>NC_088404.1:893643-1211143 GCF_034236695.1 Oncorhynchus nerka
TGATCTTTAGGTCAGAAAGTCAGACCTCTAGGAAGTTTGAATGCGGAGTTGGGCCGTTCAAAACGATTCCTTCCCCAGTCGGAGCTCCTTTTTTGTTCCCAGTTTCCAGTTGTTTTGAAAACGGCATCAAACGGCAACGGAAGGCAGCCTTCATCAGCGAGTCACACACCACTTTTCAAGGAGCTAGAGGCAGTATGCATTTGGAAAACATATAGGCCTACTTAATTGTTTGATTCCTGAATGTTTTAATACATATTATGATGTGTGTCTTACCTTGCTTCAAAGTAGCCTATTAGATCTCTTGCCTTTCAACATTTCTAACGATACTTTTATCTGTCACATGAAACCACTCGCATGTGCAGTGTCCTTTTCACAACCGTGTAGCCTGCTGCCTTGAGCGCATCGCTGCGTGTATAATGTCAGTAAATAATAGTTTATCAACATTTTACCTGAACGTTTAGATCAGACTCATTGAATGTTTCTTTAGGTAGCCCATAGCCCATGCCCTAATCAGGTTACTCTGAGCACCGTGGGCGGATGACCTAATCAGGTTACTCTGAGCACCGTGGGTGGACATGCTAATCAGGTTACTCTGAGCACCATGGGTGGACATGCTAATCAGGTTACTCTGAGCACCATGGGTGGATGACCTAATCAGGTTACTCTGAGCACCGTGGGTGGACGCCCTAATCAGGTTACTCTGAGCACCGTGGGTGGACGCCCTAATCAGGTTACTCTGAGCACCGTGGGTGGACTCCCCTAATCAGGTTACTCTGAGCACCGTGGGTGGATGCCCTAATCAGGTTACTCTGAGCACCGTGGGTGGACTCCCCTAATCAGGTTACCCTGAGCACCGTGGATGGATGACCTAATCAGGTTACCCTGAGCACCGTGGGTGGATGCCCTAATCAGGTTATTCTGAGCACCGTGGGTGGATGACCTAATCAGGTTACTCTGAGCACCGTGGATGGATGCCCTAATCAGGTTACTCTGAGCACCGTGGGTGGACTCCCCTAATCAGGTTACCCTGAGCACCGTGGATGGATGACCTAATCAGGTTACTCTGAGCACCGTGGATGGATGACCTAATCAGGTTACTCTGAGCACTGTGGATGGATGACCTAATCAGGTTATTCTGAGCACCGTGGATGGGTGACCTAATCAGGTTACTCTGAGCACCGTGGGTGGACACCCTAATCAGGTTACTCTGAGCACCGTGGGTGGACTCCCCTAATCAGGTTACTCTGAGCACCGTGGGTGGACTCCCCTAATCAGGTTACTCTGAGCACCGTGGGTGGACGCCCTAATCAGGTTACTCTGAGCACCATGGGTGGATGCCCTAATCAGGTTACTCTGAGCACCGTGGGTGGATGCCCTAATCAGGTTACTCTGAGCACCGTGGGTGGATGCCCTAATCAGGTTACTCTGAGCACCGTGGGTGGACATCCTAATCAGGTTACTCTGAGCACCGTGGATAGACGCCCTAATCAGGTTACTCTGAGCACCGTTGATGGACGCCCTAATCAGGTTACTCTGAGCACCGTGGGTGGACGCCCCAATCAGGTTACTCTGAGCACCGTGGGTGGACGCCCTAATCAGGTTACCCTGAGCACCGTGGGTGGACACCCTAATCAGGTTACTCTGAGCACCGTGGGTGGACGCCCTAATCAGGTTACCCTGAGCACCGTGGGTGGACACCCTAATCAGGTTACTCTGAGCACCGTGGGTGGACGCCCTAATCAGGTTACCCTGAGCACCGTGGGCGGATTACCTAATCAGGTTACTCACCCAATGCACATATTGCTAATGGAAACCCTGAGACAAAGACAGGAAGAGAGAGAGTTGTGTGTGTTGTGGGTGTGTGTGGACTAGAGGTTTGTGGGTGGGCCACGGACAGGGCAGGCAGTTTACTCTCTACCTCATACCCAAGCTAAACATGAAAGGTGTTCTTCACCACACATACAGGGGTGTTGCTACCAGTCTGTCCGGGTTCTGAAGGCTCTGACGGCTGTCATGTGGGAGGGCTTCAGGCACGTGTTTTTGGCACTCACTGATTCCATTTAGAGCTTGTTGTTTCAGTCAATGAGTTAAGTTTCTGCTGTGCATTTTGGCACTACATTCCTACATTTGGCACTACATTTTTGGAAGAGCTTTTTTTACAATTCGCATACCGCCCCAACAGATCCACAGAAGACGCAATCTCTATTGCACTCCACACTGCCCTTTCCCACAAGGACAAAAGGAACACCTATGTGAGAATGCTATTCATTGACTACAGCTCAGCATTCAACACCATAGTTCCCTTAAAGCTCATCACTAAGCTAAGGACTCAGAGACTAAACACCTCCCTAAACACCCCCCTCTGCAACTGGATCCTGGACATATAACATTTTTGACATGCGTTTTTCTGGATTTTATTGTTGTTATTCTGTCTCTCACTGTTCAAATAAACCATTAAAATTATAGACTGATCATTTCTTTGTCAGTGGGCAAATGTACAAAATCAGCAGGGGATCAAATACTTTTTCCCCCTCACTGTAAGAGCCAGACTACGGTTGGGAACTGCACATGGAGACAAAGATGGTCCTTTTTGGAGAAATGTCCTCTGGTCTGATGAAACAAAAATATAATTGTTTGGCCATAATGACCATCATTATGTTTGGAGGAAAAGGGGGAGGCTTGCAAGCCGATAAACACCATCCCAACCGTGAAGCATGGGTGTGGCAGCATCATGTTGTGGGGGTGCTTTGCTGCAGGAAGGACTGGTGCACTTCAGAAAAGAGATGGCATCATGAGGGCGGAAAATGATGTGCATATATCGAAGCAACATCTCAAGACATCAGTCAGGAAGTTAACGCTTGGTTGCAAATGGGTGTTCCAAATGGACAATGACCCTAAGCATACTTCCAAAGTTGTGGCAAAATGGTGACAACAAAGTCAAGGTATTGGAGTGACCATCACAAAGCCCTGAACTCAATTCTATAGAACATTTGTGGGCAGAACTGAAAAAGCGTGTGCGAGCAAGGAGGCCTACAAACCTGACTCACTTACACCAGCTCTTTCAGGAGGAATGGGTCATAAATTCACCCAATTTTTTGTGGTAAGCTTGTGCAAGGCTACCGGAAACTTTTGACCCAAGTTAAACAATTTAAAGGCAATGCTACCAAATACTAATTGAGTGGTATGTAAACTTCTGACCCACTGGGAATATGATGAAAGAAATAAAAGCTGAAATGAATCATTCTGTCTACTATTATTCTGACATTTCACATTTTTAAAATAATGTGGTGATCCTACCTGACCTAAATCAGGTAATTTTTACTTGGATTAAAACGCTTTACTTGTGAAAAACTGAGTTTAAATGTATTTGGCTAAGGTGTATGTAAACTTCCGACTTCAACTGTAAGTAAGCATTTCACGGTATTCGGAGCATGTTAACAATATAATTTGATTTGATTATTTGATTTGATGTACACACCAGAACACAAGCCTTTTACCATCAAGGAATCATCAAGTCTGTATACAAATGACTTCTGTATTGAACGTACTCTAAACTAAGCAAGGTCAACATCCATAGTATATGCTGTACACTACAATGCCTTTAGATATTCTATACTTCACCAAAATACACTCCAGAATACAAGACATTTATCAGCAGGCAATTTCTTGGTCCAATAGCTTGGTCCGTTGACTCAAATGGCTAATTCTGGTGTGCTGATTGCTCCATTGACTTGATTCCTCCTCCTCTCCTCACCTGGAGGGAGGGAGAGAGGGTAGAAGAGAGGGAGAAGAGAGAGAGGGAGAGTGGGAGGGCGGGAGAGTGGACTGTTCAGCAGCATACTGTGAGCTGGGCTGTTCAGCAGCATACTGTGAGCTGGGACGTTCAGCAGCATACTGTGAGCTGGGACGTTCAGCAGCATACTGTGAGCTAGGCTGTTCAGCAGCATACTGTGAGCTGGGCTGTTCAGCAGCATACTGTGAGCTGGGCTGTTCAGCAGCATACTGTGAGCTGGGACGTTCAGCAGCATACTGTGAGCTGGGCTGTTCAGCAGCATACTGTGAGCTGGGCTGTTCAGCAGCATACTGTGAGCTGGGCTGTTCAGCAGCATACTGTGAGCTGGGCTGTTCAGCAGCATACTGTGAGCTGGGCTGTTCAGCAGCATACTGTGAGCTGGGACGTTCAGCAGCATACTGTGAGCTGGGCTGTTCAGCAGCATACTGTGAGCTGGGACGTTCAGCAGCATACTGTGAGCTGGGCTGTTCAGCAGCATACTGTGAGCTGGGCTGTTCAGCAGCATACTGTGAGCTGGGCTGTTCAGCAGCATACTGTGAGCTGGGCTGTTCAGCAGCATACTGTGAGCTGGGACGTTCAGCAGCATACTGTGAGCTGGGACGTTCAGCAGCATACTGTGAGCTGGGCTGTTCAGCAGCATACTGTGAGCTGGGCTGTTCAGCAGCATACTGTGAGCTGGGCTGTTCAGCAGCATACTGTGAGCTGGGACGTTCAGCAGCATACTGTGAGCTGGGCTGTTCAGCAGCATACTGTGAGCTGGGCTGTTCAGCAGCATACTGTGAGCTGGGCTGTTCAGCAGCATACTGTGAGCTGGGCTGTTCAGCAGCATACTGTGAGCTGGGACGTTCAGCAGCATACTGTGAGCTGGGCTGTTCAGCAGCATACTGTGAGCTGGGCTGTTCAGCAGCATACTGTGAGCTGGGCTGTTCAGCAGCATACTGTGAGCTGGGCTGTTCAGCAGCATACTGTGAGCTGGGCTGTTCAGCAGCATACTGTGAGTTAGCCACAGCCCTGTTGGCCACAGACAGATATATGATATTATATTCCACCCATGATTCCTGCCTGGTTTGACTTCCTGTGTCAACAGAAGGGTTCTGTTTGTTATGGTAACTCATGTACCCCAGCTACACTAAATATACAAAAGTATGTGATGTGGACACCCCTTCAAATTAGTGGATTCAGCTATTTCAGCCACCCCCGTTGCTGACAGGTGTATAAAATCAGGCACACCTCCATGCAATCTCCATATACAAATATTGGCAGTGGAATGGACTTACTGAAGAGCTCAGTGACTTTCAACGTGGCACCGTCATAGGATGCCATCTTTCCAACCCGTCAATTCATAAAACGTCTGCCCTACTAGAGCTGCCCCAGTCAACTGTAAGTGAAGTGGAAAACGTCTACACACACGCATGGAATTTGTCGTGGGATTTCTGTATTGTTTGGAAATGAGATTGGGGAATAGGTCGAGTTTGAGGAGAGTATAGGGGTTTATTGACAGAGCTTTGGTGACACATCAGAGATAACTGTCTGAGGGGTTATTGACAGATCTGTGGTGACACAGCAGAGATAACTGTCTGAGGGGTTATTGACAGATCTGTGGTGACACAGCAGAGATAACTGTCTGAGGGGTTATTGACAGATCTGTGGTGACACATCAGAGATAACTGTCTGAGGGGTTATTGACAGATCTGTGGTGACACATCAGAGATAACTGTCTGAGGGGTTATTGACAGATCTGTGGTGACACAGCAGAGATAACTGTCTGAGGGGTTATTGACAGATCTGTGGTGACACATCAGAGATAACTGTCTGAGGGGTTATTGACAGATCTGTGGTGACACATCAGAGATAACTGTCTGAGGGGTTATTGACAGATCTGTGGTGACACAGCAGAGATAACTGTCTGAGGGGTTATTGACAGATCTGTGGTGACACATCAGAGATAACTGTCTGAGGGGTTATTGACAGATCTGTGGTGACACATCAGAGATAACTGTCTGAGGGGTTATTGACAGATCTGTGGTGACACATCAGAGATAACTGTCTGAGGGGTTATTGACAGATCTGTGGTGACACATCAGAGATAACTGTCTGAGGGGTTATTGACAGATCTGTGGTGACACATCAGAGATAACTGTCTGAGGGGTTATTGACAGATCTGTGGTGACACAGCAGAGATAACTGTCTGAGGGGTTATTGACAGATCTGTGGTGACACATCAGAGATAACTGTCTGAGGGGTTATTGACAGATCTGTGGTGACACATCAGAGATAACTGTCTGAGGGGTTATTGACAGATCTGTGGTGACACATCAGAGATAACTGTCTGAGGGGTTATTGACAGATCTGTGGTGACACAGCAGAGATAACTGTCTGAGGGGTTATTGACAGATCTGTGGTGACACATCAGAGATAACTGTCTGAGGGGTTATTGACAGATCTGTGGTGACACATCAGAGATAACTGTCTGAGGGGTTATTGACAGATCTGTGGTGACACAGCAGAGATAACTGTCTGAGGGGTTATTGACAGATCTGTGGTGACACATCAGAGATAACTGTCTGAGGGGTTATTGACAGATCTGTGGTGACACAGCAGGGATAACTGTCTGAGGGGTTATTGACAGATCTGTGGTGACACAGCAGAGATAACTGTCTGAGGGGTTATTGACAGATCTGTGGTGACACATCAGAGATAACTGTCTGAGGGGTTATTGACAGATCTGTGGTGACACATCAGAGATAACTGTCTGAGGGGTTATTGACAGATCTGTGGTGACACAGCAGAGATAACTGTCTGAGGGGTTATTGACAGATCTGTGGTGACACAGCAGAGATAACTGTCTGAGGGGTTATTGACAGATCTGTGGTGACACAGCAGAGATAACTGTCTGAGGGGTTATTGACAGATCTGTGGTGACACAGCAGAGATAACTGTCTGAGGGGTTATTGACAGATCTGTGGTGACACAGCAGAGATAACTGTCTGAGGGGTTATTGACAGATCTGTGGTGACACAGCAGAGATAACTGTCTGAGGGGTTATTGACAGATCTGTGGTGACACATCAGAGATAACTGTCTGAGGGGTTATTGACAGATCTGTGGTGACACAGCAGAGATAACTGTCTGAGGGGTTATTGACAGATCTGTGGTGACACATCAGAGATAACTGTCTGAGGGGTTATTGACAGATCTGTGGTGACACATCAGAGATAACTGTCTGAGGGGTTATTGACAGATCTGTGGTGACACATCAGAGATAACTGTCTGAGGGGTTATTGACAGATCTGTGGTGACACATCAGAGATAACTGTCTGAGGGGTTATTGACAGATCTGTGGTGACACATCAGAGATAACTGTCTGAGGGGTTATTGACAGATCTGTGGTGACACAGCAGAGATAACTGTCTGAGGGGTTATTGACAGATCTGTGGTGACACATCAGAGATAACTGTCTGAGGGGTTATTGACAGATCTGTGGTGACACATCAGAGATAACTGTCTGAGGGGTTATTGACAGATCTGTGGTGACACAGCAGAGATAACTGTCTGAGGGGTTATTGACAGATCTGTGGTGACACAGCAGAGATAACTGTCTGAGGGGTTATTGACAGATCTGTGGTGACACATCAGAGATAACTGTCTGAGGGGTTATTGACAGATCTGTGGTGACACAGCAGAGATAACTGTCTGAGGGGTTATTGACAGATCTGTGGTGACACAGCAGAGATAACTGTCTGAGGGGTTATTGACAGATCTGTGGTGACACAGCAGAGATAACTGTCTGAGGGGTTATTGACAGATCTGTGGTGACACAGCAGAGATAACTGTCTGAGGGGTTATTGACAGATCTGTGGTGACACAGCAGAGATAACTGTCTGAGGGGTTATTGACAGATCTGTGGTGACACAGCAGAGATAACTGTCTGAGGGGTTATTGACAGATCTGTGGTGACACAGCAGAGATAACTGTCTGAGGGGTTATTGACAGATCTGTGGTGACACATCAGAGATAACTGTCTGAGGGGTTATTGACAGATCTGTGGTGACACAGCAGAGATAACTGTCTGAGGGGTTATTGACAGATCTGTGGTGACACATCAGAGATAACTGTCTGAGGGGTTATTGACAGATCTGTGGTGACACAGCAGAGATAACTGTCTGAGGGGTTATTGACAGATCTGTGGTGACACAGCAGAGATAACTGTCTGAGGGGTTATTGACAGATCTGTGGTGACACAGCAGAGATAACTGTCTGAGGGGTTATTGACAGATCTGTGGTGACACATCAGAGATAACTGTCTGAGGGGTTATTGACAGATCTGTGGTGACACAGCAGAGATAACTGTTATGGCTACTTTGAAGAATCTAAAATCTTAAATATATTTTGATTTGTTTAACACTTTTTTGGTTACTACATCAATTCCATGTGTTATATTATAGTTTTGATATCTTCACTATTATTCTACAATGTAGAAAATATTAAAAATAAAGAAAAACCCATGAATGAGTAGAGGTGTCCAATCTTTTGGCTGCTACTGTATACACCAAACATCAGGAACACCTTCCTAATATTGAGTTGCGACCCCTTTCGCACTAAAGAGAGTGCTAAGAGATTACAACAAGAGAGATACCACAACACCACATAAAGAGAGACCTAAGAGATTACAACAAGAGAGATACCACAACACCACATGAAGAGAGACCTAAGACATTACAACAAGAGAGATACCACAACACCACATGAAGAGAGACCTAAGACATTACAACAAGAGAGATACCACAACACCACATAAAGAGAGTGCTAAGAGATTACAACAAGAGAGATACCACAACACCACATGAAGAGAGACCTAAGACATTACAACAAGAGAGATACCACAACACCACATGAAGAGAGACCTAAGACATTACAACAAGAGAGATACCACAACACCACATGAAGAGAGACCTAAGACATTACAACAAGAGAGATACCACAACACCACATGAAGAGAGACCTAAGACATTACAACAAGAGAGATACCACAACACCACATGAAGAGAGACCTAAGACATTACAACAAGAGAGATACCACAACACCACATGAAGAGAGACCTAAGACATTACAACAAGAGAGATACCACAACACCACATGAAGAGAGACCTAAGACATTACAACAAGAGAGATACCACAACACCACATGAAGAGAGACCTAAGACATTACAACAAGAGAGATACCACAACACTGCATAAAGTTCAAATGTAGAGATGGAGGACCGTTCTTGAAACACACAGGAAACTTTTGAGTGAAAACCCCAGCAGCGTTGCAGTTCTTGACACAAACCGGTGAGCCTGGCACCTACTACCGTACCCCGTTCAAAGACACCTACTACCCTACCCTGTTCAAAGGTACCTACTACCATACCCCGTTCAAAGGCACCTACTACCGTACCCCGTTCAAAGACACCTACTACCCTACCCTGTTCAAAGGTACCTACTACCATACCCTGTTCAAAGGCACCTACCACCATACCCTGTTCAAAGGCACCTACCACCATACCCTGTTCAAAGGCACCTACCGCCATACCCTGTTCAAAGGCACCTACTGCCATACCCCTGTTCAAAGGCACCTACTACCATACCCCTGTTCAAAGGCACCTACTACCATACCCCTGTTCAAAGACACCTACTACCATACCCCGTTCAAAGGCACCTACTACCATACCCTGTTCAAAGGCACCTACTACCATACCATACTACCACCTACTACCATACCCCTGTTCAAAGGCACCTACTACCATACCCATGTTCAAAGACACCTACTACCATACCCCTGTTCAAAGACACCTACTACCGTACCCTGTTCAAAGGCACCTACTACCATACCCCTGTTCAAAGGCACCTACTACCATACCCCGTTCAAAGGCACCTACTACCATACCTTGTTCAAAGGCACCTACTACCATACCCTGTTCAAAGGCACCTACTACCATACCCCTGTTCAAAGACACCTACTACCATACCCCGTTCAAAGGCACCTACTACCATACCCTGTTCAAAGGCACCTACTACCATACCATACTACCACCTACTACCATACCCCTGTTCAAAGGCACCTACTACCATACCCTGTTCAAAGGCACCTACTACCGTACCCCATTCAAAGGCACCTACTACCATACACCTGTTCAAAGGCACCTACTACCATACCCTGTTCAAAGGCACCTACTACCGTACCCCATTCAAAGGCACCTACTACCATACCCTGTTCAAAGGCACCTACTACCATACCATACTACCACCTACTACCATACCCCTGTTCAAAGGCACCTACTACCATACCCTGTTCAAAGGCACCTACTACCGTACCCCATTCAAAGGCACCTACTACCATACACCTGTTCAAAGGCACCTACTACCATACCCTGTTCAAAGGCACCTACTACCGTACCCCATTCAAAGGCACCTACTACCATACCCTGTTCAAAGGCACCTACTACCATACCATACTACCACCTACTACCATACCCTGTTCAAAGGCACCTACTACCGTACCCCATTCAAAGGCACCTACTACCATACCCTGTTCAAAGGCACCCACTAACGTACCCCGTTCAAAGGCACCTACTACCATACCCCGTTCAAAGGCACCTACTACCGTACCCCATTCAAAGGCACCTACCACCATACCCTGTTCAAAGGCACCTACTACCGTACCCCGTTCAAAGGCACCTACTACCATACCCCGTTCAAAGGCACCTACTACCGTACCCCATTCAAAGGCACCTACTACCATACCCCGTTCAAAGGTACCTACTACCATACCCTGTTCAAAGGCACCTACTACCGTACCCCGTTCAAAGGCACCTACTACCATACCTTGTTCAAAGGCACCTACTACCATACCCCGTTCAAAGGCACCTACTACCGTACCCCGTTCAAAGGCACCTACTACCATACCTTGTTCAAAGGCACCTACTACCATACCCCGTTCAAAGGCACCTACTACCATACCCCGTTCAAAGGCACCTACTACCGTACCCCTGTTCAAAGGTACCTACTACCGTACCCCTGTTCAAAGGCACCTACTACCATACCTTGTTCAAAGGCACCTACTACCATACCCCATTCAAAGGCACCTACTACCATACCCCGTTCAAAGGTACCTACTACCATACCCTGTTCAAAGGCACCTACTACCGTACCCCGTTCAAAGGCACCTACTACCATACCCTGTTCAAAGGCACCTACTACCATACCCCTGTTCAAAGGCACCTACTACCATACCCCTGTTCAAAGGCACCTACTACCATACCCCGTTCAAAGGCACCTACTACCATACCCTGTTCAAAGGCACCTACTACCATACCATACTACCACCTACTACCATACCCTGTTCAAAGGCACCTACTACCGTACCCCATTCAAAGGCACCTACTACCATACCCTGTTCAAAGGCACCTACTACCGTACCCCGTTCAAAGGCACCTACTACCATACCCCGTTCAAAGGCACCTACTACCGTACCCCATTCAAAGGCACCTACTACCATACCCCGTTCAAAGGTACCTACTACCATACCCCGTTCAAAGGCACCTACTACCGTACCCCGTTCAAAGGCACCTACTACCATACCTTGTTCAAAGGCACCTACTACCATACCCCGTTCAAAGGCACCTACTACCGTACCCCGTTCAAAGGCACCTACTACCATACCTTGTTCAAAGGCACCTACTACCATACCCCATTCAAAGGCACCTACTACCATACCCCGTTCAAAGGCACCTACTACCGTACCCCTGTTCAAAGGTACCTACTACCGTACCCCTGTTCAAAGGCACCTACTACCATACCTTGTTCAAAGGCACCTACTACCATACCCCATTCAAAGGCACCTACTACCATACCCCGTTCAAAGGTACCTACTACCATACCCTGTTCAAAGGCACCTACTACCGTACCCCGTTCAAAGGCACCTACTACCATACCCTGTTCAAAGGCACCTACTACCATACCCCTGTTCAAAGGCACCTACTACCATACCCCTGTTCAAAGGCACCTACTACCATACCCCGTTCAAAGGCACCTACTACCATACCCTGTTCAAAGGCACCTACTACCATACCATACTACCACCTACTACCATAACCCTGTTCAAAGGCACCTACTACCATACCCTGTTCAAAGGCACCTACTACCATACCATACTACCACCTACTACCATACCCCTGTTCAAAGGCACCTACTACCATACCCCTGTTCAAAGGCACCTACTACCATACCCCTGTTCAAAGGCACCTACTACCGTACCCCGTTCAAAGGCACCTACTACCGTACCCCATTCAAAGGCACCTACTACCATACCCTGTTCAAAGGCACCTACTACCATACCCCTGTTCAAAGGCACCTACTACCATACCCCTGTTCAAAGGCACCTACTACCATACCCCTGTTCAAAGGCACCTACTACCGTACCCCGTTCAAAGGCACCTACTACCGTACCCCATTCAAAGGCACCTACTACCATACCCTGTTCAAAGGCACCTACTACCATACCCCTGTTCAAAGGCACCTACTACTACCGTACCCCGTTCAAAGGCACCTACTACCGTACCCCATTAGAAGGCACCTACTACCATACCCTGTTCAAAGGCACCTACTACCATACCCCGTTCAAAGGCACCTACTACCGTACCCCGTTCAAAGGCACCTACTACCATACCCTGTTCAAAGGCACCTACTACCATACCCCTGTTCAAAGGCACCTACTACCATACCCCGTTCAAAGGCACCTACTACCGTACCCCGTTCAAAGGCACCTACTACCGTACCCCATTCAAAGGCACCTACTACCATACCCCGTTCAAAGGCACCTACTACCATACCCCATTCAAAGGCACCTACTACCATACCCTGTTCAAAGGCACCTACTACCGTACCCCGTTCAAAGGCACCTACTACCATACCCCGTTCAAAGGCACCTACTACCGTACCCCATTCAAAGGCACCTACTACCATACCCCGTTCAAAGGCACCTACTACCGTACCCCGTTCAAAGGCACCTACTACCATACCCCGTTCAAAGGCACCTACTACCGTACCCCATTCAAAGGCACCTACTACCATACCCCGTTCAAAGGTACCTACTACCATACCCTGTTCAAAGGCACCTACTACCGTACCCCGTTCAAAGGCACCTACTACCATACCTTGTTCAAAGGCACCTACTACCATACCCCGTTCAAAGGCACCTACTACCGTACCCCGTTCAAAGGCACCTACTACCATACCTTGTTCAAAGGCACCTACTACCATACCCCATTCAAAGGCACCTACTACCATACCCCGTTCAAAGGCACCTACTACCGTACCCCTGTTCAAAGGTACCTACTACCGTACCCCTGTTCAAAGGCACCTACTACCATACCTTGTTCAAAGGCACCTACTACCATACCCCATTCAAAGGCACCTACTACCATACCCCGTTCAAAGGTACCTACTACCATACCCTGTTCAAAGGCACCTACTACCGTACCCCGTTCAAAGGCACCTACTACCATACCCTGTTCAAAGGCACCTACTACCATACCCCTGTTCAAAGGCACCTACTACCATACCCCTGTTCAAAGGCACCTACTACCATACCCCGTTCAAAGGCACCTACTACCATACCCTGTTCAAAGGCACCTACTACCATACCATACTACCACCTACTACCATACCCCTGTTCAAAGGCACCTACTACCATACCCCTGTTCAAAGGCACCTACTACCATACCCTGTTCAAAGGCACCTACTACCATACCCCGTTCAAAGGCACCTACTACCGTACCCCATTCAAAGGCACCTACTACCATACCCCGTTCAAAGGCACCTACTACCGTACCCCGTTCAAAGGCACCTACTACCATACCCCGTTCAAAGGCACCTACTACCGTACCCCATTCAAAGGCACCTACTACCATACCCCGTTCAAAGGTACCTACTACCATACCCTGTTCAAAGGCACCTACTACCGTACCCCGTTCAAAGGCACCTACTACCATACCTTGTTCAAAGGCACCTACTACCATACCCCGTTCAAAGGCACCTACTACCGTACCCCGTTCAAAGGCACCTACTACCATACCTTGTTCAAAGGCACCTACTACCATACCCCATTCAAAGGCACCTACTACCATACCCCGTTCAAAGGCACCTACTACCGTACCCCTGTTCAAAGGTACCTACTACCGTACCCCTGTTCAAAGGCACCTACTACCATACCTTGTTCAAAGGCACCTACTACCATACCCCATTCAAAGGCACCTACTACCATACCCCGTTCAAAGGTACCTACTACCATACCCTGTTCAAAGGCACCTACTACCGTACCCCGTTCAAAGGCACCTACTACCATACCCTGTTCAAAGGCACCTACTACCATACCCCTGTTCAAAGGCACCTACTACCATACCCCTGTTCAAAGGCACCTACTACCATACCCCGTTCAAAGGCACCTACTACCATACCCTGTTCAAAGGCACCTACTACCATACCATACTACCACCTACTACCATACCCCTGTTCAAAGGCACCTACTACCATACCCCTGTTCAAAGGCACCTACTACCATACCCTGTTCAAAGGCACCTACTACCATACCATACTACCACCTACTACCATACCCCTGTTCAAAGGCACCTACTACCATACCCCTGTTCAAAGGCACCTACTACCGTACCCCGTTCAAAGGCACCTACTACCGTACCCCGTTCAAAGGCACCTACTACCGTACCCCATTCAAAGGCACCTACTACCATACCCTGTTAAAAGGCACCTACTACCATACCCTGTTCAAAGGCACCTACTACCATACCCCTGTTCAAAGGCACCTACTACCATACCCTGTTCAAAGGCACCTACTACCATACCCTGTTCAAAGGCACCTACTACCATACCCCTGTTCAAAGGCACCTACTACCGTACCCCGTTCAAAGGCACCTACTACCGTACCCCATTCAAAGGCACCTATTTTTATTTATTTCACCTTTATTTAACCAGGTAAGCAAGTTGAGAACAAGTTCTCATTTACAATTGCGACCTGGCCAAGATAAAGCAAAGCAGTTCGACACATACAATGACACAGAGTTACACATGGAGTAAAACAAACATACAGTCAATAATACAGTAAAAAAAAACAAGTCTATATACAATGTGAGCAAATTAGGTGAGAAGGGAGGTAAAGGCAAAAAAGGCCATGGTGGCAAAGTAAATACAATATAGCAAGTAAAACACTGGAATGGTAGTATTGCAATGGAAGAATGTGCAAAGTAGAAATAAAAAATAATGGGGTGCAAAGGAGCAAAATAAATAAATAAATTAAATACAGTTAGGAAAGAGGTAGTTGTTTGGGCTAAATTATAGGTGGGCTATGTACAGGTGCAGTAATCTGTAAGATGCTCTGACAGTTGGTGTTTAAAGCTAGTGAGGGAGATAAGTGTTTCCAATTTAAGAGATTTTTGTAGTTCGTTCCAGTCATTGGCAGCAGAGAACTGGAAGGAGAGGCGGCCAAAGAAAGAATTGGTTTTGGGGGTGACTAGAGAGATATACCTGCTGGAGCGTGTGCTACAGGTGGGAGATGCTATGGTGACCAGCGAGCTGAGATAAGGGGGACTTTACCTAGCAGGGTCTTGTAGATGACATGGAGCCAGTGGGTTTGGCGACGAGTATGAAGCGAGGGCCAGCCAACGAGAGCGTACAGGTCGCAATGGTGGGTAGTATATGGGGCTTTGGTGACAAAACGGATAGCACTGTGATAGACTGCATCCAATTTGTTGAGTAGGGTATTGGAGGCTATTTTGTAAATGACATCGCCAAAGTCGAGGATTGGTAGGATGGTCAATTTTACAAGGGTATGTTTGGCAGCATGAGTGAAGGATGCTTTGTTGCGAAATAGGAAGCCAATTCTAGATTTAACTTTGGATTGGAGATGTTTGATATGGGTCTGGAAGGAGAGTTTACAGTCTAACCAGACACCTAAGTATTTGTAGTTGTCCACGTATTCTAAGTCAGAGCCGTCCAGAGTAGTGATGTTGGACAGGCGGGTAGGTGCAGGTAGCGATCGGTTGAAGAGCATGCATTTAGTTTTACTTGTATTTAAGAGCAATTGGAGGCCACGGAAGGAGAGTTGTATGGCATTGAAGCTTGCCTGGAGGGTTGTTAACACAGTGTCCAAAGAAGGGCCGGAAGTATACAGAATGGTGTCGTCTGCGTAGAGGTGGATCAGAGACTCACCAGCAGCAAGAGCAACATCATTGATGTATACAGAGAAGAGAGTCGGTCCAAGAATTGAACCCTGTGGCACCCCCATAGAGACTGGCAGAGGTCCGGACAGCAGACCCTCCGATTTGACACACTGAACTCTATCAGAGAAGTAGTTGGTGAACCAGGCGAGGCAATCATTTGAGAAACCAAGGCTGTCGAGTCTGCCGATAAGGAGGCACCTTTAAACTACTACCATACCCTGTTCAAAGGCACCTACTACCATACCCCTGTTCAAAGGCACCAACTACCATACCCCTGTTCAAAGGCACCTACTACCATACCCCTGTTCAAAGGCACCTACTACCATACCCCTGTTCAAAGGCACCTACTACCATACCCCTGTTCAAAGGCACCTACTACCATACCCTGTTCAAAGGCACCTACTACCGTACCCTGTTCAAAGGCACCTACTACCATACCCCTGTTCAAAGGCACCTACTACCATACCCCTGTTCAAAGGCACCTACTACCATACCCTGTTCAAAGGCACCTACTACCATACCCTGTTCAAAGACACCTACTACCATACCCCTGTTCAAAGGCACCTACTACCATACCCCTGTTCAAAGGCACCTACTACCATACCCCTGTTCAAAGGCACCTACTACCATACCCCTGTTCAAAGACACCTACTACCATACCCCTGTTCAAAGGCACCTACTACCATACCCCTGTTCAAAGACACCTACTACCGTACCCTGTTCAAAGGCACCTACTACCATACCCCGTTCAAAGGCACCTACTACCGTACCCCATTCAAAGACACCTACTACCATACCTTGTTCAAAGGCACCTACTACCATACCCCGTTCAAAGGCACCTACTACCATACCCCGTTAAAATGCACCTACTACCATACCCCTGTTCAAAGGCACCTACTACCATACCCCGTTCAAAGGCACCTACTACCATACCCTGTTCAAAGGCACCTACTACCATACCCCGTTCAAAGGCACCTACTACCATACCCCGTTCAAAGGCACCTACTACCATACCCCTGTTCAAAGGCACCTACTACCATACCCCGTTCAAAGGCACCTACTACCATACCCCGTTCAAAGGCACCTACTACCATACCCTGTTCAAAGGCACCTACTACCATACCCCGTTCAAAGGCACCTACTACCATACCCTGTTCAAAGGCACCTACTACCATACCCCTGTTCAAAGGCACCTACTACCATACCCTGTTCAAAGGCACCTACTACCATACCCTGTTCAAAGACACCTACTACCATACCCCGTTCAAAGGCACCTACTACCATACCCCGTTCAAAGGCACCTACTACCAAACCCCGTTCAAAGGCACCTACTACCATACCCCGTTCAAAGGCACCTACTACCATACCCTGTTCAAAGGCACCTACTACCATACCCCGTTCAAAGACACCTACTACCGTACCCTGTTCAAAGACACCTACTACCGTACCCCGTTCAAAGGCACCTACTACCATACCATACTACCACCTACTACCATACCCCTGTTCAAAGGCACCTACTACCATACCATACTACCACCTACTACCATACCCCTGTTCAAAGGCACCTACTACCATACCCCGTTCAAAGGCACCTACTACCATACCATACTACCACCTACTACCATACCCCTGTTCAAAGGCACCTACTACCATACCATACTACCACCTACTACCATACCCCTGTTCAAAGACACCTACTACCATACCCCGTTCAAAGGCACCTACTACCATACCCCTGTTCAAAGACACCTACTACCATACCCTGTTCAAAGGCACCTACTACCGTACCCTGTTCAAAGGCACCTACTACCGTACCCTGTTCAAAGGCACCTACTACCGTACCCCGTTCAAAGACACCTACTACCGTACCCCGTTCAAAGGCACCTACTACCATACCATACTACCACCTACTACCGTACCCCGTTCAAAGGCACCTACTACCATACCATACTACCACCTACTACCGTACCCCGTTCAAAGGCACCTACTACCGTACCCTGTTCAAAGGCACCTACTACCATACCATACTACCACCTACTACCGTACCCCGTTCAAAGGCACCTACTACCATACCATACTACCACCTACTACCGTACCCCGTTCAAAGGCACCTACTACCATACCATACTACCACCTACTACCGTACCCCGTTCAAAGGCACCTACTACCATACCATACTACCACCTACTACCGTACCCCGTTCAAAGGCACCTACTACCGTACCCCGTTCAAAGACACCTACTACCGTACCCCGTTCAAAGACACCTACTACCATACCCTGTTCAAAGGCACCTACTACCATACCCCGTTCAAAGGCACCTACTACCGTACCCCGTTCAAAGACACCTACTACCATACCCCCGTTTAAAGGCACCTACTACCGTACCCTGTTCAAAGGCACCTACTACCGTACCCTGTTCAAAGGCACCTACTACCGTACCCTGTTCAAAGGCACCTACTACCATACCCTGTTCAAAGGCACCTACTACCGTACCCTGTTCAAAGGCACCTACTACCATACCCTGTTCAAAGGCACCTACTACCGTACCCTGTTCAAAGGCACCTACTACCATACCCTGTTCAAAGGCACCTACTACCATACCCCATTCAAAGGCACCTACTACCGTACCCTGTTCAAAGGTACCTACTACCGTACCCCGTTCAAAGGCACCTACTACCGTACCCCGTTCAAAGGCACCTACTACCGTACCCTGTTCAAAGGCACCTACTACCATACCCCGTTCAAAGGCACCTACTACCATACCCCGTTCAAAGGCACCTACTACCATACCCTGTTCAAAGGCACCTACTACCATACCCCGTTCAAAGGCACCTACTACCATACCCTGTTCAAAGGCACCTACTACCATACCCCTGTTCAAAGGCACCTACTACCATACCCCGTTCAAAGGCACCTACTACCATACCCCGTTCAAAGGCACCTACTACCATACCCTGTTCAAAGGCACCTACTACCATACCCCGTTCAAAGGCACCTACTACCATACCCTGTTCAAAGGCACCTACTACCATACCCCTGTTCAAAGGCACCTACTACCATACCCTGTTCAAAGGCACCTACTACCATACCCCTGTTCAAAGGCACCTACTACCATACCCTGTTCAAAGACACCTACTACCATACCCCGTTCAAAGGCACCTACTACCATACCCCGTTCAAAGGCACCTACTACCATACCCCGTTCAAAGGCACCTACTACCATACCCCGTTCAAAGGCACCTACTACCATACCCTGTTCAAAGGCACCTACTACCATACCCCGTTCAAAGACACCTACTACCATACCCTGTTCAAAGGCACCTACTACCGTACCCTGTTCAAAGACACCTACTACCATACCCTGTTCAAAGGCACCTACTACCATACCCTGTTCAAAGGCACCTACTACCGTACCCTGTTCAAAGGCACCTACTACCATACCCCGTTCAAAGGCACCTACTACCATACCCCTGTTCAAAGACACCTACTACCATACCCTGTTCAAAGACACCTACTACCATACCCTGTTCAAAGACACCTACTACCATACCATACTACCACCTACTACCATACCCCCGTTTAAAGGCACCTACTACCATACCATACTACCACCTACTACCATTCCCCCGTTTAAAGGCACCTACTACCATACCATACTACCACCTACTACCATACCCTGTTCAAAGACACCTACTACCATACCCCCTGTTCAAAGACACCTACTACCGTACCCCATTCAAAGACACCTACTACCATACCATACTACCACCTACTACCATACCCCGTTCAAAGGCACCTACTACCATACCATACTACCACCTACTACCATACCCCTGTTCAAAGACACCTACTACCATACCATACTACCACCTACTACCATACCCCGTTCAAAGGCACCTACTACCATACCATACTACCACCTACTACCATACCCCTGTTCAAAGGCACCTACTACCATACCATACTACCACCTACTACCATACCCCTGTTCAAAGGCACCTACTACCATACCCCGTTCAAAGGCACCTACTACCATACCCCTGTTCAAAGACACCTACTACCATACCCTGTTCAAAGGCACCTACTACCGTACCCTGTTCAAAGGCACCTACTACCGTACCCTGTTCAAAGGCACCTACTACCGTACCCCGTTCAAAGACACCTACTACCGTACCCCGTTCAAAGGCACCTACTACCATACCATACTACCACCTACTACCGTACCCCGTTCAAAGGCACCTACTACCATACCATACTACCACCTACTACCGTACCCCGTTCAAAGGCACCTACTACCGTACCCTGTTCAAAGGCACCTACTACCATACCATACTACCACCTACTACCGTACCCCGTTCAAAGGCACCTACTACCATACCATACTACCACCTACTACCGTACCCGTTCAAAGGCACCTACTACCATACCATACTACCACCTACTACCGTACCCCGTTCAAAGGCACCTACTACCATACCATACTACCACCTACTACCGTACCCCGTTCAAAGGCACCTACTACCATACCATACTACCACCTACTACCGTACCCCGTTCAAAGGCACCTACTACCATACCATACTACCACCTACTACCGTACCCCGTTCAAAGGCACCTACTACCGTACCCCGTTCAAAGACACCTACTACCGTACCCCGTTCAAAGACACCTACTACCATACCCTGTTCAAAGGCACCTACTACCATACCCCGTTCAAAGGCACCTACTACCGTACCCCGTTCAAAGACACCTACTACCATACCCCCGTTTAAAGGCACCTACTACCGTACCCTGTTCAAAGGCACCTACTACCGTACCCTGTTCAAAGGCACCTACTACCATACCCCGTTCAAAGGCACCTACTACCATACCCTGTTCAAAGGCACCTACTACCGTACCCCGTTCAAAGGCACCTACTACCGTACCCTGTTCAAAGGCACCTACTACCGTACCCTGTTCAAAGGCACCTACTACCGTACCCTGTTCAAAGGCACCTACTACCATACCCTGTTCAAAGGCACCTACTACCGTACCCTGTTCAAAGGCACCTACTACCATACCCTGTTCAAAGGCACCTACTACCATACCCCATTCAAAGGCACCTACTACCGTACCCTGTTCAAAGGTACCTACTACCATACCCTGTTCAAAGGCACCTACTACCGTACCCCGTTCAAAGGCACCTACTACCGTACCCTGTTCAAAGGTACCTACTACCATACCCTGTTCAAAGGCACCTACTACCATACCCTGTTCAAAGGCACCTACTACCATACCCCATTCAAAGGCACCTACTACCGTACCCTGTTCAAAGGTACCTACTACCATACCCCGTTCAAAGGCACCTACTACCGTACCCTGTTCAAAGGTACCTACTACCATACCCTGTTCAAAGGCACCTACTACCGTACCCCGTTCAAAGGCACCTACTACCATACCCCGTTCAAAGGCACCTACTACCATACCCTGTTCAAAGGCACCTACTACCATACCCTGTTCAAAGGCACCTACTACCATACCCTGTTCAAAGGCACCTACTACCGTACCCCGTTCAAAGACACCTACTACCATACCCTGTTCAAAGGCACCTACTACCGTACCCTGTTCAAAGACACCTACTACCATACCCTGTTCAAAGGCACCTACTACCATACCCTGTTCAAAGGCACCTACTACCGTACCCCGTTCAAAGGCACCTACTACCATACCCCGTTCAAAGGCACCTACTACCATACCCCGTTCAAAGGCACCTACTACCATACCCCGTTCAAAGGCACCTACTACCATACCCTGTTCAAAGGCACCTACTACCGTACCCCGTTCAAAGGCACCTACTACCATACCCCGTTCAAAGGCACCTACTACCATACCCCGTTCAAAGGCACCTACTACCATACCCCGTTCAAAGGCACCTACTACCATACCCTGTTCAAAGACACCTACTACCGTACCCCATTCAAAGACACTCCAATATGTTGTAGCTAGGAGCAGTAATTTAATATTAAGGTGCAGCACATTTCAGTCAGAGAATTTGGTAAAAAGTAATTCCAGCTGATTATATGTTGTAGCGGGTTATTAAATGGAGATGGAGATCAATCAATTATTGAGTTGACACATCTATGTCACAAATTGAATGAGTCATATTGTTTGAAATGGATTGAATTTCATTTTTGGTTAAATTAAAATGTGATTCAGAGAAACAAACACGTTATATTTTAGTAATGAAAAGCAACAAACACCAGTTGAAACAGGACCATAAAATAAAATGTAATCATACATTTCTCTAGAGAAAAATATATATAAATATATATAAACTGACTCATCTTGAAAATGGTAACCGAATCAGAATGTCAATACAGGGCCTGATGGCTGAAACCCATTTCCACTGTGGACACGTTAAATATTTATATCGGAAGGTTATGCAGTGTTTTGAGTCTCTAGATTACACATTGATGAGATCGACTTCTGGCTTTGCAGATTGCTTTCCCATGGATAGCAGCTGTCGTCCCTGTCAGTTTTACCAGGTAAATCTTGGTGGGTCAAAAAAAGAAAAGGATGTGGCATGTATGTCAGCAAAGCCACAACACAACTCTAAACAATACATGAATTGCACTATACCACTGCTACACCTGGCTTTCAACAGAGCCTTGTCTGGCAGCAAAACAGTTCATTCAGCCTCATTTACTGTCTTTATGAAAAGCATAGCTCAAATCAAATCAAAATGTATTTGTCACATACACATGGTTAGCAGATGTTAATGCGAGTGTAGCGAAATGCTTGTGCTTCTAGTTCCGACAATGCAGTGATAACCAACAAGTAATCTAACTAACAATTCCAAAACTACTGTCTTATACACAGTGTAAGGGGATAAGGAATATGTACATAAGGATATATGAATGAGTGATGGTACAGAGCAGCATACAGTAGATGGTATCGAGTACAGTATATACATATGAGATGAGTATGTAGACAAAGTAAACAAAGTGGCATAGTTAAAGTGGCTAGTGATACATGTATTACATAAGGATGCAGTCGATGATGTAGAGTACAGTATATACGTATGCATATGAGATGAATAATGTAGGGTAAGTAACATTATATAAGGTAGCATTGTTTAAAGTAGCTAGTGATATATTTACATCATTTCCCATCAATTCCCATTATCAAAGTGGCTGGAGTTGGGTCAGTGTGTTGGCAGCAGCCACTCAATGTTAGTGGTGGCTGTTTAACAGTCTGATGGCCTTGAGATAGAAGCTGTTTTTCAGTCTCTCGGTCCCAGCTTTGATGCACCTGTACTGACCTCGCCTTCTGGATGATAGCGGGGTGAACAGGCAGTGGTTCGGGTGGTTGATGTCCTTGATGATCTTTATGGCCTTCCTGTAACATCGGGTGGTGTAGGTGTCCTGGAGGGCAGGTAGTTTGCCCCCGGTGATGCGTTGTGCAGACCTCACTACCCTCTGGAGAGCCTTACGGTTGAGGGCGGAGCAGTTGCCGTACCAGGCGGTGATACAGCCCGCCAGGATGCTCTCGATTGTGCATCTGTAGAAGTTTGTGAGTGCTTTTGGTGACAAGCCGAATTTCTTCAGCCTCCTGAGGTTGAAGAGGCGCTGCTGCGCCTTCTTCACGACGCTGTCAGTGTGAGTGGACCAATTCAGTTTGTCTGTGATGTGTATGCCGAGGAACTTAAAACTTGCTACCCTCTCCACTACTGTTCCATCGATGTGGATAGGGGGGGTGTTCCCTCTGCTGTTTCCTGAAGTCCACAATCATCTCCTTGGTTTTGTTGACGTTGAGTGTGAGGTTATTTTCCTGACACCACACTCCGAGGGCCCTCACCTCCTCCCTGTAGGCCGTCTCGTCGTTGTTGGTAATCAAGCCTACCACTGTTGTGTCGTCCGCAAACTTGATGATTGAGTTGGAGGCGTGCGTGGCCACGCAGTCGTGGGTGAACAGGGAGTACAGGAGAGGGCTCAGAACGCACCCTTGTGGGGCCCCGTGTTGAGGATCAGCGGGGAGGAGATGTTGTTGCCTACCCTCACCACCTGGGGGCGGCCCGTCAGGAAGTCCAGTACCCAGTTGCACAGGGCGGGGTCGAGACCCAGGGTCTCGAGCTTGATGACGAGCTTGGAGGGTACTATGGTGTTGAATGCCGAGCTGTAGTCGATGAACAGCATTCTCACATAGGTATTCCTCTTGTCCAGGTGGGTTAGGGCAGTGTGCAGTGTGGTTGAGATTGCATCGTCTGTGGACCTATTTGGGCGGTAAGCAAATTGGAGTGGGTCTAGGGTGTCAGGTAGGGTGGAGGTGATATGGTCCTTGACTAGCTGATATGGCTGACTTGCTGAAACAAATGTGGTTTCTACTGACAACTGAGATGTACAAACTACGGGATGACAAGCGGATAAGAGGCAATCTGTAACAGATTAAGACATTAATGAGCGAGCTAGGACGGACGTAGTCAATATAACTAATTGTTCAGGACTTTTGAAATGTACAGCGACAGAATTCATAACATGGGCCGTTCTTACTGTATTCTCCCTGTACACCAATTCAGAACCGTAGGATAAATAAAGAGGGCATATAAACAGACAATGATAGCTCTTACAATATTCAATGATTACATTTCTCAAAAACAGGTTATAGGCTATTTGTGCACCACCAAGTCAGAACAGTCGGTGAAATTAAGAGGTGAAAATAGACCAAATTATTAGGGTGAGGCACATGGGCTACTAACAGCTTACTACACAACATACACTTAGTATTACTTTCTTAGCTACAGTATACATATCTACCTGGCATAATATAAAATTTAGGCAGCAGCATACAAGGCAATTTTGCACTCACCACTCATTGTTGAATTTGCGATTACCAACTTGTTGTGTCATGTTTATGTCCAATGACCAATGAGCACTGATACATTTCATCTATCATTTCTCTTCATTATTTCTCTTCATATGACAAGAATTAAAAAATATTTTTTCAGTAGATTGTTGACTTGATTCATGATGATGACTGCTTGCTAATATTCTGTAAGTATGATGTTGACATAATCAGTACCATCAAAGCTACTGTATGTATAACGTGATTTGACATAATTTTATCTGTTGTAAATTACCTTAAACCTTCTTGGATTGGCAATTCTAATGTAACTCTACGACAGCACCCAAGGGGCTTGAATTTTAGATGCAAAACAGGCAAGCCCCCCCCCCCTGAAAATAACTGTTCAAAACAGTTGGGGCTTTGCCTTGCCGTGCTCTTTTATAGGTGTCCATGGCAGAAAACTGACAGTTATTTCTGTTACCTGCGGCTTCTTTGGTCAAAGCTGAAAGAAACACCTGCAGTAAACACCTCTGACTCACATTTGCATCTCTCCCTCCAATTCTCCCTTTATCATCTCTGTTTCCTCCCTCCCTTTATCATCTCTGTTTCCTCCCTCCAATCCTCCCTTTATCATCTCTGTTCCCTCCCTCCCTTTATCATCTCTGTTTCCTCCCTCCAATCCTCCCTTTATCATCTCTGTTTCCTCCCTCCCTTTATCATCTCTGTTTCCTCCCTCCAATCCTCCCTTTATCACCTGTTTCCTCCCTCCTACCATCCCTTTATCCACTCTGTTTCCTCTCTCCTACCATCCCTTTATCCTCTCGGTTTCCTCCCTCCTATCCTCCCTTTATCCTATCTGTTTCCTCCCTCCTACCATCCCTTTATCCTCTCTGTTTCCTCTCTCCTATCATCCCTTTATTCTCTCTGTTTCCTCCCTCCTATCCTCCCTTTATCACCTTTGTTTCCTCCCTCCTACCATCCCTTTATCACCTCTGTTTCCTCCCTCCTATCCTCCCTTTATCATCTCTGTTTCCTCCCTCCCTTTATCCCCTCTGTTTCCCCCCTCCCTTTATCACCTCTGTTTCCTCCCTCCTACCATCCCTTTATCCACTCTGTTTCCTCCCTCCTACCCCCCTTTATCCACTCTGTTTCCTCCCTCCTACCATCCCTTTATCACCTCTGTTTCCTCCCTCCTATCCTCCCTTTATCATCTCTGTTTCCCCCCTCCCTTTATCACCGCTGTTTCCTCCCTCCTACCATCCCTTTATCCACTCTGTTTCCTCCCTCCTACCCCCCCTTTATCCACTCTGTTTCCTCCCTCCTACCATCCCTTGATCTTTTCTGTTTCCTCCCTCCTATCCTCCCTTTATCATCTCTGTTTCCTCCCTCCTACCCTACCCCCCCTTTATCCACTCTGTTTCCTCCCTCCTATCCTCCATTTATCCCCTCTGTTTCCACCCTCCATTTATCACCTCTGTTTCCTCCCTCCAATCCTCCCTTTATCACCTCTGTTTCCTCCCTCCAATCCTCCCTTTATCATCTCTGTTTCCTCTCTCCTATCCTCCCTTTATCACTTCTGTTTCCTCCCTCCTACCCTCCCTTTATCCCCTCTGTTTCCTCCCTCCTACCATCCCTTTATCCACTCTGTTCCTCCCTCCTATCCTCCCTTTATCCTCTCTGTTTCCTCCCTCCTATCCTCCCTTTATCATCTCTGTTTCCTCCCTCCTACCATCCCTTTATCACCTCTGTTTTCTCCCTCCTATCCTCCCTTTATCACCTCTGTTCCCTCCCTCCAATCCTCCCTTTATCCTCTCTGTTTCCTCTCTCTTATCCTCCCTTAATCACCTCTGTTTCCTCCCTCCTATCCTCCATTTATCCCCTCTGTTTCCTCTCTCCTATCCTCCCTTTATCATCTATGTTTCCTCCCTCCTATCCTCCCTTTATCCCCTCTGTTTCCCCCCTCCTATCCTCCCTTTATCCTCTCTGTTTCCTCCCTCCTATCCTCCCTTTATCCTCTCTGTTTCCTCCCTCCTATCCTCCCTTTATCACCTCTGTTTCCTCCCTCCAATCCTCCCTTTATCCTCTCTGTTTCCTCTCTCCTATCCTCCCTTAATCACCTCTGTTTCCTCCCTCCTATCCTCCATTTATCCCCTCTGTTTCCTCTCTCCTATCCTCCCTTTATCATCTATGTTTCCTCCCTCCTATCTTCCCTTTATCACTTCTGTTTCCTCCCTCCAATCCTCCCTTTATCCCCTCTTTTTCTCCCTCCCTTTATCATCTCTGTTTCCTTCCTCCTATCCTCCCTTTATCCTCTCTGTTTCCTCCCTCCTATCCTCCCTTTATCATCTCTGTTTCCTCCCTCCTACCCTCCCTTTATCCCCTCTGTTTCCTCCCTCCTATCCCCCCTTTATCATCTCTGTTTCCTCCCTCCTACCCTCCCTTTATCCCCTCTGTTTCCTCCCTCCTATCCTCCCTTTATCCTCTCTGTTTCCTCCCTCCTATCCTCCCTTTATCCCCTCTGTTTACTCCCTCCTATCCTCCCTTTATCCCCTCTGTTTCCTCCCTCCTATCCTCACTGTATCCCCTCTGTTTCCTCCCTCCTATTCTCCCATTATTATCTGTTTCCTTCCTCTTATCCTCCCTTCATCCTATGTTTCCTCCCTCCTATCCTCCATTTATCCTCTGTTTCCTCCCTACCTTTATCATCTCTGTTTCCTCCCTCCTATTCTCCCTTTATTATCTCTATTTCCTCCCTCCTATCCTCCCTTTATTCCCTCTGTTTCCTCCCTCCTATCCTCCCTTTATATCCTGTTTCCTTCCTCTTATCCTCTCTTCATCCTATGTTTCCTCCCTCCTATCCTCCCTTTATCATCTCTGTTTCCTCCCTCCTATCATCTCTGTTTCTTCCCTCCTATCCCCTCGGTTTCCTCCCTCCTATCCTCCCTTTATTCCCTCTGTTTCCTCCCTCCTATCCTCCCTTTATACCCTGTTTCCTTCCTCTTA
Source organism: Oncorhynchus nerka (assembly GCF_034236695.1). NCBI lineage: Eukaryota > Metazoa > Chordata > Actinopteri > Salmoniformes > Salmonidae > Oncorhynchus > Oncorhynchus nerka. The sequence continues at coordinate 921,533 of NC_088404.1, forward strand.
TCCTCTCTTCATCCTCTGTTTCCTCCCTCCTATCCTCCCTTTATACCCTCTGTTTCCTCCCTCCTATCCCCCCTTACAACTCAGTCCCTCCCATCATCCTCTCTCCATCTGTCTTCCTCCCCTGTTCTCCATCTCTGTCTTCCTCCCCTGTTCTCCATCTCTGTCTTCATCCCCTGTTCTCCATCTAACGCTCTGCCTCCCACCTCCATCTCTCCCATCAACCCCTGTTTCTCCATCTAACCCTCTGCCTCCCACCTCCATCTCTCCCATCAACCCCTGTTTCTCCATCTAACGCTCTGCCTCCCACCTCCATCTCTCCCATCAACCCCTGTTTCTCCATCTAACCCTCTGCCTCCCACCTCCATCTCTCCCATCAACCCCTGTTTCTCCATCTAACGCTCTGCCTCCCACCTCCATCTCTCCCATCAACCCCTGTCTCCTCATCTCTGTCTTCATCTCTCCCATCATCCCCTGTTTCTCCATCTAACGCTCTGCCTCCCACCTCCATCTCTCCCATCATCCCCTGTCTCCTCATCTCTGTCTTCATCTCTCCCATCATCCCCTGTCTCCTCATCTCTGTCTTCATCTCTCCCATCATCCCCTGTCTCCTCATCTCTGTCTTCATCTCTCCCATCATCCCCTGTCTCCTCATCTCTGTCTTCATCTCTCCCATCATCCCCTGTCTCCTCATCTCTGTCTTCATCTCTCCCATCATCCCCTGTCTCCTCATCTCTGTCTTCATCTCTCCCATCATCCCCTGTCTCCTCATCTCTGTCTTCATCTCTCCCATCAACCCCTGTCTCCTCATCTCTGTCTTCATCCCCTCTCTCTCCATCTGTCTTCATCCCCTGTTCTCCATCTCTCCCATCATCCGCTGTTCTCCATCTCTCCCATAATCCCCTGTTTCTCCATCTCTCTGTGCCTCCTACCTGCATCTTTAATTAGCAGTTTACGCCTGGCTTTGTCAGGAGAGGAGCACAGGTAAGGGGCAGAGAGGAAGGAGTGGGAGGGAGGGAACGGGACAACACTTGGAGAGAGTGGGGGGACTGGGGAAGGAGAGTGGAGGGACTGGGGGGGGAGGTAGAGAGAGGGGGAGTGGAGGGACTGGGGGTAGAGGTAGAGAGGGGGAGTGGAGAGACTGGGGGTAGAGGTAGAGAGGGGGAGTGGAGAGACTGGGGGGGGTAGAGAAAGGGGGAGTGAAGGGACTGGGGGTAGAGAGAGGGGGAGTGGAGGGACTGGGGGTAGAGAGAGGGGGAGTGGAGGGACTGGGGGTAGAGAGAGGGGGAGTGGAGGGACTGGGGTAGAGAGAGGGGGCAGTGGAGGGACTGGGGGTAGAGAGAGGGGGAGTGGAGGGACTGGGGGTAGAGAGAGGGGGAGTGGAGGGACTGGGGGTAGAGAGAGGGGGCAGTGGAGGGACTGGGGGTAGAGAGAGGGGAGTGGAGGGACTGGGGGTAGAGAGAGGGGGCAGTGGAGGGACTGGGGGAGGTAGAGAGAGGGGGAGTGGAAGGACTGGGGGTAGAGGTAGAGAGGGGGAGTGGAGGGACTGGGGTGGAGGTAGAGAGGGGGAGTGGAGGGACTGAGGGTAGAGAGAGGGGGCAGTGGAGGGACTGGGGGTAGAGGTAGAGAGGGGGAGTGGAGGGACTGGGGGTAGAGAGAGGGGAGTGGAGGGACTGGGGGTAGATAGAGGGGGAGTGGAGGGACTGGGGGTAGAGGTAGAGAGGGGGGAGTGGAGGGACTGGGGGTAGAGAGAGGGGGAGTGGAGGGACTGGGGGGTAGAGAGAGGGGAGTGGAGGGACTGGGGGTAGAGAGAGGGGGCAGTGGAGGGACTGGGGGTAGAGAGAGGGGGAGTGGAGGGACTGGGGGTAGAGAGAGGGGCAGTGGAGGGACTGGGGGGAGGTAGAGAGAGGGGAGTGGAAGGACTGGGGGTAGAGGTAGAGAGGGGGAGTGGAGGGACTGGGGGTGGAGGTAGAGAGGGGGAGTGGAGGGACTGAGGGTAGAGAGAGGGGGCAGTGGAGGGACTGGGGTAGAGGTAGAGAGGGGGAGTGGAGGGACTGGGGGTAGAGAGAGGGGGAGTGGAGGGACTGGGGGTAGAGGTAGAGAGGGGGAGTGGAGGGACTGGGGGTAGAGAGAGGGGGAGTGGAGGGACTGGGGGTAGATAGAGGGGGAGTGGAGGGACTTGGGAGGGAGAGTATGGATGAAGAAGGGGGGGATAGAGAGGTAGAAAGAATGACGATGGGAGGAGGGATGAAGAGAGAATAGATTTTTAAAAAGGATAGAAAGATGTCCCCCTGGGACCAGCATGGTTCTGGCTAATTGAAGCTGCATGGAGGATAATCAGAGCTCTACTGAGCAACAGACACAACACAGTCACACCACGTCCCTGTCACTCTACTGAGCAACAGACACAACACAGTCACACCACGTCCCTGTCACTCTACTGAGCAACAGACACAACACAGTCACACCACGTCCCTGTCACTCTACTGAGCAACAGACACAACACAGTCACACCACGTCCCTGTCCGTTCTAATGTGGTGTTACGATGACCAGTTAGCTGTGTTTGTGTAATATGGGAGTTTCTTTCATTGTTGGAAAAAAGGATTATAAACTCTCTTCAAGACTGCAAGTCTCTCTCTCTCTCTGTCTCTGTCTCTCTCTCACTCTCTCTCTCATCACTCCCTCCTTTTCCCTGTCTCACTCCTCTCTCTCTCTCTCTCTCTCTCTCTCTCTCTCTCTCTCTCTCTCTCTCTCTCTCTCTCTCTCTCTCTCTCTCTCTCTCTCTCTCTCTCTCTCTCTCTCTCTCTCTCTCTCTCTCTCTCTCTCTCTCTCTCTCATCCCTCCCTCCTCTTCCCTGTCTCACTCAGCAAAAACCAAGCCATGAGGTTGAAGGAATTGTCCATACAGTTCAGAGACAGGATTGTGTCGAGGCACAGATCTCGGGAAGGGTACCAACAAATGTCTGTAACATTGAAGGTCCCCAAGAACACAGTGGCCTCCATCATTCTGCAGCATTGAAGGTCCCCAAGAACACAGTGGCCTCCATCATTCTTAAATGGAAGAGGTTTGGAACCACCAAGACTCTTCCGAGAGCTGGTGGACTAGAACTTGATCTATAATGGACTAGAACTATGGTGGGCTAGAACTATGGTGACTGGAACTTGAACTATACTGGACTAGAACTATGGTGGACTATAACTATAGTGAACTAGAACTATAGTGGACAAGAAATATAGTGGACTAGACTGTAACTATAGTGGACCATAACTGTAGTTGGCAATAACTATAGTGGACTAGAACTGTGGTGGACTAGAACTAGAACTGTGGTGGACTAGAACTAGAACTATGGTGGACTAGAACTAGAACTATGGTGGACTAGAACTAGAACTATGGTGGACGAGAACTATGGTGGACTAGAACTATGGTGGACTGGAACTGTGGTGGACTGGAACTGTGGTGGACTAGAACTATGGTGGACTAGATCTGTGGTGGACTAGAACTGTGGTGGACTATATCTGTGGTGGACTAGAACTATGGTGGACTAGAACTATGGTCGACTAGATCTGTGGTGGACTAGAACTGTGGTGGACTGGAACTACGGTGGACTGGAACTATGGTGAACTAGAACTGTGGTTGCCTTACTGATTAATATTCTCACATTCATTGTGTTTCTTACTTGCATGTCCAGTTCAGTTGAAGAAAGTGTGTAAAGAATGTAGGCTATGTACTGTAGCTGCTCCAGTCAGATGAAACTTCAGGGAGACTCCTCTTAAGGCCCTGGCATAATGTTACAATAGACTGGTGCTCCAGACAGCTGTCCTGTTGAAACTTCAGGGAGACTCCTCTTAAGGCCCTGGCATAATGTTACAATAGACTGGTGCTCCAGACAGCTGTCCTGTTGAAACTTCAGGGAGTCTCCTCTTAAGGCCCTGGCATAATGTTACAATAGACTGGTGCTCCAGACAGCTGTCCTGTTGAAACTTCAGGGAGACTCCTCTTAAGGCCCTGGCATAATGTTACAATAGACTGGTGCTCCAGACAGCTGTCCTGTTGAAACTTCAGGGAGACTCCTCTTAAGGCCCTGGCATAATGTTACAATAGACTGGTGCTCCAGACAGCTGTCCTGTTGAAACTTCAGGGAGACTCCTCTTAAGGCCCTGGCATAATGTTACAATAGACTGGTGCTCACAGTGTCAGATTTCAAAAAGGCTTTACAGCGAAAGCAAACCATGCTATTCTCTGAGGACAGCACCCCATCATACAAACACATGACAATCATATTTCAACCCGCCAGGCACGACACATAATTCATGACCTACCTTTGAAGATCTTCTTCATTTGGCACTCCAAAATGTCCCATAAACATCACAAATGGTCCTTTTTTTCAGTAAATTCCTTTGTTATATCCCCAAAATGTCCATTTATTTGACACGTTTGATTGAGAAAAAAACACTGGTTCCAACTCCCCCAACATGACAACAAAGTATCTAATAACTTACCTGTAAACTTGGTCCAAACATTTCAAACAACTTTCCTAATCCAATTTTAGGTATTTTTAAAGGTAAATAATCGATCAAATTTAAGACGGAATAAAATGTGTTCAATACAGGACAAAAACAAAGTGGAGCTTTCAGGTCACGCGCCCCAACCACAACAGTACACTTGGCTATCCACCCAGATAGGAAATGGCTACTACTTCATTTCCCAAAGGAATAACATCAACCAATTCATAAAGACTGTTGACATCTAGTGGAAGCGATAGGAACTGCAAGCAAGTGCCTTAGAAATCTAGATCCAGATAGAAACCCCATTGAAATATTTTTTCCTGTTTGGTTTGTCCTTGGGGTTTCGCCTGCCAAATAGGTTCTGTTATACTCACAGACATTTTAACAGTTTTAGAAACTTTAGAGTGTTTTCTATCTAAATCTACCAATTCTATGCATATCCTAGCTTCTAGGCCTGAGTAGCAGGCAGTTGACTTTGGGCACACTTTATATCCAGATGTGAAAATAGTGGCCCCTAGCCTTAAGAAGTTTCAACAGGGAAGACATATTGAGACACAGGTCTCTTTTTCAAATGCGCCCTGTATAATGCAACATAAACATACACATTATACATACATATATATATATACACACTGAACCAGGTGTGGCAGACTGTAAAGGACAGTGGCGGCTCAGGTGAGACATTATCAAGGGCCGTCCACTTTGAAACGCCAGGAAAGGAGGAACGAGTGCCGGGAGGGAGGGCGGGGGTCAACCGTGTCCGTAATTGATTTAGGCTTATCCAAGTTTATTTGGGGTATCAGGTGGATTGTGGAGGTCTGCACACTGCAAAATGTATAGTAATTTAGACTAAGAATGCATTGAGATACCGATCTGGCATTACCGCAAGTGATGAGAAAAGTTCATGCTAGAAATGATACTGTAAGTCAATGTAAATATACATTCTGCCAGTATCGGCGTGTGCTAAGTTAAGGGTCTTAAATTAAAGTGATAGAACCAATGTGAAGCACTAAGGACTGTCATTCTAAATTCACACTCACTAACACCCTACTCATACCATCACATACACTCACTAACACCATCACATACACTCACTAACACCCTACTTACACCATCACATACACTCACTAACACCATCACATACACTCACTTACACCCTACTCATACCATCACATACACTCACTAACACCATCACACACACTCACTTACACCATCACATACACTCACTAACACCCTACTTACACCATCACATACACTCACTAACACCATCACATACACTCACTAACACCCTACTCATACCATCACATACACTCACTAACACCATCACATACACTCACTTACACCATCACATACACTCACTTACACCCTACTCATACCATCACATACACTCACTAACACCATCACATACACTCACTTACACCCTACTCATACCATCACACACACTCACTAACACCCTACTTACACCATCACACACACTCACTAACACCCTACTCATACCATCACATACACTCACTTACACCATCACACACACTCACTAACACCCTACTCACACATTTCACACACACTCACTAACACCATCACACACACTCACTAACACCCTACTCATACCATCACATACACTCACTAACACCATCACATACACTCACTAACACCCTACTTACACCATCACATACACTCACTAACACCATCACATACACTCACTTACACCCTACTCATACCATCACATACACTCACTAACACCATCACACACACTCACTTACACCATCACATACACTCACTAACACCCTACTTACACCATCACATACACTCACTAACACCATCACATACACTCACTAACACCCTACTCATACCATCACATACACTCACTAACACCATCACATACACTCACTAACACCCTACTTACACCATCACATACACTCACTAACACCATCACATACACTCACTTACACCCTACTCATACCATCACATACACTCACTAACACCATCACATACACTCACTTACACCCTACTCATACCATCACACACACTCACTAACACCCTACTTACACCATCACACACACTCACTAACACCCTACTCATACCATCACATACACTCACTTACACCATCACACACACTCACTAACACCCTACTCACACATTTCACACACACTCACTAACACCATCACACACACTCACTAACACCCTACTTACACCATCACACACACTCACTAACACCCTACTCACACATTTCACACACACGATGACATACGCACTATACACACACATACACATGGATTTAGTACTGTAGATATGTGGTAGTGGTGGAGTAGGGGCCTGAGGGCACACAGTGTGTTGTAGATATGTGGTAGTGGTGGAGTAGGGGCCTGAGGGCACACAGTGTGTTGTAGATATGTGGTAGTGGAGGAGTAGGGGCCTGAGGGCACACAGTGTGTTGTAGATATGTGGTGGAGTAGGGGCCTGAGGGCACACAGTGTGTTGTAGATATGTGGTAGTGGAGGAGTAGGGGCCTGAGGGCACACAGTGTGTTGTAGATATGTGGTAGTGGTGGAGTAGGGGCCTGAGGGCACACAGTGTGTTGTAGATATGTGGTAGTGGAGGAGTAGGGGCCTGAGGGCACACAGTGTGTTGTAGATATGTGGTAGTGGTGGAGTAGGGGCCTGAGGGCACACAGTGTGTTGTAGATATGTGGTAGTGGTGGAGTAGGGGCCTGAGGGCACACAGTGTGTTGTAGATATGTGGTAGTGGTGGAGTAGGGGCCTGAGGGCACAGTGTGTTGTAGATATGTGGTAGTGGTGGAGTAGGGGCCTGAGGGCACACAGTGTGTTGTAGATGTGGTAGTGGTGGAGTAGGGGCCTGAGGGCACACAGTGTGTTGTAGATATATGGTAGTGGTGGAGTAGGGGCCTGAGGGCACACAGTGTGTTGTAGATATGTGGTAGTGGTGGAGTAGGGGCCTGAGGGCACACAGTGTGTTGTAGATATATGGTAGTGGTGGAGTAGGGGCCTGAGGGCACACAGTGTGTTGTAGATATGTGGTAGTGGTGGAGTAGGGGCCTGAGGGCACACAGTGTGTTGTAGATATGTGGTAGTGGTGGAGTAGGGGCCTGAGGACACACAGTGTGTTGTAGATATGTGGTAGTGGTGGAGTAGGGGCCTGAGGGCACACAGTGTGTTGTAGATATGTGGTAGTGGTGGAGTAGGGGCCTGAGGGCACACAGTGTGTTGTAGATATGTGGTAGTGGTGGAGTAGGGGCCTGAGGGCACACAGTGTGTTGTAGATATGTGGTAGTGGTGGAGTAGGGGCCTGAGGGCACACAGTGTGTTGTAGATATGTGGTAGTGGAGGAGTAGGGGCCTGAGGGGAACACAGTGTGTTGTAGATATGTGGTAGTGGTGGAGTAGGGGCCTGAAGGCACACAGTGTGTTGTAGATATGTGGTGGAGTAGGGGCCTGAGGGGACACAGTGTGTTGTAGATATGTGGTGGAGTAGGGGCCTGAGGGGACACAGTGTGTTGTAGATGTGTGGTAGTGGAGGAGTAGGGGCCTGAGGACACACAGTGTGTTGTAGATATGTGGTAGTGGTGGAGTAGGGGCCTGAGGGGAACACAGTGTGTTGTAGATATGTGGTAGTGGTGGAGTAGGGGCCTGAGGGCACACAGTGTGTTGTAGATATGTGGTAGTGGTGGAGTAGGGGCCTGAGGGCACACAGTGTGTTGTAGATATGTGGTAGTGGTGGAGTAGGGGCCTGAGGGCACACAGTGTGTTGTAGATATGTGGTATTGGTGGAGTAGGGGCCTGAGGGCACACAGTGTGTTGTAGATATGTGGTAGTGGTGGAGTAGGGGCCTGAGGGAAAACAGTGTGTTGTAGATATGTGGTAGTGGAGGAGTAGGGGCCTGAGGACACACAGTGTGTTGTAGATATGTGGTAGTGGAGGAGTAGGGGCCTGAGGGCACACAGTGTGTTGTAGATATGTGGTAGTGGTGGAGTAGGGGCCTGAGGGCACACAGTGTGTTGTAGATATGTGGTAGTGGTGGAGTAGGGGCCTGAGGGCACACAGTGTGTTGTAGATATGTGGTAGTGGTGGAGTAGGGGCCTGAGGGCACACAGTGTGTTGTAATTATGTGGTATTGGTGGAGTAGGGGCCTGAGGGCACACAGTGTGTTGTAGATATGTGGTAGTGGTGGAGTAGGGGCCTGAGGGCACACAGTGTGTTGTAGATATGTGGTGGAGTAGGGGCCTGAGGGCACACAGTGTGTTGTAGATATATGGTAGTGGTGGAGTAGGGGCCTGAGGGCACACAGTGTGTTGTAGATATGTGGTATTGGTGGAGTAGGGGCCTGAGGGGACACAGTGTGTTGTAGATATGTGGTGGAGTAGGGGCCTGAGGGCACACAGTGTGTTGTAGATATGTGGTAGTGGTGGAGTAGGGGCCTGAGGATACACAGTGTGTTGTAGATATGTGGTAGTAGTGGAGTAGGGGCCTGAGGGCACACAGTGTGTTGTAGATATGTGGTAGTGGAGGAGTAGGGGCCTGAGGGGAACACAGTGTGTTGTAGATATGTGGTAGTGGTGGAGTAGGGGCCTGAGGGCACAGTGTGTTGTAGATATGTGGTAGTGGAGGAGTAGGGGCCTGAGGGCACACAGTGTGTTGTAGATATGTGGTAGTGGTGGAGTAGGGGCCTGAGGGGACACAGTGTGTTGTAGATATGTGGTAGTGGTGGAGTAGGGGCCTGAGGGCACACAGTGTGTTGTAGATATGTGGTGGAGTAGGGGCCTGAGGGGAACACAGTGTGTTGTAGATATGTGGTAGTGGAGGAGTAGGGGCCTGAGGGCACACAGTGTGTTGTAGATATGTGGTAGTGGTGGAGTAGGGGCCTGAGGGGACACAGTGTGTTGTAGATATGTGGTAGTGGAGGAGTAGGGGCCTGAGGACACACAGTGTGTTGTAGATATGTGGTAGTGGAGGAGTAGGGGCCTGAGGGCACAGTGTGTTGTAGATATGTGGTAGTGGAGGAGTAGGGGCCTGAGGGCACACAGTGTGTTGTAGATATGTGGTAGTGGTGGAGTAGGGGCCTGAGGGCACACAGTGTGTTGTAGATATGTGGTAGTGGTGGAGTAGGGGCCTGAGGGCACACAGTGTGTTGTAGATATGTGGTAGTGGAGGAGTAGGGGCCTGAGGGCACACAGTGTGTTGTAGATATGTGGTAGTGGTGGAGTAGGGGCCTGAGGGGAACACAGTGTGTTGTAGATATGTGGTAGTGGTGGAGTAGGGGCCTGAGGGGAACACAGTGTGTTGTAGATATGTGGTAGTGGTGGAGTAGGGGCCTGAGGGCACACAGTGTGTTGTAGATATGTGGTAGTGGAGGAGTAGGGGCCTGAGGGCACACAGTGTGTTGTAGATATGTGGTAGTGGTGGAGTAGGGGCCTGAGGGCACACAGTGTGTTGTAGATATGTGGTAGTGGTGGAGTAGGGGCCTGAGGGCACACAGTGTGTTGTAGATATGTGGTAGTGGAGGAGTAGGGGCCTGAGGGCACACAGTGTGTTGTAGATATGTGGTAGTGGTGGAGTAGGGGCCTGAGGGCACAGTGTGTTGTAGATGTGTGGTAGTAGTGGAGTAGGGGCCTGAGGCCACACAGTGTGTTGTAGATGTGTGGTAGTGGTGGAGTAGGGGCCTGAGGCCACACAGTGTGTTGTAGATATGTGGTAGTGGTGGAGTAGGGGCCTGAGGGCACAGTGTGTTGTAGATTTGTGGTAGTGGTGGAGTAGGGCCTGAGGGCACACAGTGTGTTGTAGATATGTGGTAGTGGTGGAGTAGGGGCCTGAGGGCACACAGTGTGTTGTAGATATATGGTAGTGGTGGAGTAGGGGCCTGAGGGCACACAGTGTGTTGTAGATATGTGGTAGTGGTGGAGTAGGGGCCTGAGGGCACACAGTGTGTTGTAGATATATGGTAGTGGTGGAGTAGGGGCCTGAGGGCACACAGTGTGTTGTAGATATGTGGTAGTGGTGGAGTAGGGGCCTGAGGGCACACAGTGTGTTGTAGATATGTGGTAGTGGTGGAGTAGGGGCCTGAGGACACACAGTGTGTTGTAGATATGTGGTAGTGGTGGAGTAGGGGCCTGAGGGCACACAGTGTGTTGTAGATATGTGGTAGTGGTGGAGTAGGGGCCTGAGGGCACACAGTGTGTTGTAGATATGTGGTAGTGGTGGAGTAGGGGCCTGAGGGCACACAGTGTGTTGTAGATATGTGGTAGTGGTGGAGTAGGGGCCTGAGGGCACACAGTGTGTTGTAGATATGTGGTAGTGGAGGAGTAGGGGCCTGAGGGGAACACAGTGTGTTGTAGATATGTGGTAGTGGTGGAGTAGGGGCCTGAGGGCACACAGTGTGTTGTAGATATGTGGTGGAGTAGGGGCCTGAGGGGACACAGTGTGTTGTAGATATGTGGTGGAGTAGGGGCCTGAGGGGACACAGTGTGTTGTAGATGTGTGGTAGTGGAGGAGTAGGGACCTGAGGACACACAGTGTGTTGTAGATATGTGGTAGTGGTGGAGTAGGGGCCTGAGGGGAACACAGTGTGTTGTAGATATGTGGTAGTGGTGGAGTAGGGGCCTGAGGGCACACAGTGTGTTGTAGATATGTGGTAGTGGTGGAGTAGGGGCCTGAGGGCACACCGTGTGTTGTAGATATGTGGTAGTGGTGGAGTAGGGGCCTGAGGGCACACAGTGTGTTGTAGATATGTGGTATTGGTGGAGTAGGGGCCTGAGGGCACACAGTGTGTTGTAGATATGTGGTAGTGGTGGAGTAGGGGCCTGAGGGGAAAACAGTGTGTTGTAGATATGTGGTAGTGGAGGAGTAGGGGCCTGAGGACACACAGTGTGTTGTAGATATGTGGTAGTGGAGGAGTAGGGGCCTGAGGGCACACAGTGTGTTGTAGATATGTGGTAGTGGTGGAGTAGGGGCCTGAGGGCACACAGTGTGTTGTAGATATGTGGTAGTGGTGGAGTAGGGGCCTGAGGGCACACAGTGTGTTGTAGATATGTGGTAGTGGTGGAGTAGGGGCCTGAGGGCACAGTGTGTTGTAGATATGTGGTAGTGGTGGAGTAGGGGCCTGAGGGCACACAGTGTGTTGTAGATATGTGGTAGTGGTGGAGTAGGGGCCTGAGGGCACACAGTGTGTTGTAGATATATGGTAGTGGTGGAGTAGGGGCCTGAGGGCACACAGTGTGTTGTAGATATGTGGTAGTGGTGGAGTAGGGGCCTGAGGGCACACAGTGTGTTGTAGATATATGGTAGTGGTGGAGTAGGGGCCTGAGGGCACACAGTGTGTTGTAGATATGTGGTAGTGGTGGAGTAGGGGCCTGAGGGCACACAGTGTGTTGTAGATATGTGGTAGTGGTGGAGTAGGGGCCTGAGGACACACAGTGTGTTGTAGATATGTGGTAGTGGTGGAGTAGGGGCCTGAGGGCACACAGTGTGTTGTAGATATGTGGTAGTGGTGGAGTAGGGGCCTGAGGGCACACAGTGTGTTGTAGATATGTGGTAGTGGTGGAGTAGGGCCTGAGGGCACACAGTGTGTTGTAGATATGTGGTAGTGGTGGAGTAGGGGCCTGAGGGCACACAGTGTGTTGTAGATATGTGGTAGTGGAGGAGTAGGGGCCTGAGGGGAACACAGTGTGTTGTAGATATGTGGTAGTGGTGGAGTAGGGGCCTGAAGGCACACAGTGTGTTGTAGATATGTGGTGGAGTAGGGCCTGAGGGGACACAGTGTGTTGTAGATATGTGGTGGAGTAGGGGCCTGAGGGGACACAGTGTGTTGTAGATGTGTGGTAGTGGAGGAGTAGGGGCCTGAGGACACACAGTGTGTTGTAGATATGTGGTAGTGGTGGAGTAGGGGCCTGAGGGGAACACAGTGTGTTGTAGATATGTGGTAGTGGTGGAGTAGGGGCCTGAGGGCACACAGTGTGTTGTAGATATGTGGTAGTGGTGGAGTAGGGGCCTGAGGGCACACAGTGTGTTGTAGATATGTGGTAGTGGTGGAGTAGGGGCCTGAGGGCACACAGTGTGTTGTAGATATGTGGTATTGGTGGAGTAGGGGCCTGAGGGCACACAGTGTGTTGTAGATATGTGGTAGTGGTGGAGTAGGGGCCTGAGGGAAAACAGTGTGTTGTAGATATGTGGTAGTGGAGGAGTAGGGGCCTGAGGGCACACAGTGTGTTGTAGATATGTGGTAGTGGAGGAGTAGGGGCCTGAGGGCACACAGTGTGTTGTAGATATGTGGTAGTGGTGGAGTAGGGGCCTGAGGGCACACAGTGTGTTGTAGATATGTGGTAGTGGTGGAGTAGGGGCCTGAGGGCACACAGTGTGTTGTAGATATGTGGTAGTGGTGGAGTAGGGGCCTGAGGGCACACAGTGTGTTGTAGATTATGTGGTAGTGGTGGAGTAGGGGCCTGAGGGCACACAGTGTGTTGTAGATATGTGGTAGTGGTGGAGTAGGGGCCTGAGGGCACACAGTGTGTTGTAGATATGTGGTGGAGTAGGGGCCTGAGGGCACACAGTGTGTTGTAGATATGTGGTAGTGGTGGAGTAGGGGCCTGAGGGCACACAGTGTGTTGTAGATATGTGGTAGTGGTGGAGTAGGGGCCTGAGGGGACACAGTGTGTTGTAGATATGTGGTGGAGTAGGGGCCTGAGGGCACACAGTGTGTTGTAGATATGTGGTAGTGGTGGAGTAGGGGGGCCTGAGGATACACAGTGTGTTGTAGATATGTGGTAGTAGTGGAGTAGGGGCCTGAGGGCACACAGTGTGTTGTAGATATGTGGTAGTGGTGGAGTAGGGGCCTGAGGGGAACACAGTGTGTTGTAGATATGTGGTAGTGGTGGAGTAGGGGCCTGAGGGCACAGTGTGTTGTAGATATGTGGTAGTGGAGGGTAGGGGCCTGAGGGCACACAGTGTGTTGTAGATATGTGGTAGTGGTGGAGTAGGGGCCTGAGGGGACACAGTGTGTTGTAGATATGTGGTAGTGGTGGAGTAGGGGCCTGAGGGCACACAGTGTGTTGTGTGGTGGAGTAGGGGCCTGAGGGGAACACAGTGTGTTGTAGATATGTGGTAGTGGTAGGGGCCTGAGGGCACACAGTGTGTTGTAGATATGTGGTAGTGGTGGAGTAGGGGCCTGAGGGGACACAGTGTGTTGTAGATATGTGGTAGTGGAGGAGTAGGGGCCTGAGGACACACAGTGTGTTGTAGATATGTGGTAGTGGAGGAGTAGGGGCCTGAGGGCACAGTGTGTTGTAGATATGTGGTAGTGGAGGAGTAGGGGCCTGAGGGCACACAGTGTGTTGTAGATATGTGGTAGTTGTAGGGGCCTGAGGGCACACAGTGTGTTGTAGATATGTGGTAGTGGTGGAGTAGGGGCCTGAGGGCACACAGTGTGTTGTAGATATGTGGTAGTGGTGGAGTAGGGGCCTGAGGGCACACAGTGTGTTGTAGATATGTGGTAGTGGTGGAGTAGGGGCCTGAGGGGAACACAGTGTGTTGTAGATATGTGGTAGTGGTGGAGTAGGGGCCTGAGGGCACACAGTGTGTTGTAGATATGTGGTAGTGGTGGAGTAGGGGCCTGAGGGCACACAGTGTGTTGTAGATATGTGGTAGTGGAGGAGTAGGGGCCTGAGGGCACACAGTGTGTTGTAGATATGTGGTAGTGGTGGAGTAGGGGCCTGAGGGCACACAGTGTGTTGTAGATATGTGGTAGTGGTGGAGTAGGGGCCTGAGGGCACACAGTGTGTTGTAGATATGTGGTAGTGGAGGAGTAGGGGCCTGAGGGCACACAGTGTGTTGTAGATATGTGGTAGTGGTGGAGTAGGGGCCTGAGGGCACAGTGTGTTGTAGATGTGTGGTAGTAGTGGAGTAGGGGCCTGAGGCCACACAGTGTGTTGTAGATGTGTGGTAGTGGTGGAGTAGGGGCCTGAGGCCACACAGTGTGTTGTAGATATGTGGTAGTGGTGGAGTAGGGGCCTGAGGGCACAGTGTGTTGTAGATTTGTGGTAGTGGTGGAGTAGGGGCCTGAGGGCACACAGTGTGTTGTAGATATGTGGTAGTGGTGGAGTAGGGGCCTGAGGGCACACAGTGTGTTGTAGATATATGGTAGTGGTGGAGTAGGGGCCTGAGGGCACACAGTGTGTTGTAGATATGTGGTAGTGGTGGAGTAGGGGCCTGAGGGCACACAGTGTGTTGTAGATATATGGTAGTGGTGGAGTAGGGGCCTGAGGGCACACAGTGTGTTGTAGATATGTGGTAGTGGTGGAGTAGGGGCCTGAGGGCACACAGTGTGTTGTAGATATGTGGTAGTGGTGGAGTAGGGGCCTGAGGACACACAGTGTGTTGTAGATATGTGGTAGTGGTGGAGTAGGGGCCTGAGGGCACACAGTGTGTTGTAGATATGTGGTAGTGGTGGAGTAGGGGCCTGAGGGCACACAGTGTGTTGTAGATATGTGGTAGTGGTGGAGTAGGGGCCTGAGGGCACACAGTGTGTTGTAGATATGTGGTAGTGGTGGAGTAGGGGCCTGAGGGCACACAGTGTGTTGTAGATATGTGGTAGTGGAGGAGTAGGGGCCTGAGGGGAACACAGTGTGTTGTAGATATGTGGTAGTGGTGGAGTAGGGGCCTGAGGGCACACAGTGTGTTGTAGATATGTGGTGGAGTAGGGGCCTGAGGGGACACAGTGTGTTGTAGATATGTGGTGGAGTAGGGGCCTGAGGGGACACAGTGTGTTGTAGATGTGTGGTAGTGGAGGAGTAGGGACCTGAGGACACACAGTGTGTTGTAGATATGTGGTAGTGGTGGAGTAGGGGCCTGAGGGGAACACAGTGTGTTGTAGATATGTGGTAGTGGTGGAGTAGGGGCCTGAGGGCACACAGTGTGTTGTAGATATGTGGTAGTGGTGGAGTAGGGGCCTGAGGGCACACCGTGTGTTGTAGATATGTGGTAGTGGTGGAGTAGGGGCCTGAGGGCACACAGTGTGTTGTAGATATGTGGTATTGGTGGAGTAGGGGCCTGAGGGCACACAGTGTGTTGTAGATATGTGGTAGTGGTGGAGTAGGGGCCTGAGGGGAAAACAGTGTGTTGTAGATATGTGGTAGTGGAGGAGTAGGGGCCTGAGGACACACAGTGTGTTGTAGATATGTGGTAGTGGAGGAGTAGGGGCCTGAGGGCACACAGTGTGTTGTAGATATGTGGTAGTGGTGGAGTAGGGGCCTGAGGGCACACAGTGTGTTGTAGATATGTGGTAGTGGTGGAGTAGGGGCCTGAGGGCACACAGTGTGTTGTAGATATGTGGTAGTGGTGGAGTAGGGGCCTGAGGGCACACAGTGTGTTGTAATTATGTGGTATTGGTGGAGTAGGGGCCTGAGGGCACACAGTGTGTTGTAGATATGTGGTAGTGGTGGAGTAGGGGCCTGAGGGCACACAGTGTGTTGTAGATATGTGGTGGAGTAGGGGCCTGAGGGCACACAGTGTGTTGTAGATATATGGTAGTGGTGGAGTAGGGGCCTGAGGGCACACAGTGTGTTGTAGATATGTGGTATTGGTGGAGTAGGGGCCTGAGGGACACAGTGTGTTGTAGATATGTGGTGGAGTAGGGGCCTGAGGGCACACAGTGTGTTGTAGATATGTGGTAGTGGTGGAGTAGGGGCCTGAGGATACACAGTGTGTTGTAGATATGTGGTAGTAGTGGAGTAGGGGCCTGAGGGCACACAGTGTGTTGTAGATATGTGGTAGTGGAGGAGTAGGGGCCTGAGGGGAACACAGTGTGTTGTAGATATGTGGTAGTGGTGGAGTAGGGGCCTGAGGGCACAGTGTGTTGTAGATATGTGGTAGTGGAGGAGTAGGGGCCTGAGGGCACACAGTGTGTTGTAGATATGTGGTAGTGGTGGAGTAGGGGCCTGAGGGGACACAGTGTGTTGTAGATATGTGGTAGTGGTGGAGTAGGGGCCTGAGGGCACACAGTGTGTTGTAGATATGTGGTGGAGTAGGGGCCTGAGGGGAACACAGTGTGTTGTAGATATGTGGTAGTGGAGGAGTAGGGGCCTGAGGGCACACAGTGTGTTGTAGATATGTGGTAGTGGTGGAGTAGGGGCCTGAGGGGACACAGTGTGTTGTAGATATGTGGTAGTGGAGGAGTAGGGGCCTGAGGACACACAGTGTGTTGTAGATATGTGGTAGTGGTGGAGTAGGGGCCTGAGGCCACACAGTGTGTTGTAGATATGTGGTAGTGGTGGAGTAGGGGCCTGAGGGCACAGTGTGTTGTAGATATGTGGTAGTGGTGGAGGAGGGGCCTGAGGGCACACAGTGTGTTGTAGATATGTGTTAGTGGTGGAGTAGGGGCCTGAGGGCACACAGTGTGTTGTCGATATGTGGTAGTGTTGGAGTAGGGGCCTGAGGGGAACACAGTGTGTTGTAGATATGTGGTAGTGGTGGAGTAGGGGCCTGAGGGCACAGTGTGTTGTAGATATGTGGTAGTGGTGGAGTAGGGGCCTGAGGGCACACAGTGTGTTGTAGATATATGGTAGTGGTGGAGTAGGGGCCTGAGGGCACACAGTGTGTTGTAGATATGTGGTGGAGTAGGGGCCTGAGGGGACACAGTGTGTTGTAGATATGTGGTGGAGTAGGGGCCTGAGGGGAACACAGTGTGTTGTAGATATGTGGTAGTGGTGGAGTAGGGGCCTGAGGGGACACAGTGTGTTGTAGATATGTGGTAGTGGTGGAGTAGGGGCCTGAGGGCACAGTGTGTTGTAGATATGTGGTAGTGGTGGAGTAGGGGCCTGAGGGCACACAGTGTGTTGTAGATATGTGGTAGTGGTGGAGTAGGGGCCTGAGGGCACACAGTGTGTTGTAGATATGTGGTGGAGTA
Source organism: Oncorhynchus nerka (assembly GCF_034236695.1). Classification (NCBI taxonomy): domain Eukaryota; kingdom Metazoa; phylum Chordata; class Actinopteri; order Salmoniformes; family Salmonidae; genus Oncorhynchus; species Oncorhynchus nerka. Next base: position 938,941 of record NC_088404.1, read on the forward strand.
GGGGCCTGAGGGGACACAGTGTGTTGTAGATATGTGGTGGAGTAGGGGCCTGAGGGGACACAGTGTGTTGTAGATGTGTGGTAGTGGAGGAGTAGGGGCCTGAGGACACACAGTGTGTTGTAGATATGTGGTAGTGGAGGAGTAGGGGCCTGAGGGCACAGTGTGTTGTAGATATGTGGTAGTGGTGGAGTAGGGGCCTGAGGGGACACAGTGTGTTGTAGATATGTGGTAGTGGAGGAGTAGGGGCCTGAGGACACACAGTGTGTTGTAGATATGTGGTAGTGGAGGAGTAGGGGCCTGAGGGCACAGTGTGTTGTAGATATGTGGTAGTGGTGGAGTAGGGGCCTGAGGGCACACAGTGTTTTGTAGATATGTGGTAGTGGTGGAGTAGGGGCCTGAGGGCACAGTGTGTTGTAGATATGTGGTAGTGGTGGAGTAGGGGCCTGAGGGCACACAGTGTGTTGTAGATATGTGGTGGAGTAGGGGCCTGAGGGCACAGTGTGTTGTAGATATGTGGTAGTGGTGGAGTAGGGGCCTGAGGGCACACAGTGTGTTGTAGATATGTGGTAGTGGTGGAGTAGGGGCCTGAGGGCACACAGTGTGTTGTAGATATGTGTTAGTGGTGGAGTAGGGGCCTGAGGGCACACAGTGTGTTGTAGATATGTGGTGGAGTAGGGGCCTGAGGGCACACAGTGTGTTGTAGATATGTGGTAGTGGTGGAGTAGGGGCCTGAGGGGAACACAGTGTGTTGTAGATATGTGGTAGTGGTGGAGTAGGGGCCTGAGGGCACACAGTGTGTTGTAGATATGTGGTAGTGGAGGAGTAGGGGCCTGAGGGCACAGTGTGTTGTAGATATGTGGTAGTGGTGCAGTAGGGGCCTGAGGGGACACAGTGTGTTGTAGATATGTGGTAGTGGAGGAGTAGGGGCCTGAGGACACACAGTGTGTTGTAGATATGTGGTAGTGGAGGAGTAGGGGCCTGAGGGCACAGTGTGTTGTAGATATGTGGTAGTGGTGGAGTAGGGGCCTGAGGGCACACAGTGTGTTGTAGATATGTGGTAGTGGTGGAGTAGGGGCCTGAGGGCACAGTGTGTTGTAGATATGTGGTAGTGGTGGAGTAGGGGCCTGAGGGCACACAGTGTGTTGTAGATATGTGGTGGAGTAGGGGCCTGAGGGCACAGTGTGTTGTAGATATGTGGTAGTGGTGGAGTAGGGGCCTGAGGGCACAGTGTGTTGTAGATATGTGGTAGTGGTGGAGTAGGGGCCTGAGGGCACAGTGTGTTGTAGATATGTGGTGGAGTAGGGGCCTGAGGGCACAGTGTGTTGTAGATATGTGGTAGTGGTGGAGTAGGGGCCTGAGGGCACACAGTGTGTTGTAGATATGTGGTAGTGGTGGAGTAGGGGCCTGAGGGCACACAGTGTGTTGTAGATATGTGTTAGTGGTGGAGTAGGGGCCTGAGGGCACACAGTGTGTTGTAGATATGTGGTGGAGTAGGGGCCTGAGGGCACACAGTGTGTTGTAGATATGTGGTAGTGGTGGAGTAGGGGCCTGAGGGGAACACAGTGTGTTGTAGATATGTGGTAGTGGTGGAGTAGGGGCCTGAGGGCACACAGTGTGTTGTAGATATGTGGTAGTGGTGGAGTAGGGGCCTGAGGGCACACAGTGTGTTGTAGATATGTGGTAGTGGAGGAGTAGGGGCCTGAGGGCACACAGTGTGTTGTAGATATGTGGTAGTGGTGGAGTAGGGGCCTGAGGGCACACAGTGTGTTGTAGATATGTGGTAGTGGTGGAGTAGGGGCCTGAGGGCACACAGTGTGTTGTAGATATGTGGTATTGGTGGAGTAGGGGCCTGAGGGCACACAGTGTGTTGTAGATATGTGGTAGTGGTGGAGTAGGGGCCTGAGGGGAACACAGTGTGTTGTAGATATGTGGTAGTGGAGGAGTAGGGGCTTGAGGACACACAGTGTGTTGTAGATATGTGGTAGTGGAGGAGTAGGGGCCTGAGGGCACACAGTGTGTTGTAGATATGTGGTAGTGGTGGAGTAGGGGCCTGAGGGCACACAGTGTGTTGTAGATATGTGGTAGTGGTGGAGTAGGGGCCTGAGGGCACACAGTGTGTTGTAGATATGTGGTATTGGTGGAGTAGGGGCCTGAGGGCACACAGTGTGTTGTAGATATGTGGTAGTGGTGGAGTAGGGGCCTGAGGGCACACAGTGTGTTGTAGATATGTGGTGGAGTAGGGGCCTGAGGGCACACAGTGTGTTGTAGATATGTGGTAGTGGTGGAGTAGGGGCCTGAGGGCACACAGTGTGTTGTAGATATGTGGTATGCGTGGAGTAGGGGCCTGAGGGCACACAGTGTGTTGTAGATATGTGGTAGTGGTGGAGTAGGGGCCTGAGGGGAACACAGTGTGTTGTAGATATGTGGTAGTGGAGGAGTAGGGGCTTGAGGACACACAGTGTGTTGTAGATATGTGGTAGTGGAGGAGTAGGGGCCTGAGGGCACACAGTGTGTTGTAGATATGTGGTAGTGGTGGAGTAGGGGCCTGAGGGCACACAGTGTGTTGTAGATATGTGGTAGTGGTGGAGTAGGGGCCTGAGGGCACACAGTGTGTTGTAGATATGTGGTATTGGTGGAGTAGGGGCCTGAGGGCACACAGTGTGTTGTAGATATGTGGTAGTGGTGGAGTAGGGGCCTGAGGGCACACAGTGTGTTGTAGATATGTGGTGGAGTAGGGGCCTGAGGGCACACAGTGTGTTGTAGATATGTGTTAGTGGTGGAGTAGGGGCCTGAGGGCACACAGTGTGTTGTAGATATGTGGTGGAGTAGGGGCCTGAGGGCACACAGTGTGTTGTAGATATGTGGTAGTGGTGGAGTAGGGGCCTGAGGGCACAGTGTGTTGTAGATATGTGGTAGTGGAGGAGTAGGGGCCTGAGGGCACACAGTGTGTTGTAGATATGTGGTAGTGGTGGAGTAGGGGCCTGAGGGCACACAGTGTGTTGTAGATATGTGGTAGTGGTGGAGTAGGGGCCTGAGGGCACACAGTGTGTTGTAGATATGTGGTAGTGGTGGAGTAGGGGCCTGAGGGCACACAGTGTGTTGTAGATATGTGGTATTGGTGGAGTAGGGGCCTGAGGGCACACAGTGTGTTGTAGATATGTGGTAGTGGTGGAGTAGGGGCCTGAGGGGAACACAGTGTGTTGTAGATATGTGGTAGTGGAGGAGTAGGGGCCTGAGGACACACAGTGTGTTGTAGATATGTGGTAGTGGAGGAGTAGGGGCCTGAGGGCACACAGTGTGTTGTAGATATGTGGTAGTGGTGGAGTAGGGGCCTGAGGGCACACAGTGTGTTGTAGATATGTGGTAGTGGTGGAGTAGGGGCCTGAGGGCACACAGTGTGTTGTAGATATGTGGTAGTGGTGGAGTAGGGGCCTGAGGGCACACAGTGTGTTGTAGATATGTGGTATTGGTGGAGTAGGGGCCTGAGGGCACACAGTGTGTTGTAGATATGTGGTAGTGGTGGAGTAGGGGCCTGAGGGCACACAGTGTGTTGTAGATATGTGGTGGAGTAGGGGCCTGAGGGCACACAGTGTGTTGTAGATATATGGTAGTGGTGGAGTAGGGGCCTGAGGGCACACAGTGTGTTGTAGATATGTGGTATTGGTGGAGTAGGGGCCTGAGGGGACACAGTGTGTTGTAGATATGTGGTGGAGTAGGGGCCTGAGGGGAACACAGTGTGTTGTAGATATGTGGTAGTGGAGGAGTAGGGGCCTGAGGACACACAGTGTGTTGTAGATATGTGGTAGTAGTGGAGTAGGGGCCTGAGGGCACACAGTGTGTTGTAGATATGTGGTAGTGGTGGAGTAGGGGCCTGAGGGCACACAGTGTGTTGTAGATATGTGTTGGAGTAGGGGCCTGAGGGCACACAGTGTGTTGTAGATATGTGGTGGTGGTGGAGTAGGGGCCTGAGGGCACAGTGTGTTGTAGATATGTGGTGGAGTAGGGGCCTGAGGGCACACAGTGTGTTGTAGATATGTGGTAGTGGTGGAGTAGGGGCCTGAGGGGAACACAGTGTGTTGTAGATATGTGGTAGTGGAGGAGTAGGGGCCTGAGGACACACAGTGTGTTGTAGATATGTGGTAGTGGTGGAGTAGGGGCCTGAAGGCACACAGTGTGTTGTAGATATGTGGTAGTGGTGGAGTAGGGGCCTGAGGGCACAGTGTGTTGTGAAATCTGTTCATGTATTGTAATGTTTTTAAAATGGTATAAACTGCCTTAATTTTGCTGGACCCCAGAAAGATGGGATCCATAATATATACAGATACAAATACCCACACACCCTTTCATCATAAAGCCTCCCAAGGCACAGGGTGACAGCCATCTGTTTGTGATGTGATTGTCCTGGAGCCACAGAGCGGTGTGTCGCAGACAGGCTCCATCATGTCTTCAAAGATGGAGGGAGAAGAGAAGATCCCCAATAGGGGGAGGGAGAAGAGAAGATACCCAATAGGGGGAGGGAGAAGAGAAGATCCCCAATAGGGGGAGGGAGAAGAGAAGATCCCCAATAGGGGGAGGGAGAAGAGAAGGTCCCCAATAGGGGGAGGGAGAAGAGAAGATCCCCAATAGGGGGAGGGAGAAGAGAAGATCCCCAATAGGGGGAGGGAGAAGAGAAGGTCCCCAATAGGGGAGGGAGAAGAGAAGATCCCCAATAGGGGAGGGAGAAGAGAAGATCCCCAATAGGGGGAGGGAGAAGAGAAGATCCCCAATAGGGGGAGGGAGAAGAGAAGATCCCCAATAGGGGGAGGGAGAAGAGAAAATCCCCAATAGGGGGAGGGAGAAATATAGGGGGTGATGGGAGAGATATAGGGGGAGATGGGAGCGAGAGAAAGCGTCAAAAAGAGCAAGGGAGGGAGGGCCTCTATTTGACCCAGATGGGCTTTCCAGTGTACAGGACCCCTTCCCCTGCCTCCCTCCCTCTACACCCCCTCACTATCTCCCTTCCCCTGCCTCCATCCCTCTACACCCCCTCCCTATCTCCCTTCCCCCTGCCTCTGCACCCCTGCCTATCTCCCTTCCCCTGCCTCCCCACCCCCTCCCTATCTCCCTTCCCCTGTCTCCCTGCCTCTACACCCCCTCCCTATCTCCCTTCCCCCTGCCTCCCTGCCTCCCCACCCCTCCCTATCTCCCTTCCCCCTGCCTCCCTGCCTCTACACCCCTCCCTATCTCCCTTCCCCCTGCCTCCCCACCCCTCCATATCTCCCTTCCCCTGCCTCCCTGCCTCTACACCCCCTCACTATCTCCCTTCCCCCTACCTCCCTGCCTCCACACCCATCCTCCCATTGTCCCCTGTCTCATCTACAATATGATTGTCACCTCGTGCGTGTCCTTTCAATTAGACGCTCAATTTCATCCCCAGGTCCCAGGAGGCCACTACCTCCTCACATCTCCCCTCCCCCATATCCCACCTCCTTCTGCCTTCTCCTCGTTACTCATTGTGTATTTTTTCCTGGTATAATTACACAAGGGATCCTCCCTTTGCTGCTATAACAGCATCCACTCTTCTGGGAAGGCTTTCCACTAGATGTTGGATTATTGCAGTGGGGACTTGCTTCCATTCAGCCACAAGAGCATTAGTGAGGTCGGGTACTAATGTTGGGCGAGTAGGCCTGGCTCGTGTTCAGCTTTTCAATTCATCCCAAACGAGTTCGATGGGGTTGAGGTCAAGACTCTGTGCAGACCTTGCACACTGATGTCGACAAACCATTTCTGTCTCGCTTTGTGCACTGGGGCATTGAAATGCTGAAACAGGAAACGACATTTGCCAAACTTTTGCCACAAAGTTGGAAGCACAGAATGCCTTGTATGCTGTAGTGTTAAGATTTCCCTTAACTGGAACTAAGGGGTCCAAACCATGAAAAACAGCCCCAGACCATTATTCCTCCTCCACCAAACTTTACAGTTGTCACTATGCACTGGGGCAGGTAGGGTTCTCCAGTCATCCACCAAACCCAGATTTTTCCGTCATACTGCCAGATGGTGAAGCGTGATTCATCACTCCAGAGAACGTGTTTCCACTGCTCCAGAGTCCAATGGCGGTGAGCTTTACACCTCTCCAGCCGATGCTTGGCATTGCGCATTGTGATCTTGAGTTTGAGTTTATTTTTTATTTTTACAGGGACAGTGCACATTAATCAACGTTTCAGTAAAAGTGTCGGTTTTAGCCACCCGGCTAATTTTCAACCGCAGTCCCTGGGCAGGTTATTAAAAACAATTACAATATAGACAATAGCACCATAGAACAAGCAAGACATAGCAACATAGGACAAGCAAGACATAGCATACAGACAGAGCAACATAGAACAAAAAGCAGCAAGACAAAATTCATAAAAGCAACAAAGTGTTTCCACACCTCACAAGCTACAGATACTATATGCAGATAGCACCCCCTTATAATTGAGACATAGAGACAGTAGATTTAGCTGGTCTGTCATAATACAATAGAGACAGTAGATCTAGTTGGTCTGTCATTTTATAATAGAGACAGTAGATTTAGCTGGTCTGTCATAATACACTAGAGACAGTAGATCTAGCTGGTCTGTCATAATATAATAGTGACAGTAGATCTAGCTGATCTGTCATAATATAATAGAGACAGTATATCTAGCTGGTCTGTCATAATATAATAGTGACAGTAGATCTACCTGGTCTGTCATATTATAATAGAGACAGTAGATCTAGCTGGTCTGTCATAATATAATAGTGACAGTAGATCTAGCTGGTCTGTCATAATATAATAGTGACAGTAGATCTAGCTGGTCTGTTATAATATAATAGAGCCAGTAGATCTAGCTGGTCTGTCTTAATAAAATAGAGACAGTAGATCTAGCTGGTCTGTTATAATATAATAGAGCCAGTAGATCTAGCTGGTCTGTCTTAATATAATAGAGACAGTAGATCTAGCTGGTCTGTCTTAATATAATAGAGACAGTAGATCTACCTGGTCTGTCATATTATAATAGAGACAGTAGATCTAGCTGGTCTGTCATAATATAATAGAGACAGTAGATCTAGCTGGTCTGTCTTAATATAATAGAGACAGTAGATCTAGCTGGTCTGTCATAATATAATAGAGACAGTAGATCTAGCTGGTCTGTGACATGGTCTTTCCCTTTTTTAGATTCTCCCAGATCAATTTAGAATTTCCCTTTGCTTCACCAATTATGTTAATAAAAAAGTTTGCCTTGGCCTGTCTGATTTCTTTTATCACCTTATTTCTCAACATGGTAAACCTACGTCTGTCATGCTCTAATTTAGATTTTAGGGCTATTTTTAGAGCATAATCTCGTTCTTTCATCAATTTCCAGATTTCTCCATTTAGCCAAGGAAGAGTGCTCTTTTGGCCAGGTTTGGATTTGATTTTCTTTAGGAAGCCATTTATTGTAGTCTGGATTGTGGATAGAAAAACCTGACTATCAGCTTCCACGTCTGTATAGGACAAGAGATCATTCCAGTTTATTCCCTTAATTGCTTTTTCAAAATAGTTTAATTCACTCTTAGGTATTCTGAGTTGATCCGGCTTTCTAACAGTAGAGAGGTTAAACCTGCTCTTAGACAGCTTTCTGGCTATAAGTGTCAGATTATGATCAGACAGCCCAGTAACCATATTGAATGATTTAGTCACTCTCTCTGGTTTATTACTGAACACCAAATCAATCTGTGTTTTAGAGCAACAAGTCACCCTGGTTGGCCCTTTAACTAGCTGTGTAAGGTCAAAGGTATTAGTGATCCGTTTGAGGGTTTTCCTACAACACTTGTCTTCATAATTAATGTTAAAATCTCCCATTAAGATGACCTCTTTCCCAAAATCACATTCCCTAAGCATGGTATTAAACTGATCAAAAAACACACTTTTGGTGGAAGGTGGCCTATACATTCCAATGAGGGTAAAAGACATTTGGGGAGACAGTGTAACGTTCAGGCCGATACATTCTAGTTCATTATCACATGACCACTCAATTTGTTTACATCGGATATGTTCTTTAATGTAAATCATCACACCCCCTCCTCTTAGGGTTGTGTGCGGCTGCCATGGAAACCCATTTCATGATGCTCCTGACGAACACTTATTGTGCTGACGTTGCTTCCAGAGGCAGTTTGGACCTCGTTAGTCAGTCTTGCAATGAGGACAGATGATTTTTACGCGCTGCATGCCTCAGTACTCGGTGGTCCCTCTCTGTGAGCCTCTGTGGCCTACCACTTAGTGGCTGATCCGTTGTTGGTCCTAGACATTTCTTTTCATTTTTAAGATGCTGCATTCACACTATCAGAGGAAAGATGCTGCATTCACACTAACAGAGGAAATATGCTGCATTCACACTAACAGAGGAAAGATGCTGCATTCACACTAACAGAGGAAAGATGCTGCAGTCACACTAACAGAAGAAAGATGCTGCATTCACACTAACAGAGGAAAGATGCTGCATTCACACTATCAGAGGAAAGATGCTGCATTCACACTAACAGAGGAAAGATGCTGCAGTCACACTAACAGAAGAAAGATGCTGCATTCACACTATCAGAGGAAAGATGCTGCATTCACACTATCAGAGGAAAGATGCTGCAGTCACACTAACAGAGGAAAGATGCTGCATTCACACTAACAGAGGAAGGATGCTGCATTCACACTATCAGAGGAAAGATGCTGCATTCACACTAACAGAGGAAAGATGCTGCAGTCACACTAACAGAGGAAAGATGCTGCATTCACACTAACAGAGGAAAGATGCTGCATTCACACTAACAGAGGAAAGATGCTGCATTCACACTAACAGAGGAAAGATGCTGCATTCACACTAACAGAGGAAATATGCTGCATTCACACTAACAGAGGAAAGATGCTGCAGTCACACTAACAGAGGAAAGATGCTGCATTCACACTAACAGAGGAAAGATGCTGCATTCACACTAACAGAAGAAATATGCTGCATTCACACTAACAGAGGAAAGATGCTGCATTCGCACTAACAGAAGAAAGATGCTGCATTCACACTAACAGAGGAAAGATGCTGCATTCACACTAATAGAGGAAAGATGCTGCATTCACACTAACAGAGGAAATATGCTGCATTCACACTAACAGAGGAAAGATGCTGCATTCACACTAACAGAGGAAAGATGCTGCAGTCACACTAACAAAAGAAAGATGCTGCAGTCACACTAACAAAAGAAAGATGCTGCATTCACACTAACAGAGGAAAGATGCTGCAGTCACACTAACAAAAGAAAGATGCTGCATTCACACTAACAGAGGAAAGATGCTGCAGTCACACTAACAGAGGAAAGACAGAATAATATAATAATATTAGAAACGGTGAAGATAATCTGGTACAGTCAATCTGTTTGTATTGTATTCATACCTAGATTGGAGAAATGTAGCTCTGACAGAAAAGGAAGGAGCCTTACATTCAATGACATCTTCATTTTCTTTTCAGCTCTTTGACATGCTCAGACTAAATGACCTTTCCAGTGTTCTGAATGAGGCTCGTTGAGGAAAGACACGCGTGTGTGTGACTGAACTGAGGTGGAGAAGGGGGATTATTTTGTGTCTGACATGTGAGCCGTGTCTCTCTCTCGGGTTTTGAGAGGCTCCATTGCATGATGCAACATGAGGGTTTATCTCCCAAAAGGTACAGGATGGGGTTTAACAATCCCCCTACACCAGAGGTGTAACGGGGAGGGTTACATTGTACCTCAGCCAGCCTGGCATTTAACACAATTCTCCATGTGTAAAGACATCAAGGACCCTGAGAAAAGTTATATTAATTATGCAGAATTTAAGCCTTGTGACAAATTGTTTTTCTGTCTGTAGCTGGTCTGGTTGGTTTGTTTGGTGCAGTGAGACCAGAGAACACAGAGAGACTTGCTGTGACTTCATACTGTAGGCTGTTGCAGTCTGACAGCAGAAACCGGTACTCTGGTGACATCTACTTGTGGTGAATGGTATCGCGCCGTCCCAACCTTCGCTCTCTCTCCCCCGCTACTCTCTCCTCTTCCATCCTATCATCTCTTCCCTCTGCTCAAACCTTCTCCAACCTATCTCCTGATTCTGCCTCCTCAACCCTCCTCTCCTCCCTTTCTGCATCCTTTGACTCTCTATGTCCCCTATCCTCCAGGCCGGCTCGGTCCTCCCCTCCCGCTCCGTGGCTCGACGACTCATTGCGAGCTCACAGAACAGGGCTCCGGGCAGCCGAGCGGAAATGGAGGAAAACTCGCCTCCCTGCGGACCTGACATCCTTTCACTCCCTCCTCTCTACATTTTCCTCTTCTCTCTCTGCTGCTAAAGCCACTTTCTACCACTCTAAATTCCAAGCATCTGCCTCTAACCCTAGGAAGCTCTTTGCAACCTTCTCCTCCCTCCTGAATCCTCCTCCCCTCCCCCTCCTCCCTCTCTGCAGATGACTTCGTCAACCATTTTGAAAAGAAGGTCGACGACATCCGATCCTCGTTTGCTAAGTCAAACGACACCGCTGGTTCTGCTCACACTGCCCTACCCTGTGCTCTGACCTCTTTCTCCCCTCCCTCTCCAGATGAAATCTCGCGTCTTGTGACGGCCGGCCGCCCTACAACCTGCCCGCTTGACCCTATCCCCTCCTCTCTTCTCCAGACCATTTCCGGAGACCTCCTCCCTTACCTCACCTCGCTCATCAACTCATCCCTGACCGCTGGCTACGTCCCTTCCGTCTTCAAGAGAGCGAGAGTTGCACCCCTTCTGAAAAACCTACACTCGATCCCTCCGATGTCAACAACTACAGACCAGTATCCCTTCTTTCTTTTCTCTCCAAAACTCTTGAACGTGCCGTCCTTGGCCAGCTCTCCCGCTATCTCTCTCAGAATGACCTTCTTGATCCAAATCAGTCAGGTTTCAAGACTAGTCATTCAACTGAGACTGCTCTTCTCTGTATCACGGAGGCGCTCCGCACTGCTAAAGCGAACTCTCTCTCCTCTGCTCTCATCCTTCTAGACCTATCGGCTGCCTTCGATACTGTGAACCATCAGATCCTCCTCTCCACCCTCTCCGAGTTGGGCATCTCCGGCGCGGCCCACGCTTGATCGCGTCCTACCTGACAGGTCGCTCCTACCAGGTGGCGTGGCGAGAATCCGTCTCCACACCACGTGCTCTCACCACTGGTGTCCCCCAGGGCTCTGTTCTAGGCCCTCTCCTATTCTCGCTATACACCAAGTCACTTGGCTCTGTCATAACCTCACATGGTCTCTCCTATCATTGCTATGCAGACGACACACAATTAATCTTCTCCTTTCCCCTTCTGATGACCAGGTGGCGAATCGCATCTCTGCATGTCTGGCAGACATATCCGTGTGGATGACGGATCACCACCTCAAGCTGAACCTCGGCAAGACGGAGCTGCTCTTCCTCCCGGGAAGGACTGCCCGTTCCATGATCTCGCCATCACGGTTGACAACTCCATTGTGTCCTCCTCCCAGAGCGCTAAGAACCTTGGCGTGATCCTGGACAACACCCTGTCGTTCTCAACTAACATCAAGGCGGTGGCCCGTTCCTGTAGGTTCATGCTCTACAACATCCGCAGAGTACGACCCTGCCTCACACAGGAAGCGGCGCAGGTCCTAATCCAGGCACTTGTCATCTCCCGTCTGGATTACTGCAACTCGCTGTTGGCTGGGCTCCCTGCCTGTGCCATTAAACCCTACAACTCATCCAGAACGCCGCAGCCCGTCTGGTGTTCAACCTTCCCAAGTTCTCTCACGTCACCCCGCTCCTCCGCTCCCCTCCACTGGCTTCCAGTTGAAGCTCGCATCCGCTACAAGACCATGGTGCTTGCCTACGGAGCTGTGAGGGGAACGGCACCTCAGTACCTCCAGGCTCTGATCAGGCCCTACACCCAAACAAGGGCACTGCGTTCATCCACCTCTGGCCTGCTCGCCTCCCTACCACTGAGGAAGTACAGTTCCCGCTCAGCCCAGTCAAAACTGTTCGCTGCTCTGGCCCCCCAATGGTGGAACAAACTCCCTCACGACGCCAGGACAGCGGAGTCAATCACCACCTTCCGGAGACACCTGAAACCCCACCTCTTTAAGGAATACCTAGGATAGGATAAAGTAATCCCTCTCACCCCCCCTCCCCCTGAAAAGATTTAGATGCACTACTGTTCCACTGGAGGTCATAAGGTGAATGCACCAATTTGTAAGTCGCTCTGGATAAGAGCGTCTGCTAAATGACTTAAATGTAAATGTAAATGTAAATGTGAATGGCATTACACATAGTAACATGGTACTCTACTCTAGTGGTGGTGAATGGCATTACACATAGTAACATGGTACTCTTCTCTAGTGGTGGTGAATGGCATTACACATAGTAACATGGTACTCTACTCTAGTGGTGGTGAATGGCATTACACATAGTAAAATGGTACTCTGAAGACATCTAGTGGTGGTGAATTGCATTACACATAATAGCAACATGGTACTCTACTCTAGTGGTGGTGAATGGCATTACACATAGTAACATGGTACTCTACTCTAGTGGTGGTGAATGGCATTACACATAGTAACATGGTACTCTGAAGACATCTAGTGGTGGTGAATGGCATTACACATAGTAACATGGTACTCTGAAGACATCTAGTGGTGGTGAATGGGATTACACACAGCAACATGGCATACTACTCTAGTGGTGGTGAATGGTATTGCACACAGCAACATGATACTCTGAAGACATCTAGTGGTGGTGAATGGCATTACACATATAAATTATGATGACATTCAGAGCATGTGTAGACAGCTGGCTGGAGTGGTAATGGCAAGGGGTTGGAACCAGTTCAGGGAACAGAACCGAAAACCAGAACATAACGAAATGACCTGAGGAACAGAACAGAACCTGAAACAAAAGTGATCTATGCTATTCCGGGAAAAGAACCATGGGAACTGGTTAATAACATCAGCCAGCAGCATACCACCCTGCATCCCACTGCTGGCTTGCTTCTGAAGCAAAGCAGGGTTGATCCTGGATGAGGGACCAGATGCTTTAAGATATTTTAAGAGTGTGAAATGTCAGAATAATAGTAGAGAGAATTATTTATTTCAGCTTATATTTCTTTCATCACATACCCAGTGGGTCAGAAGTTTACATACTCATTTAGTATTTGGTAGCATTGCCTTTAAATTGTTTAACTTGGGTCAAACGTTTTGAGTAGCTTTCCACAAGCTTCCCACAATAAGTTGGGTGAATTTTGGCCCATTCCTCCTGAATGGAGTAACTGAGTCAGGTTTGTTGGCCTCCTTGCTCGCACATGCTTTTTCAGTTCTGCCCACAAATGTTCTATAGGATTGAGGTCAGGGCTTTGTGTTGGCCACTCCAATACCTTGACTTTGCCCCTTAAGCAATTTTGCCACAACTTTGGAAGTATGCTTGGGGTCATTGTCCATTTGGAACACCAATTTGCAAACAAGCGTTAACTTCCTGACTGATGTCTCAAGATGTTGCTTCAATATATTGACATAATTTTCCTTCCTCATGGAGCCATCTATTTTGTGAAGTGCACACCCCCAAAACATGATGTTGCCACCCCCGTGCTTCACGGTTGGGATGGTGTTCTTCGGCTTGCAAGCCTCCCTCTTTTTCCTCCAAACATAACGATGGTCATTATGGCCAAACAGTTCTATTTTTGTTTCATCAGATCAGAGGATATTTCTCCAAAAATTACAATCTCAGTCCCCATGTGCAGTTGCAAACCGTAGCCGGGCTTTTTTATTGCGATTTTGGAGCAGTGGCTTCTTCCTTGCTGAGCGGCCTTTCAGGTTATGTCGATATAGGACTCATTTTACTGTGGATATAGATACTTTTGTACCTGTTTTATCCAGCATCTTCACAAGGGAGATGTTTAGTTCCAGAGTCCGTAGCTTAGTGATGAGCTTGGTGGGCACTATGGTGTTGAACGCTGAGCTGTAGTCAATGAAAGGTGTTCCTTTTGTCCAGGTGAGAAAGGGCAGTGTGGAGTGCGAGTGAGATTGTGTCATCTGTGGATCTGTTGGGGCGGTATGTGAATTGGAGTGGGTCTAGGGTGTCCAGGAGGATGCTGTTGATGTGAGCCATGACCAGCCTTTCAAAGCACTTCATGGCTACTGACGTGAGTGTGGATATAGATACTTTGCACCAGTTTCCTCCGGCATCTTCACAAGGTTCTTTGCTGTTGTTCTGGGATTGATTTGCACTTTCGCACCAAAGTACGTTAATCTCTAGGAGACAGAACATGTTTCCTTCCTGAGCGGTATGACGGCTGCGTACTATTGTTTGTACAGATGAACGTGGTACCTTCAAGCGTTTGGAAATTGCTCCCAAGGATGCACCAGACTTGTGGAGGTCTACACATTTTGTGGGGGTCTTTGCTGACTTCCCCATGATGTCAAGCAAAGAGGCACTGAGATGGAAGGTAGGCCTTGAAATCTACATCTACAGGTACACCTCCAATTGACTCAAATTATGTCAATTAGCCTATCAGAAGCTTCTAAAGCCATGACATCATTTTCTGGAATTTTCCAAACTGTTTAAAGGCTCAGTCAACTTAGTGTATGTAAACTTCTGACCCACTGGAATTGCGATACAGTGAATTATAAGTGAACAAATCTGTCAGTAAACAATTGTTGGAAACATTACTTGTGTCGTACACAAAGTAGATGTCCTAACCGACCTGCCAAAACTATGGTTTGTTAACAACATTGGCTGCTATTTGTATATAAAGCAGTTCTTCAGAAACTCCCTTTTTACCTCACCTCTCTTATTGAGTTATTGGATCCTCATGGAATTACCGACAGGCCACTTTGAGGCTCTCTGGTCTCGAAGGGTCTTTGATGAGGAACGGAGAACTGCACTTGTTTTGATTGATGTGTAATTTTATCTGCGGCTTTTCAATTTGATTTGTTGAAATGTGTCATTGTATAGTGTTGTATTGAGACTGATTATGTTGATTTATTGTTCCTTGTAAATGAAACCCTGGGTTCAATAAAAGTTGAATAAAAAACACACACCCTAGGCCTTGGACCTGATAAGGGACGGTCAGCCACTGTGCTTATCATCTGAAGGACAGTCTGTAACCCTCACTAGAGGACGACTGACTGGAAGGACGCTTCAAACGCCCGTTTGAGGCCATCTAAAAGCAAACACCACATTTGTTTCCTTCTTAATAAGAAGGTCTGAGTCCCAAATGGCACCGTACTGTTGAGGACAGACAGGAAGTAGATAGATAATTAGATAATACACACGTATTAAGCATTAGTGTAAAGTGTTTCTCAGTCTAGAAAGGTGTTGAAATCTCACTAAGTTTATGAAGCCTTTACTTTAGATCAAACCGCTGTTTTGTAGATGTCATGTGGCTCTGATCTGGCCATGACAGGGACTCAGCAGAAACTTGTTTTTAATGTTAACATGACATAGTTATGGATGTTTTGCTGTAGCGCAGTGTGTGTGTTGACAGTTTGTGTTGTGTATCTCCAGCCCCTATGAAGTTTAAGCTGGCCAGTAGGGGGCAGCATACTATTATGTCTGACCCTGTAAAACAACACATTTTACCTCTCCGGGGTGTGTGACAAAACATTATAAAACATTTTTTGCGACTGTGGATCACTAGTCACTTTAATAATGTTTACATATCTTGCATTACTCATCTCATATGTATATACTGTATTCTATACTATACTACTGTATCTTAGTCTATGCCGCTCAGACATTGCTCATCCATATATTTATTTATTCTTAATTCCACACCTTTACTTTAGATTTGTGTGTATTGTGTATATGTTGTGTAATTTGTTAGATATTACTTGTTAGATATTACTACACTGTCGGAGCTAGAAACACAAGCATTTCGATACACCCGCATTTCATTTCAATGAAATGTAACCTTTTCTTCAGTGAAGAACAAATTCTTATTTACAATGACGGCCTACCCGGGCCAAACCCGGATGACGCTGGGCCAATGGGACTCCCAATCACGGCCGGATGTGATACAGCCTGGATTCAAACCAATGACTGTAGTGACGCCTCTTGCACTGAGACACAGTGCCTTAGACCGATGCACCACTCGTGAGCATATGCTAAACAGGTGTATGTGACCAATATAATTAGATTTTATTTGATGTGAAACGTAGGCTAACAAGATATTTAGTCATCAGTTGTTGATGTGGAATGTAAGATAACAGACATCCATCAGAAAGTATTCACACCAGATTTGTGAACATGGTCCCTAGCTGTGTGTTGCCGCTTTCCATGTTGTCTGTAGCTTGTGAGGTGTGGAAACACTTTGTTGCTTTTATGAATTTTGTCTTGCTGCTTTTTGTTCTATGTTGCTCTGTCTGTATGCTACGTCTTGCTTGTCCTATGTTGCTATGTCTTGCTTGTTCTATGTTACTATTGTCTATATTGTAATTGTTTTTAATAACCTGCCCAGGGACTGCGGTTGAAAATTAGCCGGCTGGCTAAAACCGGCACTTTTACTGAAACGTTGATTAATGTGCACTGTCCCTGTAAAAATAAAAAATAAACTCAAACTCAAACCTCTTGACTTTTGTCACCATTTGTGTTATGGCTGGTTTACAGTTGGCCTATCAACATGTCTGTAGAGTTGTCTCAGTGATCTCATGAACATTCTGTTGTCGTCCGACGTCAAACTAGTCATTTTCATTATAAAAAAGGTATCAGAAAACGACAACCTCTGCGTGACATCAGCAGCCCGGTGGTCCAAACAACATTTTCTCCATTTTAACACCAGTAAACCCATCAGTTTAAAATTGTATTTAGTGCATGTTAACCTAGCATGCCAGGCAACTAAAAGCAACTTTTCTAAACAAAGTTTTGGGTTTGTTGCTACCTTGCTAGCGAGCCATTTCAAATAATGAGAATAGCTGACAAAGTCTGAACTTGAATGAAGAAAAAGTAGCTAAAAGGAAAATAAGCCCACAACATAATTTGAGGTAATGATGGTGAGCTTACAGAAACTAGCTTACAGTTGTGTAACAAAATCAAAGTCAGTCATTCAGATTTGATTTTTTATCTTGTCCATGGAAACGGACATTGCAGATACATTAACTTTTTTCATGAGTTTAAGGACCAGACATGAAATGGATGTGAGAGGGAGGATTCAGTGGAGAAATGAGATGGAACTGGATGAAGTCATAGGTTGCAGATGAGGGGTTGACTCTGCTTGGTAGTTAGGCTGTTGTAGTTATGCTCCTGTGGTGAAAGCAATCCCCCCAGAAGACCCTTGAAAAAATCTAAGTAAAAGAAAGGTGGAGGAGGGGAGGAGGAAGGTGCAATGGCTGATAGGATGGAGTGGGAAGGGAAGGCAGGGAGGATGCCTGGGAGATAAGGTGGGACAAGCAGCCTGAGGGATGAAGTTTGTTGAGGCAGGGAGACCTGAAAAGAGACTGTCCAGTATGAGGCAGGTAGAGAGGCCTCCTGTTTTTTCAGAGGTACGCCAAGGCAGCTGAAGGTATAGTGGCCTCCTGTCTTCTCAGAGGTACGCCAAGGCAGCTGAAGGTATAGTGGCCTCCTGTCTTTTCAGAGGTACGCCAAGGCAGCTGAAGGTATAGTGGCCTCCTGTCTTCTCAGAGGTACGCCAAGGCCGCTGAAGGTGGAGAGGCCTCCTGTCTTCTCAGAGTTACACCAAGGCCGCTGAAGGTGGAGAGGCCCAGGGCGGGAGGGGATGAAGGGATGCCAATAGTGAGGAAATTGGCGAGGAGATGGACAACATAAAGAAGCCTGTTGACATTCAGACCCAACAGAGGTGTTGAATATTCCAGGGCTCCTCTTACAGCAGGCAGACAGAAGTAGTACCGTCCCTCCCAGCAGACTCCGAAGAGATGCCAGGTGTCAGGATGGAGGAGCAGCACCTTGAAGGCGAAGATGATGTCGGCTTTGGCAGGCCAAGCTACATGGCCAGCAAGTTTAATGACAGTGATGGCATGGTTGACTGTGGTATATTGCAAGGGGAAGACAAGACTGGGTATGAGGCTGTTGATGCTGGAGACTGAAGATTCGTGGGGGGTGGAGAGATTGATTATACGATTCTTGACATAATACTTTCGGGTAGCAATTCCTAGGGGACTGATGTGGTAGGTGGAGAATGGAAGACAAATCAGAAACCCCTGCTTCACCTCTTTGGCCAGGAGGCAGGAGACAACTTCTGGCTCGTCAAGTGCAGAAGTGAGGAGTGCAAGGACTATAGATGAGACGGAGAAAACCCAATTCAGGCCGTCAAGCAAATCGGACAAAGGAGGGGTCAGGGTGAAGGTCCAAGTCCACAGCCACGGCGGTGACATTGTTGGGGGGGGCAAGGATTGCCAGCAGTCATTGATCAGCAAAAGCGTGGGTTTGAGGGCAGGAGATGTGGGCGGCAGGACATAGTGCAATGGAAGGCCCTCTGCAGGGGCGGAGCCATGGCATCCAATATGTTTATGCTACTGGGCGGAAGCTCTGTGTTCACCACCCCGACCCCCCAAACCGGGATCCCACATACAGGTGGAACATCTCAGACTTGTCATCATGAACAGGATCCCTTTTCCCAGTGCTTCTTCTGTAGGTTGGAGATGGTCCAATCCGACAAGACTAGAGGCCTGGTTTTACATGCCGAGACAACAGACCTCAGCCATCTGGTTAGAGTGTCTGGAATTTGGTCTGAAAACATCTCAGAATCCAAGGCTGTGAAATCAATCTCCATTGTACATGAAGTAAGTAAGCTAACTTAAAGTATTACTTTTGATTAGTCAAATGCAGTGTCTTGCATGCAACGCAAAACAGAGAGGAGGAATGACTGTTTGGTCAGGTTAAGTAGGGTGGTACTGGTGATTAAAGAAGTATTGAGGTATTGCTCGCCTGAGGTAGAGTACCTCATGATAATCTGTAGACCACACTATCTACCAAGAGAGTTCTCATATATATTATTCGTAGCAGTCTTTTTACCACCCCAGAATGAAGCTGGCACCAAGACCACTCTCAACCAACTCTATAAGGACATAAGCAAATAAGAAAATGCTCAGCCAGAAGTGGCGCTCCTAGTGGCCAGTGACTTTAATGCAGGGAAACTTAAATCAGTTTAACCACATTTTTACCAGCATGTCACATGTGCAAACAGAGGGAAAACAATCCTAGACCACCTTTACTCCACACACAGAGATGCATACAAAGCTCTCCCTGCCCTCCATTTGGCAAATCTGACCATAATTCTATCCTCCTGATTCCTGCTTACAAGCAAAAACTAAAGCAGGATGTACCAGTGACTCGCACAATGCAGAAGTGGTCAGATGATGCTGATGCTACACTAGAGGACTGTTTGGCTAGCACAGACAGGAATATGTTCCAGGATTCATCCAATGGCATTGAGGAGTACACCACCTCAGTCATTGACTTCATCAATAACTGCATCAACGACATCGTCCCCACAGTGACAGTACGTACATATCCCAACCAGAAGCCTTGGATTACAGGCAACATCTGCATCGAGCTACAGGATTCAAATTGAATCCTACTACGCCAGCTCTGGACTACTATTATGGACTACAAAGGGAAACCAAGACACAAGCTGCCCAGATGAGCTACATGCCTTTCATGCTCGCTTCGAGGCAAGCAATACTGAAGCATGCACGAGAGCCCCAGCTGTTCTGGATGACTGTGTGATAACGCTCTCGGTAGACGATGTGAACAAAACCTTTTAAACAGGTCAACATTCACAAAGCCTCAAGGCCAGACGGATTACCAGGACGTGTACTCAAGGCATGTACGGACCAACTGTCAAATGTCTTCACTGACATTTTCAACCTCTCCCTGACCGAGTATTTAATACCTACATGTTTCAAGCAGATCACCATAGTCCCTGTGCCCAAGGAAGCGAAGGTAACCTGCCTAAATTATTACCGCCCCGTGGTACTCACGTCGGTAGCCATGAAGTGCTTTGAAAGGCTGGTAATGGCTCACATTAACAGCATCCTCACGGACACCCTAGACCCACTCCAATTCGCATACTGCCCAAACAGATCCACAGATGATGCAATCACACTCCACACTGTCCTTTCTCACCTGGACAAAAGGAACACCTATGCCAGCTCTCCCGCTATCTCTCTCAGAATGACCTTCTTGATCCAAATCAGTCAGGATTCAAGACTAGTCATTCAACTGAGACTGCTCTTCTCTGTATCACGGAGGCGCTCCGCACTGCTAAAGCTAACTCTCTCTCCTCTGCTCTCATCCTTCTAGAACAATCGGCTGCCTTCGATACTGTGAACCATCAGATCCTCCTCTCCACCCTCTCCGAGTTGGGCATCTCCGGCGCGGCCCACGTTTGGATTGCGTCCTACCTGACAGGTCGCTCCTACCAGGTGGCGTGGCGAGAATCCGTCTCCTCACCACGCGCTCTCACCACTGGTGTCCCCCAGGGCTCTGTTCTAGGCCCTCTCCTATTCTCGCTATACACCAAGTCACTTGGCTCTGTCATAACCTCACATGGTCTCTCCTATCATTGCTATGCAGACGACACACAATTAATCTTCTCCTTTCCCCCTTCTGATGACCAGGTGGCGAATCGCATCTCTGCATGTCTGGCAGACATATCAGTGTGGATGACGGATCACCACCTCAAGCTGAACCTCGGCAAGACGGAGCTGCTCTTCCTCCCGGGGAAGGACTGCCCGTTCCATGATCTCGCCATCACGGTTGACAACTCCACTGTGTCCTCCTCCCAGAGCGCTAAGAACCTTGGCGTGATCCTGGAAAACACCCTGTCGTTCTCAACTAACATCAAGGCGGTGGCCCGTTCCTGTAGGTTCATGCTCTACAACATCCGCAGAGTACGACCCTGCCTCACACAGGAAGCGGCGCAGGTCCTAATCCAGGCACTTGTCATCTCCCGTCTGGATTACTGCAACTCGCTGTTGGCTGGGCTCCCTGCCTGTGCCATTAAACCCCTACAACTCATCCAGAACGCCGCAGCCCGTCTGGTGTTCAACCTTCCCAAGTTCTCTCACGTCACCCCGCTCCTCCGCTCTCTCCACTGGCTTCCAGTTGAAGCTCGCATCCGCTACAAGACCATGGTGCTTGCCTATGGAGCTGTGAGGGGAACGGCACCTCAGTACCTCCAGGCTCTGATCAGGCCCTACACCCAAACAAGGGCACTGCGTTCATCCACCTCTGGCCTGCTCGCCTCCCTACCACTGAGGAAGTACAGTTCCCGCTCAGCCCAGTCAAAACTGTTCGCTGCTCTGGCCCCCCAATGGTGGAACAAACTCCCTCACGACGCCAGGACAGCGGAGTCAATCACCACCTTCCGGAGACACCTGAAACCCCACCTCTTTAAGGAATACCTAGGATAGGATAAAGTAATCCTTCTCACCCCCCTTAAAAGATTTAGATGCACTATTGTAAAGTGGCTGCTCCACTGGATGTCATAAGGTGAATGCACCAATTTGTAAGTCGCTCTGGATAAGAGCGTCTGCTAAATGACTTAAATGTAAATGTAAATGTAGAATGCTGTTCATTGACTACAGCTCAGCGTTCAACACCATAGTTCCCATTAAGCTCATCACTAAGCTACGGACCCTGGGACTAAACACCTCCCTCTGCAACTGGATCCTGGACTTCCTGACGGGCCGCCGCCAGGTGGTAAGGGTAGTTAACAACACGTCTGCCACCCTGATCCTTAACACTGGGGCCCCTCAGGGGTGTGTACCTAGTCCCCTCTTGTATTCCCTCCAACACCATCATTAAGTTTGCTGACAACACAACAGTGGTAGCCCTGATCACCAACAACGATGAGACGGCCTACAGGGAGGTCAGAGAACTGGCAGTGTGGTGCCAGGACAACAACCTCTCCCTCAATGTGAGCAAGGCAAAGGAGCTGATCGTGGACTACAGGAAACACGGGCCGAACAGTCCCCCATTAACATCGACGCGGCTGTAGTGGAGCGTGTCGAGAGTTTCAAGTTCCTTGGTATCCACATCACCAACGAACTATCATGGTCCTAACGTACCAAGACAGTTGTGAAGAGGGCACGACAAAACCTTTTCCCCCTCACGAGTCTGACCGGTTGCATCATCGCCTGATATGGCAAATGCTTGGCATCTGGTCATAAGCCACTACAGAGGTAGTGCAAATGGCCCAGTACGTCACTGGGGCCAAGCTTCCTGCCATCCAGGAACTATATAATAGGAGGAAAGCCTTTCCTCTGACATTATGTTACTTTATAATATTACTTTGTTACTTAAGTGGTAAATATTTTCATAGCTCTTCTTGAACTGCAATATTGGTTAAGGGCTTGTAAGTAAGCATTTCACGGTAAGGTCTACACTTCTTGTATTCGGCACATGTGACAAATACAGTTGGATTTGATTTAGCAGCTGGTGCTTGTTGAATTGCTAGGGAGCTGCGTTCAAGGCAACTAGTTAAGTGTTACAGTCAAGTCGGGTCCTGTGCAACAAGGAAACTGACAGTCGCAGCAACAGTCTACAGACATTCCACCAGAGTATCAATTGAATGACGTGGTTTTGACCAGCGACACTTGTTTAAATAAATATTTTGGGGTCATTGGCCTACACACACACTATCCCATAATGTCTACAAATGTTAACAAATGAATACAAAAATGAAAAGCTGAAATGTCTTGAGTAAATAAGTATTCAACCCCTTTTTTATGGCAAGCCTAAATACGTTCAGGAGTAAAAATGTGCTTAGCAAGTCACATAATAAGTTGCATGGACTCACTTTGTGTGCAATAATAGTTTTTAATATGATTTTCTAATGACTACCTCATCTCTGTACCCCACACATACAATTATCTGTAAGGTTCCTCTATCGAATTTCATGCACAGATTTAACCCCAAAGACCAGGGAGGTTTTGAAAGGGTTAAATAGAAGGTAGATGGGTAAACAAAAGACATTGAATATCCCTTTGAGCATAGTGAAGTTATTAATTACACTGTGGATGGTGTATCAATACACCCAGTCACTACAAAGATACAGGCGTCCTTCCTAACTCAGTGTATCAATAAGCCCAGTCACTACAGAGATACAGGCGTCCTTCCTAACTCAGTGTATCAATACACCCAGTCACTACAAAGATACAGGCGTCCTTCCTAACTCAGTGTATCAATACACCCAGCCACTACAAAGATACAGGCGTCCTTCCTAACTCAGTTGCCGGAGAAGAAGGAAACAGCTCAGGGATTTCACCATGAGGACAATGATGATTTAACTGAGGATGGATCAAGTAGACCTGTGCCACAACCGCAATGACCAGATTCTCTCAGACTGAGAGAAAGCACAGTTTGATGAAAATAATATGACTTTTGCTAAGAGACTGACACAGCCGCCCCTGAGAAAACAGGGGAGACTGACACAGCTGCCCCTGAGAAAACAGGGGAGACTGACGCAGCTGCCCCTGAGAAAACAGGGGAGACTGACACAGCTGCCCCTGAGAAAACAGGGGAGACTGACACAGCTGCCCCTGAGAAAACAGGGGAGACTGACACAGCTGCCCCTGAGAAAACAGGGGAGACTGACACAGCTGCCCATGAGAAAACAGGGGAGACTGACACAGCTGCCCCTGAGAAAACAGGGGAGACTGACACAGCTGCCCCTGAGAAAACAGGGGAGACTGACACAGCTGCCCCTGAGAAAACAGGGGAGACTGACGCAGCTGCCCCTGAGAAAACAGGGGAGACTGACGCAGCTGCCCCTGAGAAAACAGGGGAGACTGACGCAGCTGCCCCTGAGAAAACAGGGGAGACTGACGCAGCTGCCCCTGAGAAAACAGGGGAGACTGACGCAGCTGCCCCTGAGAAAACAGGGAGACTGACGCAGCTGCCCCTGAGAAAACAGGGGAGACTGACGCAGCTGCCCCTGAGAAAACAGGGGAGACTGACGCAGCTGCCCCTGAGAAAACAGGGAGACTGACACAGCTGCCC
Organism: Oncorhynchus nerka; assembly: GCF_034236695.1. Lineage (NCBI taxonomy): Eukaryota > Metazoa > Chordata > Actinopteri > Salmoniformes > Salmonidae > Oncorhynchus > Oncorhynchus nerka. The sequence goes on from NC_088404.1 coordinate 962,921, forward strand.
CTGAGAAAACAGGGAGACTGACACAGCTGCCCCTGAGAAAACAGGGGAGACTGACACAGCTGCCCCTGAGAAAACAGGGGAGACTGACACAGCTGCCCCTGAGAAAACAGGGGAGACTGACGCAGCTGCCCCTGAGAAAACAGGGGAGACTGACGCAGCTGCCCCTGAGAAAACAGGGGAGACTGACGCAGCTGCCCCTGAGAAAACAGGGGAGACTGACGCATCTGCCCCTGAGAAAACAGGGAGACTGACACAGCTGCCCCTGAGAAAACAGGGGAGACTGACACAGCTGCCCCTGAGAAAACAGGGGAGACTGACACAGCTGCCCCTGAGAAAACAGGGAGACTGACACAGCTGCCCCTGAGAAAACAGGGAGACTGACGCAGCTGCCCCTGAGAAAACAGGGGAGACTGACGCAGCTGCCCCTGAGAAAACAGGGAGACTGACGCAGCTGCCCCTGAGAAAACAGGGGAGACTGACACAGCTGCCCCTGAGAAAACAGGGAGACTGACACAGCTGCCCCTGAGAAAACAGGGGAGACTGACACAGCTGCCCCTGAGAAAACAGGGGAGACTGACGCAGCTGCCCCTGAGAAAACAGGGGAGACTGACGCAGCTGCCCCTGAGAAAACAGGGAGACTGACACAGCTGCCCCTGAGAAAACAGGGAGACTGACACAGCTGCCCCTGAGAAAACAGGGGAGACTGACGCAGCTGCCCCTGAGAAAACAGGGGAGACTGACACAGCTGCCCCTGAGAAAACAGGGAGACTGACGCAGCTGCCCCTGAGAAAACAGGGGGAGACTGACACAGCTGCCCCTGAGAAAACAGGGGAGACTGACACAGCTGCCCCTGAGAAAACAGGGGAGACTGACACAGCTGCCCCTGAGAAAACAGGGGAGACTGACGCAGCTGCCCCTGAGAAAACAGGGGAGACTGACACAGCTGCCCCTGAGAAAACAGGGGAGACTGACGCAGCTGCCCCTGAGAAAACAGGGGAGACTGACACAGCTGCCCCTGAGAAAACAGGGGAGACTGACACAGCTGCCCCTGAGAAAACAGGGGAGACTGACACAGCTGCCCCTGAGAAAACAGGGGAGACTGACACAGCTGCCCCTGAGAAAACAGGGGAGACTGACACAGCTGCCCCTGAGAAAACAGGGGAGACTGACACAGCTGCCCCTGAGAAAACAGGGGAGACTGAATTGTTAATACCAATTGCCTTGCAAAGGTGAAGAGCACACCTTCCGGTACTAATTGATGATTGCCTAGGAGAGGAGAAACCACTCCCCCTCCAAGACAGCCACTGATTACGAAAACAACAACAGTCAAATTTCCCTTTCCCTTAATCCTGGTTGATCATCTGCAAATGATGAGCAGTCAGCAGTTCACATACCAATTAGGCTCCTGGGAAGACAGGCAGCACTTAAAGTAGATGGCCCTAGCTAGTTAGAAAGTACCAGACAACCACAAAATAAAGATAAACTAATCAAGTTATATTATTGTTTTATTAAAACAATGTTAGAATTTTTCTTACGCTTTGACCTTACAGAGTAAAGGCTTCATGATGTCACCGTCTGCTGTGTAGAGGCTTCATGATGTCACCGTCTGCTGTGTAGAGGCTTCATGATGTCACCGTCTGCTGTGTAGAGGCTTCATGATGTCACCGTCTGCTGTGTAGAGGCTTCATGATGTCACCGTCTGCTGTGTAGAGGCTTCATGATGTCACCGTCTGCTGTGTAGAGGCTTCATGATGTCACCGTCTGCTGTGTAGAGGCTTCATGATGTCACCGTCTGCTGTGTAGAGGCTTCATGATGTCACCAGCTACTGTGTAGAGGCTTCATGATGTCGCCGTCTGCTGTGTAGAGGCTTCATGATGTCACCGTCTGCTGTGTAGAGGCTTCATGATGTCACCGTCTGCTGTGTAGAGGCTTCATGATGTCACCAGCTACTGTGTAGAGGCTTCATGATATCACTGGCCGCTCTTTAGAGGCTTCAGGGTCAGAAGAATGGGTTTCTCTGGCAACAAGATCAACTCGAAGGTACTGTGCACCTCCACCTGACGCTGTTTATCTACTCTGAAGTTCTCCAGCATCTGCAGTGACAGAGAAAAAGGCACAGTGTTACAACCATATGACTGTTCTGTCTTCCTGTGACATTGTACTATTGAAAGGAAAAATTATAGCTGAATAAAAAAAGTAGTTTAAACTAAATGAAAGTTAAATCAAAACTAAAGTTGTTTGAACAAAGTTTTTTATAAATATTTTGAATTGTTTCAAAATGATCATACCATGGATCATTTAGCTATTTGATTTGGAATTTTAGGACCCATTTAAGTATAAAAAATGGAAACAATTATTTGATAAAATATAGAATTTGTCTTTTATTACTATAGCCCATAGAAACGCATTGAATAACACATAAATGGCAAAAAAGACAGTAAAAATATACGTCATAAGGAATACGATTTTTTAAGTGTCTGTCCTATGTGACTCGTTTCAGGAAACTAGGACTATCACTTCACAGGAGAGGGATTTGAATGTAAACATACATTTTTTATCAAAATGCATTTTTGGGCAGAAATTACTTCTGGAACATGTCAACTTTCATCTGCCTTAACCCCCTAACATTATTTAGGGACCCTTTTAGATTTGCATTTATTTAATTCAGTCTTGTATGAGAATGGTAGCCCCTATCTGCAAAAGCAGGGTGTCTGCAGAAAGCTGAGTATCTTGGCTATTGATCCGTGCCTTCAACTCTTTGGTGTGACTTACTACCATATATGGGCATACGAATTTATAAGGGCAGGGCGTGTTGATGACTTCATTTCAAGATGGCTGCTACCTACATTCTGGTTAGCGTTGTGAAGCATAAACAATGTAAACATGGAATCCGTTGATACACACTGAAAGCCGGGACTCCACAGATCATGAGGATATCTTATTTGTCTGCCTGTGACCTACCGTTATTGATCACCAGCCCCGAGAGTCCCGAAAATGTTTATTTTTAATCAAACAGCAAACTTCAAACTTCAGTAAGCTTCAATTTGGTCTGTTTGAGATATAGCTATATATCATACCTAGCTATATAACATACCGATGTGGGGGTATCAGATGAATCTTTAGGTTGGAAGGAACAAATCTAGTCAATGCTATCTGATGACGTATGATGTGGGGGTATCAGATGAATCTTTAGGTTGGAAGGAACAAATCTAGTCAATGCTATCTGATGACGTATGATGTGGGGGTATCAGATGAATCTTTAGGTTGGAAGGAACAAATCTAGTCAATGCTATCTGATGACGTATGATGTGGGGGTATCAGATGAATCTTTAGGTTGGAAGGAACAAATCTAGTCAATGCTATCTGATGACGTATGATGTGGGGGTATCAGATGAATCTTTAGGTTGGAAGGAACAAATCTAGTCAATGCTATCTGATGACGTATGATGTGGGGGTATCAGATGAATCTTTAGGTTGGAAGGAACAAATCTAGTCAATGCTATCTGATGACGTATGATGTGGGGTATCAGATGAATCTTTAGGTTGGAAGGAACAAATCTAGTCAATGCTATCTGATGACGTATGATGTGGGGGTATCAGATGAATCTTTAGGTTGGAAGGAACAAATCTAGTCAATGCTATCTGATGACGTATGATGTGGGGGTATCAGATGAATCTTTAGGTTGGAAGGAACAAATCTAGTCAATGCTATCTGATGACGTATGATGTGGGGGTATCAGATGAATCTTTAGGTTGGAAGGAACAAATCTAGTCAATGCTATCTGATGACGTATGATGTGGGGGTATCAGATGAATCTTTAGGTTGGAAGGAACAAATCTAGTCAATGCTATCTGATGACGTATGATGTGGGGTATCAGATGAATCTTTAGGTTGGAAGGAACAAATCTAGTCAATGCTATCTGATGACGTATGATGTGGGGGTATCAGATGAATCTTTAGGTTGGAAGGAACAAATCTAGTCAATGCTATCTGATGACGTATGATGTGGGGGTATCAGATGAATCTTTAGGTTGGAAGGAACAAATCTAGTCAATGCTATCTGATGACGTATGATGTGGGGGTATCAGATGAATCTTTAGGTTGGAAGGAACAAATCTAGTCAATGCTATCTGATGACGTATGATGTGGGGGTATCAGATGAATCTTTAGGTTGGAAGGAACAAATCTAGTCAATGCTATCTGATGACGTATGATGTGGGGGTATCAGATGAATCTTTAGGTTGGAAGGAACAAATCTAGTCAATGCTATCTGATGACGTATGATGTGGGGGTATCAGATGAATCTTTAGGTTGGAAGGAACAAATCTAGTCAATGCTATCTGATGACGTATGATGTGGGGGTATCAGATGAATCTTTAGGTTGGAAGGAACAAATCTAGTCAATGCTATCTGATGACGTATGATGTGGGGGTATCAGATGAATCTTTAGGTTGGAAGGAACAAATCTAGTCAATGCTATCTGATGACGTATGATGTGGGGGTATCAGATGAATCTTTAGGTTGGAAGGAACAAATCTAGTCAATGCTATCTGATGACGTATGATGTGGGGGTATCAGATGAATCTTTAGGTTGGAAGGAACAAATCTAGTCAATGCTATCTGATGACGTATGATGTAGGGGAACATCGAATGTCCACCGAGTGCCCATCAAAAATATGATGTTGCCTGCTTACGCGCTGTAGGCATCCATTACACAGAGGACTGGCTACTATGGCACCTTGACAGTCTTGTAGCCAATGAGATATGCTTTCCAGGGATATGCAGTTGACCCGGGTGGGACAAAGCAAGGACTAGAACCTTTTAATACGTAATGTGAACTATTGCTACCTGGCGCAGAGACGAGACATTACATTGTAAACAGATTTCATTGCTTTAGCATAAAATATGGCTTCTCAAGGGAGAAGAACATGTAAAAATGAAGAGTATCAAACAGGAACCTAAAAAGAAAGCAGCTATGAATAAGCATACCGACATAGAAGCTTTGAATAAAATACTTGAGTTGAATTCGGATCAGGGGATCGATATGGACAATGAGAATTTTGAAGATTGCTTTCTAGAAGGACTGGATCTACTTTAAGGTCTGCAAATAAATTATTTTGAGGACTTTGTATAGCTCATTTACTATATGCATTTCATTTTTTATAAATTGTCAAGCAGATGGCCAAAGCAAAAGGTCAAACCCCTCTCTCCCAGTTGGCCTTCTGAGAGCAGCTGGTGTTGGAAATGGTTGAATTGTGGGCCCAAAGCAACCTCACAACCATCACAAGAGACCCCTCACTCAAGGTGAGCGCCACTATCCAAAGCACATACCAAAAGACAAAAGGAAGAACTGCAAGCATTGCACAAAACACAGGGGATGTCTGAAATGCCAGTTCACCTTTTGTTTCCTGGTCAGCCTATCACGACATGCACAAGCTACGGTGAAAGTGCAATCTAATCATCTTTACCTGGGATGTAAAACGAACACCAAAGCCATTTGTAAATAGTTCAGCTTATTAATATTTAAACACTTTTTTTGTGAGGACACGTGTGTAACCAAGTTTGTGGTTCATAAAACAGTTTTAATAACAAACTTGTATTCCATCTGTAAATACAAATAAAATTGTTCAATTACGAGCCTATTTTGTTTAGCCTTGGAAAAAGGCAGGAACCTTCCCGCTGGCCATGATTGGCTGAGATAATGGATGGGCTGGACATGCCGAGAGATGAGTTTGGATTGGGCTGCCATGTAGCATGCAGACCAATGTTGATAGTCCTTTCGACAGCACCATTTTGTTAAGATATAACGTCAGCCATTGAGAACTACAAAAGTTTGGATACTTTTCTAAACAACATTTATGTCCTGAATTTAGCAGGTGCTGTCGACAGATCAGTTGAAAAAAGTGATTTGCTTCTTTCTACACACGGTCAGTGTGAACCGGAGTGACTTGAGACAACGCTGGCGGGAACAAGATGTAGCTACAAACAGAACGCAGTTAAATGGTTCCAGTCTGCCATGAAGCATTTATCCATGTAAGAGTCCAGCTACATTTTCAGATATTATAAGTTTCTAAGTTTGTCAGAAAGTCATTTTCATTGCAAGTTAACTTGTACTGTTAGCTAGCTAGCGAACGTTAGCTTGCCAGCTCGCTAGCTAAAGTTACGTGTTTGATCTGTGTAGTAATATTATTATTCAAATCAGATATTAATTTGCGTTCTTTATTATAACCTAATGTTATCTAGCTAACATTGAACCTGGTAGATTAGCTTTAGCTACCTGGACATTTAGACTACAGCTATGACAATGTTTGTATTGGTTCGTAGTGGTATGAGTTGGGACTATGCCGTTTTCATTATTTAGCTAGCTAGCTACATGTCTAAACAAAACACTTTGCCAGATGACGACATGACCCATCAAGTTAGCCAGGTGTGTCTGGGGGTGATTACAGCCATGCATTGTATTTCATGAACATGTGTACATGTCTAGACAACAGTGACCCATCCACTTAGATGTGGTTGGGGGTTACAGCATTTCTTTCACGGGACTCATCAATTTAGACAAGTGTGTCAGGTAAGTGTCATCTAATATTCATCTAAGATATGTTTATCTGGACACTTTCTGCTTTTGATATTGCTACTATAGTAACCATTTCACTGTACTGTTTACATCTTCTGTATCCGGTGCAAGTGACAAATCAACTTTTTATTTGATTTGATATAGTGTGTGTTTACCAGAGAAGGTCATGTGAAGAACAACATGACCTGCACCAAAGTCAGATTAGTATATAGGCCAAGGACGAGATGAAGGGTATTTTTACCAGGAGTTTTTCCTTATTGTAGGCTACTACATTTACTACTTTTAGTCTTTGGTTGATTAATGAACTAATCACTGTGTTTAGCAAATATCTTAAAGAGATGGGTGGGGCTAAGGTTTAAGAGGGTGCTGATTGGGTGGGGCTAAGGTTTAAGAGGGTGCTGAATGGGTGGGGCTAAGGTTTAAGAGGGTGCTGATTGGGTGGGGCTAAGGTTTAAGAGGGTGCTGAATGGGTGGGGCTAAGGTTTAAGAGGGTGCTGATTGGGTGGGGCTAAGGTTTAAGAGGGTGCTGAATGGGTGGGGCTAAGGTTTAAGAGGGTGCTGAATGGGTGGGGCTAAGGTTTAAGAGGGTGCTGATTGGGTGGGGCTAAGGTTTAAGAGGGTGCTGATTGGGTGGGGCTAAGGTTTAAGAGGGTGCTGAATGGGTGGGGCTAAGGTTTAAGAGGGTGCTGATTGGGTGGGGCTAAGGTTTAAGAGGGTGTGAACAATGCTGAATGGGTGGGGCTAAGGTTTAAGAGGGTGCTGATTGGGTGGGGCTAAGGTTTAAGAGGGTGCTGAATGGGTGGGGCTAAGGTTTAAGAGGGTGCTGATTGGGTGGGGCTAAGGTTTAAGAGGTTGTGAACAATGCTGAATGGGTGGGGCTAAGGTTTAAGAGGGTGCTGAATGGGTGGGGCTAAGGTTTAAGAGGGTGTGAACAATGCTGAATGGGTGGGGCTAAGGTTTAAGAGGGTGCTGAATGGGTGTGGCTAAGGTTTAAGAGGGTGTGAACAATGCTGAATGGGTGGGGCTAAGGTTTAAGAGGGTGCTGAATGGGTGGGGCTAAGGTTTAAGAGGGTGTGAACAATGCTGAATGGGTGGGGCTAAGGTTTAAGAGGGTGCTGAATGGGTGGGGCTAAGGTTTAAGAGGGTGCTGAATGGGTGGGGCTAAGGTTTAAGAGGGTGCTGAATGGGTGGGGCTAAGGTTTAAGAGGGTGCTGAATGGGTGGGGCTAAGGTTTAAGAGGGTGCTGAATGGGTGGGGCTAAGGTTTAAGAGGGTGCTGAATGGGTGGGGCTAAGGTTTAAGAGGGTGTGAACAATGCTGAATGGGTGGGGCTAAGGTTTAAGAGGGTGTGAACAATGCTGAATGGGTGGGGCTAAGGTTTAAGAGGGTGCTGAATGGGTGGGGCTAAGGTTTAAGAGGGTGCTGAATGGGTGGGGCTAAGGTTTAAGAGGGTGAACAATGCCGAATGGGTGGGGCTAAGGTTTAAGAGGGTGCTGAATGGGTGGGGCTAAGGTTTAAGAGGGTGCTGAATGGGTGGGGCTAAGGTTTAAGAGGGTGCTGAATGGGTGGGGCTAAGGTTTAAGAGGGTGCTGAATGGGTGGGGCTAAGGTTTAAGAGGGTGCCGAATGGGTGGGGCTAAGGTTTAAGAGGGTGCTGAATGGGTGGGGCTAAGGTTTAAGAGGGTGCTGAATGGGTGGGGCTAAGGTTTAAGAGGGTGCTGAATGGGTGGGGCTAAGGTTTAAGAGGGTGCTGAATGGGTGGGGCTAAGGTTTAAGAGGGTGCTGAATGGGTGGGGCTAAGGTTTAAGAGGGTGCTGAATGGGTGGGGCTAAGGTTTAAGAAGGTGCTGAATGGGTGGGGCTAAGGTTTAAGAGGGTGTGAACAATGCTGAATGGGTGGGGCTAAGGTTTAAGAGGGTGTGAACAATGCTGAATGGGTGGGGCTAAGGTTGAAGAGGGTGTGAACAATGCTGAATGGGTGAGGCTAAGGTTTAAGAGGGTGTGAACAATGCTGAATGGGTGGGGCTAAGGTTTAAGAGGGTGTGAACAATGCTGAATGGGTGGGGCTAAGGTTTAAGAGGGTGTGAACAATGCTGAATGGGTGGGGCTAAGGTTTAAGAGGGTGTAAATGATAGGTGGGGCTAAGGTTTAAGAGGGTGTAAATGATGGGTGGGGCTAAGGTTTAAGAGGGTGTAAATGATGGATGGGGCTAAGGTTTAAGAGGGTGTAAATGATGGGTGGGGCTAAGGTTTAAGAGGGTGTAAATGATGGGTGGGGCTAAGGTTTAAGAGGGTATAAATGATGGGTGGGGCTAAGGTTTAAGAGGGTGTGAACAATGCTGAATGGGTGGGGCTAAGGTTTAAGAGGAAGTAAATGATGGGTGGGGCTAAGGTTTAAGAGGGTGTAAATGATGGGTGGGGCTAAGGTTTAAGAGGGTGTAAATGATGGGTGGGGCTAAGGTTTAAGAGGGTGTAAATGATGGGTGGGGCTAAGGTTTAAGAGGGTGTAAATGATGGGTGGGGCTAAGGTTTAAGAGGGTGTGAACAATGCTGAATGGGTGTAGACAAAGAAGAGCTCTCCAGTAAGGGCCATTTTCTCAAAAGTGGGGTTACAAGTTTATCAACTTTCAAAGCAGATTTAATTTCCCATTGTTCTTCAACTGCAGTGTATGATGTATCATTTTCTAGCTCTAGGTTTCTACTTTTATCCAATGAAAAAAACACAATTTCAAATGTTGCTACATAAGACCAAATCCAGGTGGCCAGTCACATATTTAACCCCTAACTTCTGTTGTTTCAAACAACCTCCATATTTCCGTGTGTTTGTATGACCTTCAGATGAGTCCCCTGACACTTCTGGGGGTCGTAGAGAGCACAACTGTGTTTGTGAGAATCTCCCCTTTCCATAGATGAGTCATATTAGTATTCGGACACTACAAAAACATTTGGGATGTCTCATGGTCTGACAAACACCGCTGTAGCTCGGCCACCTTCCACTGCAGATGGGAGTCTCATGGTCTGACAAACACCGCTGTAGCTCGGCCACCTTCCACTGCAGATGGGAGTCTCATGGTCTGACAAACATCACTGTAGCTCGGCCACCTTCCAACGCAGATGGGAGTCTCATGGTCTGACAAACACCGCTGTAGCTCAGCCACCTTCCACTGCAGATGGGTGGTCTCATGGTCTGACAAACACCGCTGTAGCTCGGCCACCTTCCACTGCAGATGGGGTGTCTCATGGTCTGACAAACATAACTGTAGCTCGGCCACCTTCCACAGCAGATGGAGTGTCTCATGGTCTGACAAACATCGCTGTAGCTCGGCCACCTTCCACTGCAGATGGGAGTCTCATGGTCTGACAAACACCGCTGTAGCTCAGCCACCTTCCACTGCAGATGGGTGTCTCATGGTCTGACAAACACCGCTGTAGCTCAGCCACCTTCCACTGCAGATGGGAGTCTCATGGTCTGACAAACATCGCTGTAGCTCGGCCACCTTCCACAGCAGATGGAGTGTCTCATGGTCTGACAAACACCGCTGTAGCTCAGCCACCTTCCACAGCAGATGGAGTGTCTCATGGTCTGACAAACATAACTGTAGCTCGGCCACCTTCCACCGCAGATGGGGGTTCTCATGGTCTGACAAACACCGCTGTAGCTCGGCCACCTTCCACTGCAGATGGGAGTCTCATGGTCTGACAAACACCGCTGTAGCTCGGCCACCTTCCACTGCAGATGGGAGTCTCATGGTCTGACAAACACCGCTGTAGCTCGGCCACCTTCCACCGCAGATGCGGAAGGCCGACATGGATTAAGCCCATGCAACAAAACTGATATCTCTAGCTTAAACTGACAGATTTTGATCTAATTATTTTTAATATGTTACTTAGATTGACTCTTAAGGATTTTAATCAGTCATTCAAACGTTGAGCTGTGAACCTCACATGTATAAGGAAGAGCTGCATCTCCGTCTCAGCTATGCGCCGTCCAAGACACTGTCTGGGTCCAAACCCGAAGCCCAAGCTCCTGAAGTACTGGTTCTCTGTCCGCAGCCAGCGGGACGGGAGGTACTTCTCAGGTCTGGGGAACACATCTGGGTCTCTACCCATCGCATAGAGACCCAACTGGACCAGAGTCTAGAGAGTGTGAGAACACATCACATAACATACTGCCCTCCCAAACCATCAACCAAAGTCTCTGATGAAATGTAAATACAGTAGCAACCATATGTCATTGGTTGTCTCCTCTTACCCCACAAGGTATGTTATAGTTCTGAATGACGATTTCCTCTGTAATGTATCTCTGTAAACTGACTGCAACTGGATGAAGCCTGACGGACAGAAGAAGATGGTGACTTGACTTAATGCTTAACCAGTAGGTGGCCCAGGCATCTCAACAGATGAAGAGTATAGATGTTTAAGCGATATCTGAAATTCATCTCTAAAAGTGATCATTGTGACTTCACTTCTAATGTCTAACCAGTAGTTTGCACCATTGCAATGACGTAAAAACATGTTCATGATCAGTAATGACATGATATATACTGTGATTAATGTCAATATGCCTTGTCCATTGCTGTTCTGGTTAGTGATTCTTGCCTTTTTTCACTGTAGAACCTCTAGCCCTGCTCAACATGCATTAGCTAACCCTTTAGTTCCACCTCCCACACATGCGGTGACCTCACCTGGTTTAACCTCTCTTGGGTAGGCGGCAGTATTTTCACGTCCGGATGAAAAGCGTTCCCAAAGTAAACTACCTGTTACTCAGGCCCATAAGCTAGGATATGCATATAATTGGTAGATTTGGAAAGAAAAAACTAAAGTTTCTAAAACTGTTCAAATAACGTCTGTGATAACGGAACTGATATGGCAGGCGAAACCCCGAGGACAAACCATCCCCCAAAAACAAAATTCAGCCTACCACTATTTTCAATGGCTGTCACTTTTATTATAAGGCGAAGTCCTCCCAGATTGCAGTTCCTAGAGCTTCCACTAGATGTCAACAGTCTTTAGAAAGAGTTCAGGCTGGCCAGTTCTTATAGCCTTTAGCTGTACCCTTATCCTACTCCTCCTCTGTTCCTCTGGTGATGTAGAGGTTAATCCAGGCCCTGCAGTGCCTAGCTCCATCCCATTCCCCAGGCACTCTCATTTGTTGACTTCTTTAACCATAAAAGCCACTAAGTTTGTTTTATTCACTACTTTAGCACACTCTGCCAACCCGGATGTCCTAGCGACGTCTGAATCCTGGCAGACCAGCAAAAACCCGGAAATTTCCATCCCTAACTATAACATTTCCCGACAAGATAGAACTGCCAAAGGGGGCGGAGTTAGCCTGCAGAGTTCTGTCATACTATCCAGGTCTGTGCCCAAACAATTTGAGCTTCTACTTTTAAAAATCCACCTTTCCAGAAACAAGTCTCTCACCGTTGCCGCTTGCTAAAGACCACCCTCTGCCCCCAGCTGTGCTCTGGAATCCATATGTGAACTGATTTCTCCCCATCTATCTTCAGAGCTCGTGCTGCTAGGTGACCTAAACTGGAACATGCTTAACACCCCGGCCATCCTACAATCTAAGCTTGATGCCATCAATCTCACACAAATTATCAATGAACCTACCAGGTACAACCCCAAATTCGTAAACACGGGCACCCTCACAGATATCATCCTAACCAACCTGCCGTCCAAATACACCTCTGCTGTTTCAACCAGGATGTCAGCGATCACTGCCTCTCTTTCTAAAATTATCCACCGAAATTGTTGCAACCCCTATTACTAGCCTATTCAACCTCTCATTCGTATCGTCTGAGATCTCCAAAGACTGGAAAGCTGCCGCGGTCATCCCCCTCTTCAAAAGGGGAGAAACTCTAGACCCAATCTGCTACAGACCTATATCTATTCGACCCTGCCTTTCTAAGGTCTTCAAAAGCCAAGTTAACAAACAGATCACCGACCATTTCAAATCCCACCATACCATCTTCACAATGCAATCTTGTTTCCGAGCTGGTCATGGGTGCACCTCAGCCACGCTCAAGGTCCTAAACAATATCATAATCACCATCGATACGAGACAATACTGTGCAACTGAATTCATTGACCTGGCCAAGGCTTTCAACTCCGTCAATCACCACATTCTTGTCGCCAGACAACAGCTATTTGGCTTCTCAAATGACTGCCTCGCGTGGTTCACCCACTACTTCTCTGATAGAGTTCAGTGTGTCAAATCGGAGGGCCTGTTGTGTGGACCTCTGGCAGTCTCTATGAGGGTGCCACAGGGTTCAATTCTCGGGCCGACTCTTTTCTCTGTATACATCAATGATGTCGCTCTTGCTGCTGGTGATTCTCCGATCCACCTCTACGCAGACGACACCATTCTGTATACTTCTGGCCCTTCTTTGGACACTGTGTTAATAACAATCCAGATGGGCTTCAATGCCATACAACTCTCCTACCATGGCCTCCAACTGCTCTTAAATGCAATTCAAACAAAATGCATGCTCTTCAACCGATCACTGCCCACACCTGCCCGCCCGTCCAGCATCACTACTCTAGACGGTTCTGACTTAGAATATGTGGACAACTGCAAATACCTAGATGTCTGGTTAGACTGTAAACTCTCCTTCCAGAGTCACATTAAACATCTCCAATCCAAAATTAAATCTAGAATCAACTTCCTATTTCGCAACAAAGCATCCTTCGCTCACGCTGCCAAACGTACCCTCGTAAAATTGACTATCCTACCGATCCTTGACTTCGACAATGTAATTTACAAAATAGCCTCCAACACTCTACTCAGCAAACTGGATGCAGTCTATCACAGTGCCATCCGTTTTGTCACCAAGGCCCCTTGTACTATCCACCACTGCAATCTGTATGCTCTCTTTCGCTGGCCCTCGCTTCATACTTGTCGCCAAACCCACTGGCTCCAGGTCATCTATAAGTCTTTGCTAGGTAAAGCCCTGCCTAATCTCAGCTCACTGGTCACCATAGCAGCACCCACCCATATTCCATGTGTAACTCTGTGATGTTGTTTGTTATGCACTGCTTTACTTTATCTTGGCCAGGTCGCAGTTGTAAAAGAGTACTTGTTCTCAACTAGCCTACCTGGTTAAATAAAGGTGAAATAAAATGTATAAAACTGTATACTGGTTTTGTGGGTTTATAATAATTGGTATTGTAGTTATTGTCGTTAACATCAGCTATCGTTTGTCAATCATCTTGTCTGTCCGACCTCAGCGTTTCCTTCAGCGCTCCTTTGACCAGCGGTATCATCTTCAGCATCTGTAGCATGTCTCCCTGGGTAGACTGTCTGGCTACAGCCACCTCAGCCCTCAACTCTTCCTGGAGGTCAGGGTGTCTGGCAAGCTCATATAGAGTCCACAGCAGGGTGATAGATGTCTGAAACACATTACAGAGCAGAATGATAACTACTAGAGGCAACTGTTCATGAACTGATCCCAGAGGGTTGAAATACGGCTGGTTGTCTACCCTTTCTGGTAGTTAACTAATCAGTTGACTTGGATATCTCTCATACAGCCTCACAGAACCAGGCCTAAACAACAGGATAAGGTGATTACTGTTGGAAGTCATTATCAAGTTTTTTACCGTGTCTACCCCTTCAGCCATCAGTTCAGTGACGCTGGCCTTGATATCCTCTAAAGACAGCTTGTTATAGATGTTTTATAGAGAGGTTATATACAGGTTATTACCGTGTCTACCCCTCCAGCCATCAGTTCAGTGACGCTGGCCTTGATGTCCTCTATAGACAGCTTGTCTAACATCAGAAGGCTGGCCAGGACTCCTGGATACTTCCCGTTGGTGTTAGTGTCCTGACGCATCGTCCTGTAGATGTTCTGGATGCAGCGGTCCGCTGGGGGCCGTAATGTAATCAGGACAGTATAACAGTGAACCAACAGAGGTACTGATACAGACACAGCACCAACACAGTGTTATCTGGGATCTTAAATGCATCATACGGATCACAGACAACTGTCTTCTTCCTGGCTTTACTTTTTTGGTTTCCCTAAATAGATGACAGCCCTAACACTTCCCACTGGACCTAACACTTCCCCCTGGCCCTAACACATCCCCCTGGCCCTAACCCTTCCCCCTGGCCCTAACCCTTCCCCCTGGCCCTAACCCTTCCCCCTGGCCCTAACCCTTCCCCCTGGCCCAGATCCTTCCCCCTGGCCCAGATCCTTCCCCCTGGCCCAGATCATTCTCCTTCCCCTGGCCCAGATCCTTCCCCCTGGCCCAGATCCTTCCCCTGGCCCAAACCCTTCCCCCTGGCCCAAACCCTTCCCCTGGCCCAAACCCTTGACCTTAAGTCTTCCCCTTGACCCTATCCCATCCCCTGGCCCTGACCCTTCCCATTGGCCCTGACCCTTCCCATTGACCCTGACCCTTCCCATTGGCCCTGACCCTTCCCCTTGGCCCTGACCCTTCAATGTTTTCAGATATCACAGGGATATGCTATGAGTATTGTCCTACCCTGGTTGAAGATGCCATCCCAGGCCTCTACGTGATCTCTCCAGATCTTGGCTCCTACCCTCCTCAGCATGGCTGGGGGGATGTACAGCATGGGAGAGGTAGTCTTGAACATCAGAGAGATGCAGTCAATGAAGTGTTGGGCCTCAGGGTTGATGTAGTCCAACATCAGGCCCAGACGTTCCCCATACAGAACTGAACCCACCGCTGTAGAGGAGAGAACACAGCTTAGACACAGACTCACATACAGCATCGAACCCACAGCTGGAGAGGAGAGAACACAGGTTAGACACAGACTCACATACAGCATCGAACCCACCACTGTAGATAAGAGAACACAGGTTAGACACATTCCATACAGAACAGAACCTACCGCGTTACAGCACAGCAAATGTGAGACATTGTACAATACTGAGTGTACATGCAATAATATCAGGTAAATATAGTATAATATACAGTAGAGGAGGGTACATTACGACAGCCTAAGACACCAGTTGTCGATGTCCTATGACCCCTAAGGAGTGATGGGCCTAATTAAGTAAGTAAGATATTCACCCCCTTGACATTTTTCCTATTTTATTGCCTTCCAACCTGGAACTAACATTGATTTTTGTGGGGGGTTTGTATATCATTTGATTTACACAACATGCCTATCACTTTGAAAATGCAAAATATTTTATATTGTGAAACAAACAAGAAATAAGACAAAAGAACAGAAAACTTGAGTGTGGATGACTATTCACCCCCCCAAAGGCAATACTTTGTAGAACCACCTTTTACTGTAATTACAGCTGCAAGTCTCTTGGGGTAT
Organism: Oncorhynchus nerka; assembly: GCF_034236695.1. Lineage (NCBI taxonomy): Eukaryota > Metazoa > Chordata > Actinopteri > Salmoniformes > Salmonidae > Oncorhynchus > Oncorhynchus nerka. Next base: position 978,791 of record NC_088404.1, read on the forward strand.
GTCTCTATAAGCTTGACACATCTAGCCACTGGGATTTTTGCCCATTCTTCAAGGCAAAACTGCTCCAGCTCCTTCAAGTTGGATGGGTTCCGTTGATGTACAGCAATCTTTAAGTTGCACCACAGATTCTCAATTGGATTGAGGTCTGGGCTTTGACTAGGCCATTCTAAGACATTTAAATGTTTCTCCTTAAACCACTCGAGTGTTGCTTTAGCGGTATGCTTAGGGTCATTGTCCTGCTGGAAGGTGAACCTCCGTCCCAGTCTCAAATGTCTGGAAGACTGAAACAGGTTTCCCTCAAGAATTTCCCCGTATTTAGTGACATCCATCATTACTTCAATTTCCTTAAATTTCTCAGTCCCTGCCGATGGAAAAGCATCCCCATAGCATGATGCTGCCACCACCATGCTTCACTGTGGGGATGATGTTCATGGGGAGATGAGAGGTGTTGGGTTTGCTCCAGACATAGCATTTTCCTTGATGGCCAAAATACTCTTGTCATCTGACAAGAGTACCGTTTTCCATATGTTTGGGGAGTCTCCCACATACCTTTTGGCAAACACCAAATGTGTTTTCTTATTTTTTTCTTTAAGCAATGGCTCTTTCTGGCCACTCTTCCGTGAAGTCCAGCTCTGTGGAGTGTACTGCTTAAAGTGGTCCTATGGACAGATACTCCAATCTACGATGTGGAGCTTTGCAGCTCCTTCAGGGTTGTCTTTGGTCTCTTTGTTGCCTCTCTGATTATTAATGCCCCCCTTGCCTGGTCCGTGAGTTTTGGTGGGCGCCCTCTCTTGGGAGGGTTTGTTGTGGTGCCATATTCTTTCAATTTTTTAATAATGGTGCTCCGTGGGATGTTCAAAGTTTTTATAACCCAACCCTGATCTGTAATTCTCCACAACTTTGTCCCTGACCTGTTTGGAGAGTTCCTTGTTCTTCAAGGTGCCGCTTGCTTGGTGGTGCCCCTTGCTTAGTGGTGTTGCAGACTCTGGGGCATTTCAGAACAGGTGTATACAGTATATACCGAGATCATATGACAGATATGACACTTAGATTGCACACAGGTGGACCTTATTTAACTAATTGTGTGACTTCTGAAGGTAATTGGTTGCCCCAGATCTTATTTAGGGGCTTCATAGCAAAGGGGGTGAATACATATGCACGCACCACTTTTCCGTTGTAAATATTTTTGAATCTTTTGAAACAAGTAATTTTTTTCACTTCACCAATTTGGATTATTTTGTGTATGTCCATTACATGAAATCCAAATAAGAAATATATTTAAATTACAGGTTACAATGCAACAAAATAGGAGAAACACGGGATGAAGACTTTTGCAAGGCACAGTGCTGGTATGAGTCGGTGTATAAAACATGGTCATCACAGGTTTCAAGACAGAAGTAAATATTAGGTGAAACGGACTTACATTCCAGAGCGTATTTGAAGAGTTCTTGAGAAAGATCGGTGGTCCATTTGTCCTGTCCACTCCTTTCTATCTTCTTATGTACTCGGGCCACAAAGTCCTGTCCAACCTCATCCAACAGAGGAACAAAGTTCCCCAACACCTTGGGAGAGATCACCTCTCTATTCAGAATCACCCTGTTGGACCGCCAGTCCTCCCCATTCCTACAGGGAGAAAAAGACCAAACCTTGTTGTGAATTGTTTTGTTTTGGAATGTTACAGAACCAGCAAAACTAAATCTCAATAACTAACTGTCAATAACTAAATCTCAATAACAAAATCTGTCAATAATGCCTGATTCACACTATAAGGCCACACCTGGCCTGGTTACCATCTACCACACTATAGGGCCACACCTGGCCTGGTTACCATCTACCACACTATAGGGCCACACCTGGCCTGGTTACCATCTACCACACTATAAGGCCACACCTGGCCTGGTTACCATCTACCACACTATAGGGCCACACCTGGCCTGGTTACCATCTACCACACTATAAGGCCACACCTGGCCTGGTTACCATCTACCATGCCAAGCTGTACTGGGCTGGCCTGTAATATGGCAATGTGAAAAGATATCTGAGATAACAGAGTAGAGTTTGGGTAAACCCTAAACTGTTAGCCAGGGTACCGGTCTCTTTAGCTAACATTCCAATTCTTGTCATTGCCAAATGCATGGCAAGGAGTGGAATGATGGGTCAAGAGACTGTTGCCCAGGCTACAATACCGTAGTGAGAATAGTCAAAACATCACAAAAAGGAAAGCTTATGATGACATTGATTTGAAAGTCCTTATTTAAACAACTGTTTGACAGATATAACAGAACAGTGTGCGTACTTGAGCAGGACTCCATATTTCCTGTTCCTGTAGTCTCTGTATGAGGTCCATGCCTCCACCGTTAACCTCTTGGGGTAGTGTCCTTCTGCTTTGAACAAGATGGCTGCATCCTCCGGCTTTATAATGTTTACACTATCATAGTAGCCTATCTTCTCCCTGCCAGGAACAATGACAGAGAACAGCAGATTTTGTTGGTAAAATACACTTATTTTGGTTTGGTTCACACTCATAGTAGTCCATCTTCTCCCTGCAGGACAATGAAGCATGTTTGAACCGCAGTAAATATAGCAGACTGTACCTTTGTTACAATCAAACATATTTTGCTCGTAGAAATCCCATTCTAAATGTTAACGATTCTATATGGCTAGTTTCATATTGTATTTGTCTGATAGAAAAGATTGCTCCCCTCAACAAAGCTAATTCCAAAATGTAGTGTTTTGCCTGCAGCAACAACAGTATTCACTGCATCACTAGTTTGGTATTTTATTAGAATCCCCATTAGCTGTTGCAAAAGCAGCAGCTACTCTTCCTGGGGTAGACACAGGTTAATACTATTATAACGTTGTGCCCGTTGACATCATAACGGAATGACATCTTGATTCTTAACGTAGGCCTGTCCAACTTTATGCAATTTGGCAGATGACCATGTACTACTAACTGAACTACAGAGGACCATGTTCTACTAACTGACCAACAGAGGACCATGTTCTACTAACTGACCAACAGAGGACCATGTTCTACTAACTGACCAACAGAGGACCATGTACTACTAACTGACCAACAGAGGACCATGTTCTACTAACTGACCAACAGAGGACCATGTTCTACTAACTGACCAACAGAGGACCATGTTCTACTAACTGACCAACAGAGGACCATGTTCTACTAACTGACCAACAGAGGACCATGTTCTACTAACTGACCAACAGAGGACCATGTTCTACTAACTGACCAACAGAGGACCATGTTCTACTAACTGACCAACAGAGGACCATGTTATACTAACTGACCAACAGAGGACCATGTTCTACTAACTGACCAACAGAGGACCATGTTCTACTAACTGACCAACAGAGGACCATGTTCTACTAACTGACCAACAGAGGACCATGTTCTACTAACTGACCAACAGAGGACCATGTTCTACTAACTGACCAACAGAGGACCATGTTCTACTAACTGACCAACAGAGGACCATGTTCTACTAACTGACCAACAGAGGACCATGTTATACTAACTGACCAACAGAGGACCATGTACTACTAACTGACCAACAGAGGACCACGTTCTACTAACTGAACTACAGAGGACCACGTTCTACTAACTGACCAACAGAGGACCATGTTCTACTAACTGAACTACAGAGGACCATGTTCTACTAACTGAACTACAGAGGACCATGTACTACTAACTGAACTACAGAGGACCATGTTCTACTAACTGAACTACAGAGGACCATGTTCTACTAACTGAACTACAGAGGACCATGTTCTACTAACTGAACTACAGAGGACCATGTTCTACTAACTGAACTACAGAGGACCATGTTCTACTAACTGACCAACAGAGGACCATGTTCTACTGACTGAACTACAGAGGACCATGTACTACTAACTGACCAACAGAGGACCATGTTCTACTAACTGACCAACAGAGGACCATGTTCTACTAACTGACCAACAGAGGACCATGTTCTACTAACTGAACTACAGAGGACCATGCTCTACTAACTGACCAACAGAGGACCATGTACTACTAACTGAACTACAGAGGACCATGTTCTACTAACTGAACTACAGAGGGCCATGTTCTACTAACTGACCAACAGAGGACCATGTTCTACTAACTGACCAACAGAGGACCATGCACTACTAACTGACCAACAGAGGACCATGTTCTACTAACTGAACTACAGAGGACCATGTACTACTAACTGAACTACAGAGGACCATGTACTACTAACTGACCAACAGAGGACCATGTTCTACTAACTGACCAACAGAGGACCATGTTCTACTAACTGACCAACAGAGGACCATGCACTACTAACTGACCAACAGAGGACCATGTACTACTAACTGACCAACAGAGGACCATGTTCTACTAACTGACCAACAGAGGACCATGTTCTACTAACTGAACTACAGAGGACCATGTTCTACTAACTGAACTACAGAGGACCATGTTCTACTAACTGACCAACAGAGGACCATGTTCTACTAACTGACCAACAGAGGACCATGTACTACTAACTGACCAACAGAGGACCATGTTCTACTAACTACAGAGGACCATGTTCTACTAACTGACCAACAGAGGACCATGTTCTACTAACTGAACTACAGAGGACCATGTTCTACTAACTGACCAACAGAGGACCATGCTCTACTAACTGACCAACAGAGGACCATGTTCTACTAACTGACCAACAGAGGACCATGTACTACTAACTGACCAACAGAGGACCATGTTCTACTAACTGACCAACAGAGGACCATGTTCTACTAACTGAACTACAGAGGACCATGCTCTACTAACTGAACTACAGAGGACCATGTTCTACTAACTGAACTACAGAGGACCATGTTCTACTAACTGACCAACAGAGGACCATGTTCTACTAACTGACCAACAGAGGACCATGTTCTACTAACTGACCAACGAGGACCATGTTCTACTAACTGACCAACAGAGGACCATGCTCTACTAACTGAACTACAGAGGACCATGTTCTACTAACTGACCAACAGAGGACCATGTTCTACTAACTGAACTACAGAGGACCATGTTCTACTAACTGACCAACAGAGGACCATGTTCTACTAACTACAGAGGACCATGTTCTACTAACTGACCAACAGAGGACCATGTTCTACTAACTGACCAACAGAGGACCATGTTCTACTAACTGACCAACAGAGGACCATGTTCTACTAACTGAACTACAGAGGACCATGTTCTACTAACTGACCAACAGAGGACCATGTACTACTAACTGACCAACAGAGGACCATGTTCTACTAACTGACCAACAGAGGACCATGTTCTACTAACTGACCAACAGAGGACCATGTTCTACTAACTGACCAACAGAGGACCATGTTCTACTAACTGACCAACAGAGGACCATGTTCTACTAACTGAACTACAGAGGACCATGTTCTACTAACTGACCAACAGAGGACCATGTACTACTAACTGACCAACAGAGGACCATGTTCTACTAACTACAGAGGATCATGTTCTACTAACTGACCAACAGAGGACCATGTTCTACTAACTGAACTACAGAGGACCATGTTCTACTAACTGACCAACAGAGGACCATGCTCTACTAACTGACCAACAGAGGACCATGTTCTACTAACTGACCAACAGAGGACCATGTACTACTAACTGACCAACAGAGGACCATGTTCTACTAACTGACCAACAGAGGACCATGTTCTACTAACTGAACTACAGAGGACCATGCTCTACTAACTGACCAACAGAGGACCATGTTCTACTAACTGACCAACAGAGGACCATGTTCTACTAACTGACCAACAGAGGACCATGTTCTACTAACTGACCAACAGAGGACCATGTACTACTAACTGACCAACAGAGGACCATGTTCTACTAACTGACCAACAGAGGACCATGTTCTACTAACTGAACTACAGAGGACCATGCTCTACTAACTGACCAACAGAGGACCATGTTCTACTAACTGACCAACAGAGGACCATGCTCTACTAACTAACCAACAGAGGACCATGTACTACTAACTGAACTACAGAGGACCATGTTCTACTAACTGACCAACAGAGGACCATGTTCTACTAACTGACCAACAGAGGACCATGTACTACTAACTGACCAACAGAGGACCATGTTCTACTAACTGACCAACAGAGGACCATGTTCTACTAACTGACCAACAGAGGACCATGTTCTACTAACTGACCAACAGAGGACCATGTTCTACTAACTGACCAACAGAGGACCATGTTCTACTAACTGACCAACAGAGGACCATGTTCTACTAACTGACCAACAGAGGACCATGTTCTACTAACTGACCAACAGAGGACCATGTTCTACTAACTGACCAACAGAGGACCATGTTCTACTAACTGACCAACAGAGGACCATGTTCTACTAACTGACCAACAGAGGACCATGCTCTACTAACTAACCAACAGAGGACCATGTACTACTAACTGAACTACAGAGGACCATGTTCTACTAACTGACCAACAGAGGACCATGTACTACTAACTGACCAACAGAGGACCATGTTCTACTAACTGACCAACAGAGGACCATGTTCTACTAACTGACCAACAGAGGACCATGTTCTACTAACTGACCAACAGAGGACCATGTTCTACTAACTGACCAACAGAGGACCATGTTCTACTAACTGACCAACAGAGGACCATGTTCTACTAACTGACCAACAGAGGACCATGTTCTACTAACTGACCAACAGAGGACCATGTTCTACTAACTGACCAACAGAGGACCATGTTCTACTAACTGACCAACAGAGGACCATGTTCTACTAACTGACCAACAGAGGACCATGCTCTACTAACTGACCAACAGAGGACCATGCTCTACTAACTGACCAACAGAGGACCATGTACTACTAACTGACCAACAAAGGACCATGTTCTACTAACTGAACTACAGAGGACCACGTTCTACTAACTGACCAACAGAGGACCATGTTCTACTAACTGACCAACAGAGGACCATGTTCTACTAACTGAACTACAGAGGACCATGCTCTACTAACTGACCAACAGAGGACCATGTACTACTAACTGAACTACAGAGGACCATGTTCTACTAACTGAACTACAGAGGGCCATGTTCTACTAACTGACCAACAGAGGACCATGTTCTACTAACTGACCAACAGAGGACCATGCACTACTAACTGACCAACAGAGGACCATGTTCTACTAACTGAACTACAGAGGACCATGTACTACTAACTGAACTACAGAGGACCATGTACTACTAACTGACCAACAGAGGACCATGTTCTACTAACTGACCAACAGAGGACCATGTTCTACTAACTGACCAACAGAGGACCATGCACTACTAACTGACCAACAGAGGACCATGTACTACTAACTGAACTACAGAGGACCATGTACTACTAACTGACCAACAGAGGACCATGTTCTACTAACTGACCAACAGAGGACCATGTTCTACTAACTGAACTACAGAGGACCATGTTCTACTAACTGAACTACAGAGGACCATGTTCTACTAACTGACCAACAGAGGACCATGTTCTACTAACTGACCAACAGAGGACCATGTACTACTAACTGACCAACATAGGACCATGTTCTACTAACTACAGAGGACCATGTTCTACTAACTGACCAACAGAGGACCATGTTCTACTAACTGAACTACAGAGGACCATGTTCTACTAACTGACCAACAGAGGACCATGCTCTACTAACTGACCAACAGAGGACCATGTTCTACTAACTGACCAACAGAGGACCATGTACTACTAACTGACCAACAGAGGACCATGTTCTACTAACTGACCAACAGAGGACCATGTTCTACTAACTGAACTACAGAGGACCATGCTCTACTAACTGAACTACAGAGGACCATGTTCTACTAACTGAACTACAGAGGACCATGTTCTACTAACTGACCAACAGAGGACCATGTTCTACTAACTGACCAACAGAGGACCATGTTCTACTAACTGACCAACGAGGACCATGTTCTACTAACTGACCAACAGAGGACCATGCTCTACTAACTGAACTACAGAGGACCATGTTCTACTAACTGACCAACAGAGGACCATGTTCTACTAACTGAACTACAGAGGACCATGTTCTACTAACTACAGAGGACCATGTTCTACTAACTGACCAACAGAGGACCATGTTCTACTAACTGACCAACAGAGGACCATGTTCTACTAACTGAACTACAGAGGACCATGTTCTACTAACTGACCAACAGAGGACCATGTACTACTAACTGACCAACAGAGGACCATGTTCTACTAACTGACCAACAGAGGACCATGTTCTACTAACTGACCAACAGAGGACCATGTTCTACTAACTGACCAACAGAGGACCATGTACTACTAACTGACCAACAGAGGACCATGTTCTACTAACTGACCAACAGAGGACCATGTACTACTAACTGACCAACAGAGGACCATGTTCTACTAACTGACCAACAGAGGACCATGTTCTACTAACTGACCAACAGAGGACCATGTTCTACTAACTGACCAACAGAGGACCATGTTCTACTAACTGAACTACAGAGGACCATGTTCTACTAACTGACCAACAGAGGACCATGTACTACTAACTGACCAACAGAGGACCATGTTCTACTAACTACAGAGGATCATGTTCTACTAACTGACCAACAGAGGACCATGTTCTACTAACTGAACTACAGAGGACCATGTTCTACTAACTGACCAACAGAGGACCATGCTCTACTAACTGACCAACAGAGGACCATGTTCTACTAACTGACCAACAGAGGACCATGTACTACTAACTGACCAACAGAGGACCATGTTCTACTAACTGACCAACAGAGGACCATGTTCTACTAACTGACCAACAGAGGACCATGCACTACTAACTGACCAACAGAGGACCATGTTCTACTAACTGAACTACAGAGGACCATGTACTACTAACTGAACTACAGAGGACCATGTACTACTAACTGACCAACAGAGGACCATGTTCTACTAACTGACCAACAGAGGACCATGTTCTACTAACTGACCAACAGAGGACCATGTTCTACTAACTGAACTACAGAGGACCATGTTCTACTAACTGACCAACAGAGGACCATGTACTACTAACTGACCAACAGAGGACCATGTTCTACTAACTACAGAGGATCATGTTCTACTAACTGACCAACAGAGGACCATGTTCTACTAACTGAACTACAGAGGACCATGTTCTACTAACTGACCAACAGAGGACCATGCTCTACTAACTGACCAACAGAGGACCATGTTCTACTAACTGACCAACAGAGGACCATGTACTACTAACTGACCAACAGAGGACCATGTTCTACTAACTGACCAACAGAGGACCATGTTCTACTAACTGAACTACAGAGGACCATGCTCTACTAACTGACCAACAGAGGACCATGTTCTACTAACTGACCAACAGAGGACCATGTTCTACTAACTGACCAACAGAGGACCATGTTCTACTAACTGACCAACAGAGGACCATGTACTACTAACTGACCAACAGAGGACCATGTTCTACTAACTGACCAACAGAGGACCATGTTCTACTAACTGAACTACAGAGGACCATGCTCTACTAACTGACCAACAGAGGACCATGTTCTACTAACTGACCAACAGAGGACCATGCTCTACTAACTAACCAACAGAGGACCATGTACTACTAACTGAACTACAGAGGACCATGTTCTACTAACTGACCAACAGAGGACCATGTTCTACTAACTGACCAACAGAGGACCATGTACTACTAACTGACCAACAGAGGACCATGTTCTACTAACTGACCAACAGAGGACCATGTTCTACTAACTGACCAACAAAGGACCATGTTCTACTAACTGAACTACAGAGGACCATGTTCTACTAACTGACCAACAGAGGACCATGTACTACTAACTGACCAACAGAGGACCATGTTCTACTAACTGACCAACAGAGGACCATGCTCTACTAACTGACCAACAGAGGACCATGTACTACTAACTGACCAACAAAGGACCATGTTCTACTAACTGAACTACAGAGGACCACGTTCTACTAACTGACCAACAGAGGACCATGTTCTACTAACTGAACTACAGAGGACCATGTTCTACTAACTGAACTACAGAGGACCATGTACTACTAACTGAACTACAGAGGACCATGTTCTACTAACTGAACTACAGAGGACCATGTTCTACTAACTGAACTACAGAGGACCATGTTCTACTAACTGAACTACAGAGGACCATGTTCTACTAACTGAACTACAGAGGACCATGTTCTACTAACTGACCAACAGAGGACCATGTTCTACTGACTGAACTACAGAGGACCATGTACTACTAACTGACCAACAGAGGACCATGTTCTACTAACTGACCAACAGAGGACCATGTTCTACTAACTGACCAACAGAGGACCATGTTCTACTAACTGACCAACAGAGGACCATGTTCTACTAACTGAACTACAGAGGACCATGCTCTACTAACTGACCAACAGAGGACCATGTACTACTAACTGAACTACAGAGGACCATGTTCTACTAACTGAACTACAGAGGGCCATGTTCTACTAACTGACCAACAGAGGACCATGTTCTACTAACTGACCAACAGAGGACCATGCACTACTAACTGACCAACAGAGGACCATGTTCTACTAACTGAACTACAGAGGACCATGTACTACTAACTGAACTACAGAGGACCATGTACTACTAACTGACCAACAGAGGACCATGTTCTACTAACTGACCAACAGAGGACCATGTTCTACTAACTGACCAACAGAGGACCATGCACTACTAACTGACCAACAGAGGACCATGTACTACTAACTGAACTACAGAGGACCATGTTCTACTAACTGAACTACAGAGGGCCATGTTCTACTAACTGACCAACAGAGGACCATGTTCTACTAACTGACCAACAGAGGACCATGCACTACTAACTGACCAACAGAGGACCATGTTCTACTAACTGAACTACAGAGGACCATGTCTACTAACTGAACTACAGAGGACCATGTACTACTAACTGAACTACAGAGGACCATGTTCTACTAACTGAACTACAGAGGACCATGCTCTACCAACTGAGCTACAGAGGACCATGTACTACTAACTGAACTACAGAGGACCATGTTCTACTAACTGAACTACAGAGGACCATGTACTACTAACTGAACTACAGAGGACCATGTTCTACTAACTGAACTACAGAGGACCATGTACTACTAACTGACCAACAGAGGACCATGTACTACTAACTGACCAACAGAGGACCATGTTCTACTAACTGACCAACAGAGGACCATGTTCTACTAACTGACCAACAGAGGACCATGTTCTACTAACTGACCAACAGAGGACCATGCACTACTAACTGAACTACAGAGGACCATGCACTACTAACTGAACTACAGAGGACCATGCTCTACTAACTGACCAACAGAGGACCATGTACTACTAACTGACCAACAGAGGACCATGTTCTACTAACTGACCAACAGAGGACCATGCACTGATTGGCCACCTATAATAATGTGTAGGCAGGTAGCTTTGTGGTTAGAGCGTTGTTCCAGTAATCGACAGGTCCTCGAGCTGACAAGGTAAAAATGTGTCGTTCTTCCCCTTATTAACATGGCAGTTTACACACTGTTCCCTCGTAGGCTGTCATTGTAAATACTAATTTGTTCTTAACCGACTTGCCTAGTTAAATACAAAATGCAAATACAGTTGTAGAGAATATCATTACTAACCTCCTAATCTGTCTATGGGTCTGACTGTGACTGACAGTGCTGAAGCTGCACAGTCTCTTACCTGTTTATAGATCTGACTGTATCATACCTGTATATTGGACCAAAGGTGTTGAAGTTGTGCACCATGACTCTGTGGATGTTCCTGAATCCGTCTAGTTTCCAGAAACTGTAGAGGTTGAGAAGTCCGTTTCTCCAGAGACCTGGGATCTCACTGAAGTTCTGGACCGTACTGCTGTTATCTGGGGACAGAGCCTGGCGCACCACCGGCATACTGGAGTTGTGGCGGGCACTGGGTAGTCCACATGCTGGCAGAGCCAGGGAACTGCGACACACACTCCACCTCACCATCATAGCAGCGTCTCTATCCTACCTCACTTCTTCTAACTCTTCTTCTGTCTGTTTCTTTTTCTCATCCGGCTCTATGCTCTCTCTGTCTCCCTCTCCACTGTGTGTCTCCTCCCCTGTATCCTTGAATGTTTCTTTCGGGGACAGCTTGTGTTGATGTGATGGTGTCAGCCTATGGCAGGTCAAGGCTCCCCTCATCCAGACACACACTCTGGGTTAGTCTTCTGTTTACTGTGGGACTTTCTTAGAATGCTGAAATATCCAACTTCCTAACATAAGATGTTATAGCTGGGGATTTAATTGTTGGGACTGTGTGTTAGTTGAATTGTCTTGTTTAATCTTGTTTTCTAAGAAAATACCCATAAAGTACTAAGTTGGTTGTTCTTCAATTACGGTGGCATTTGGGCATAGCATTTTGGAAAAGATTTCAATCATTTTTCTAGATTTGTATTGATTGAAATGGATGTGGGTATATCTTCCCATTGTAAATAATGTGGTAGCTTAATGACTTTAAATCATTTTTACCATTATGATAATAGCGAGCCATCAGTAGAAGTAGTGATGCTGGAGTTTTTGAAATGGAGACCACAGATTCTCAAATCTAAGGTCATCAGTCATTGAAAAAGTGTTCAGAACGTTATTTCCTGTCAATTAAATTGACTAACACCAAATTAACAATAAATCCTTGAATGTATGATCTACTAAAAGGTTGTTATTAGCTAATATTGTTATTTAATACAGATAGTTAGCCACAGGAGAGAATGCTCAAGGTCCTTGTATATCTTTGTAATCAGTGATTTTTCAAGGCGGCAAACACCAAAGACAAACTGAAGGACACACATTATACTATTAAAAATAAATTGTATTTTAATAACCTTCCTTGTTTTTATTGACCGATGCAATAATGAAATACTTTTGTTCTCAATCTAGTACATATATACTTCTAAAATAGATGTTTCTAAACGCCCTCAGTTCACCTCTACACATCCCCAGTGGGATAAGCCCATTTGCCCCAGCAGTTTCTACATATAGATGCATTGCAGTATAAAGAACTCGCGTATGTTTTCTTATTAAATAATAGTTCAATAAAATAAAACATGTATTATTTATCATGTCCTTTTAACATATTTTTATATGGTGCCAATGTCAAGAGACAACATTTACAAACACAATTGAAGAATAACCCAAATGCCAAGTCAAAAATGTTTGAATTCTCACATTGCTCTACATCTCATCTGAGTGTAATGTTTAAGATCATTCCATTGTTAGATCCTCGTGTCCTAGCCCTGAGACCTTGGGAGTGTTTTCTCCCTAAACAGCTGTAGAGGAGGGAGGCTACAGGAACACATCGTTCTCACATAATCACTAAGGTAAACAAAACTTACGACACAAATTGCAAAACATATATCAACTTTTAAGAAAAACATTCAATACATTCTACATGTTTATAATCCAGAAATGTTACTTTAATATAATAAAACATCAATAAATAATTGAAATGTCAAGATAAAACAGAAGACCACATCATAGTCACTGTTGGACTGAAATAAATTAAACATACAAAACAGTGGAAGGCAGGATGAGCTTGGCCTTGCATCCTGTGTTAATGGAAGGCAGGATGAGCTTGGCCTTGCATCCCGTGTTAAAGCCTGACTGTAGTGGTTGTTGTCCAGGACTAAACCCTGACTGTAGTGGTTGTTGTTCATGTCTAAACCCTGACTGTAGTGGTTGTTGTTCATGTCTAAACCCTGACTGTAGTGGTTGTTGTTCATGTCTAAACCCTGACTGTAGTGGTTGTTGTCCCGTACTAAACCCTGAGTGTAGTGGTTGTTGTCCAGGACTAAACCCTGACTGTATTGGTTGTTGTCCAGGACTAAACCCTGACTGTAGTGGTTGTTGTCCAGGACTAAACCCTGACTGTAGTGGTTGTTGTTCAGGACTAAACCTTGACTGTAGTGGTTGCCGTCGAGGACTAAACCCCGAATGTAGTGGTTGTCGTCGAGGACTAAACCCTGAATGTAGTGGTTGTCGTCGAGGACTAAACCCCGAATGTAGTGGTTGTTGTCGAGGACTAAACCCCGAATGTAGTGGTTGTTGTCGAGGACTAAACCCCGACTGTAGTGGTTGTTGTCGAGGACTAAACCCCGACTGTAGTGGTTGTTGTCGAGGACTAAACCCCGACTGTAGTGGTTGTTGTCCAGGACTAAACCCCGAGTGTAGTGGTTGTTGTCCAGGACTAAACCCTGAGTGTAGTGGTTGTTGTCCAGGACTAAACCCTGACTGTAGTGGTTGTTGTCCAGGACTAAACCCTGACTGTAGTGGTTGTTGTCCAGGACTAAACCCTGACTGTAGTGGTTGTTGTCCAGGACTAAACCCTGACTGTAGTGGTTGTTGTCCAGGACTAAACCCTGACTGTAGTGGTTGTTGTCTAGGACTAAACCCTGACTGTAGTGGTTGTTGTCCAGGACTAAACCCTGACTGTAGTGGTTCTGTAATAGTACTATGTCCAGGACTAAACCCTGATTGGTCTACATCTCCTTACCCACTCCCCCCTTACCCTGTCTCTTGTCCCCCCACCCTGTCTCCTTACCCTGTCCCCTTACCTTGTCTCCTTACCCTGTCCCTGTCCTTGTCCCCCCACCCTGTCCTCCTTACCCAGTCCCCCCTTACCCTGTCCCTTGTCCCCTTACCCTGCCCCTGTCTTCTTACCTTGTCCCCCCTTACCCTGTCTCTTGTCCCCTTACCCTTACCCTTTTCCCCTTACCCTGTCCCCCCACCCTGTCTCCTTACCCTGTCCTCTTACCTTGTGCCCTGTCCCCCCACCCTGTCCCCTCACCCTTTCCCCCACCCGGTCCCATTACCCTGTCCCCCATTACCCTGTCCCCCCTTACCCTGTCTCCCCACCCTGTCTCCTCACCTTGTCCCCTGTCCCCCCCACCCTGTCCCCTTACCCTGTACCCTTACCCTGTCTCCTTACCCTATCCCCCCACCATGTCCCCTTACCATGTCCCTATCTCCTTACCTTGTCCCCTTACCCTGTCTCCTTACATGGCTCTAGACGGTTCTCGGACCGAGAAACAGCTTCGTACATTTGCAATGACTTCAATTCATTTTGACCATTACGAAAATGGCGACATTTAGAAATGTCTCAGAGACACAAGACTAGGTGCATTGCGACCGTCTCGGCCCATATAGACAGACCCCAACGTTTCTGTCCGATAGCTCATTCAAGGACCCCGTAGCAAGTCATGGAAAAAAGTGGATTTTCAGCACCAATTAGGGTTTTGCTCGGACACCAAATGACCGATCGAGCCGAAACTTGGGATTCGGGGTCGCCTCAGCTAGGCCTACACATAACATAAGAAATGGACCCGCAGCTAGAACGTAACTACGTGTTTTATGTTTTTTTATGGTTTGAACATAAGGCGTTGTGAATTTTGGGCCAGCTCTGAAGTATGTGATAGTTGGCTACTAAACGAGTTGGAAAAAGTGGGTTTAGTGTCAGTTTGTATCAGTTTGTTGTCAGAATGATATCTAATTGACTGATGGACGGTGACTTGCTGGTGACTCTTGTCCATTTGCAATATGTTTAAACAGTGAGGTACCATCACCAAAAGTGACATTCTGAAATCAACCCTAACGAGCCATTGAGATGAACCAGAATCACTGCCCAGCCATCCCGAGTTCATCGGGCCAGTCAATTTCACATTCCTGCATGGTTTTTATAGCATGACAAATTTGTGATGGTACCTGCCCATTGAACCATATTTCAAATGCACAGTGACTTTGCAAAAGTGAGAAAACATAAACAAATGGACATGATGAAATCAACACAACGAGTGATGGAAAGGTACAACTATCACTGCTCGGCCACCCTGTGTTCATCAGGCCAGTCAATTTTGCATTTTTGAGCATGTCAAATTTCATATGGTAATTGTCCATTGAACCATATTGCAAATGCACGCGCACTTGCAATATGATTCTATAGTGAAAAAACATCACCTAATGGACATGATGAAATCAACACAACGAGTGATGGAAAGGTACAACTATCACTCCTCGGCCATCCTGTGTTCATCAGACCAGTCAATTTAACATTTTTGAGCATGTCAAATTTCATATGGTAATTGTCCATTGAACCATATTGCAAATGCACGTGCACTTGCAATATGATTCTATAGTGAAAAAACATCACCTAATGGACATGATGAAATCAACACAACGAGTGATGGAAATGTACAACTATCACTGCTCGGCCATCCTGTGTTCATCGGGCCAGTCAATTTCACATTCCTGCAGGATTTTTATAGCATGACAAATTCGTGATGGTACCTGCCCATTGAACCATATTGCAAATGCACAGTGACTTTAAAAAAGTAAGAAAACATAAACAAATGGACATGTAGAAATCACCTTATTTTTATTTTTGGGTTACCAGTTGCACAACAATGTACGTGCATTTGCAATATGATTCTATAGTGAAAAAACATCACCTAATGGACATTCTGAAATCAACCCTAACGAGCGATTGAGATGAACCAGAATCACTGCCCAGCCATCCCGAGTTCATCGGGCCAGTCAATTTAGCATTTTTGAGCATGTCAAATTTCATATGGTAATTGTCCATTGAACCATATTGCAAATGCACATGCACTTGCAATATGATTGTATAGTGAAAAAACATCACCTAATGGACATGATGAAATCAACACAACGAGTGATGGAAAGGAACAACTATCACTGCTCGGCCATCCTGTGTTCATCAGGCCAGTCAATTTTGCATTTTTGAGCATGTCAAATTTCATATGGCATTTGGCCCCCCAAAAAAGTGAATTTTGACTTTGACTTTTGACTTCCTATGAAATCATATTGTAAATGGACAAATCATATTCCTTATGCACAAGTAAAAATAAAAAAATATATATATGATATTAAAATACAACTAAAGTATGTTGATACAGTTCTTATACGTGTGTAATTGACACAAAATTTGAAAGAATTTCGAAAAATGGTCCAGAAAGCACTTTTTAAGGGTGTGTGAAGTTTTTGACTTTTGACTTCCTATGAAATCATACTGTAAATGGACAAAACATATTACTTATGCGCATGTAAAAAAAAAAAAAAAAGATAATATAATTGGACAAAAGTGTATTCATACAGTTCTTACACATGTGTAATTGATCAAAAATTCGAATGAATTTTGAAAAACGGTCCAGAAAGCACTTTTTTAAGGGTGTGTGAAGTTTTTTCCAAAATTTTGACATTTTTGACTTTTGACTTCGTATGAAATCATATTGAAAATGGACAAAACATATTCCTTATGCGCATGTAAAAAAATAAATAAAATTATGATAATAAAATTGGACAAAAGTGTATTCATACAGTTCTTACACATGTGTAATTGACAAAAAAATCGAAAGAATTTCGAAAAACGGTCCAGAAAGCACTTTTTTAAGGGGTGATTAAGTTTTTTACAAAAAATTCATTTTTTCAAAATTTCGCTTTTGGACGTTGACTTGGGTTACATATCCAATATGAAAAACCACGGTGGAGCGGATTCGCCACCTGTTGAATTTTTAAAGTGTTACAACTGGCAATAGCCATATGGCATTTGCAATATGCTTAGCATGAATCAACGCCGAATTGGGTGGTATTGGACAATGTGTATATGGTTTGGCCACTGCCAATATGTTGCCATTCATTTTTGTCCAATACAGGGGTATTAGGTCCCAGCTCATGGTTGGTTTCTTTTAGGTCCCAGCTCATGGTGGGCGTCCTGTAGGTCCCAGCTCATGGTGGGCGTCCATAGAGTCCCAGCTCATGGTGGGCGTCCTTTAGGTCCCAGCTCATGGTGGGCGTCCATAGGGTCCCAGCTCATGGTGGGCGTCCTGTAGGTCCCAGCTCACGGTGGGTGTCCTGTAGGTCCCAGCTCATGGTGGGCGTCCTTTATGTCCCAGCTCATGGTGGGCGTCCTGTAGGTCCCAGCTCATGGTGGGCGTCCTTTATGTCCCAGCTCATGGTGGGCGTCCTTTAGGTCCCAGCTCATGGTGGGCGTCCATAGGGTCCCAGCTCATGGTGGGCGTCCTTTATGTCCCAGCTCAAGGTGAGTGTCCTTTAGGTCCCAGCTCATGGTGGGCGTCCTGTAGGTCCCAGCTCATGGTGGGCGTCCTTTATGTCCCAGCTCATGGTGGGCGTCCTTTATGTCCCAGCTCATGGTGGGCGTCCTTTAGGTCCCAGCTCATGGTGGGCGTCCTTTAGGTCCCAGCTCATGGTGGGCGTCCTTTATGTCCCAGCTCATGGTGGGCGTCCATAGGGTCCCAGCTCATGGTGGGCGTCCTTTAGGGCCCAGCTCATGGTGGGCGTGCATAGGGTCCCAGCTCATGGTGGGCGTCCTTTATGTCCCAGCTCATGGTGGGCGTCCTTTAGGTCCCAGCTCATGGTTGGTTTCTTTTAGGTCCCAGCTCATGGTGGGCGTCCTATAGGTTCCAGTTCATGGTTGGTTTCTTTTAGGTCCCAGCTCATGGTGGGCGTCCTATAGGTTCCAGCTCATGGTGGGTGTCCTTTAGGTTCCATTTCATGGTTGGTTTATTTTAGGTCCCAGCTCATGGTTGGTTTCTTTTAGGTCCCAGCTCATGGTTGGTTTCTTTTAGGTCCCAGCTCATGGTGGGCGTCTTTTAGGTCCCAGCTCATGGTTGGTTTCTTTTAGGTCCCAGCTCATGGTTGGTTTCTTTTAGGTCCCAGCTCATGGTGGGCGTCTTTTAGGTCCCAGCTCATGGTTGGTTTCTTTTAGGTCCCAGCTCATGGTGGGCGTCCTTTAGGTCCCAGTTGTTGTTGCTATTCAACTTTCAGTGGACACCCCCATGAGTGTCGTCCCACTAACTGGCAGGGGATAGGCCCAGGTGCTAGTTAAGCATGGCTGGCCATGTGCTTGGGTTGTCTTGAGAAATGTGGAGGGTCAACACCTTTAGTTGTCTGGATAGATGTGGAGGGTCAACTCCTTTAGTTGTCTCTAGATGTGGAGGGTCAACTCCTTTAGTTGTCTGGATAGATGTGGAGGGTCAACTCCTTTAGTTGTCTCTAGATGTGGAGGGTCAACACCTTTAGTCGTCTTGTGGGCTTTTCTTTTGTTTGCCTCTTAGTGGGCAAATTTAGTGGCCGTTCATGGTGGGTGTCTTTTAGGTTCCAGTTAATGTTGCTGGAACTTTCCGTGGACACCCTGAACCCCTTCTAAAACTCCCCCGGTTTTGTTTGTCAGTGACTCTGTTAGTTCCCCTTTCTGTTAAAGTGACATTATTTGGTTTCTTGCTGGGAGACATAAGAAAATGTGGATTATTCTGCCCAATAAACAAACAGTTTTGAACAGTGGAATCTCAAAGCTAAAAAAAACTCTAAAATCTGTGGAACAAGTGTCAACTTTTCTAAATTCAGTACTGCATTTAAAATGTAAGGATTGGTTTACATTTAGACAGTAACCTTTCTCTGGCAACGCAGCATTTACTTTCTTATGTCCCATTACGTTGCTCCATCTGGGGTGTCTGATTTATGTCTCTATTTCAGTCCAATACCCAGCTGCACCTGACGAGTCAGTGTGGTGTATCGCAAATTATTATGCATCAAAATCTTTGAAAAAATTGTCAAATGTAGAATTATGTTACAGTGAATACATTTACATGCATACTAATAATTCTATATTGAACTGATTATGGCAGTAGGCAGATTATGCAATAGTAATGGAAACACCTTACTCTGCTTACCTTAATCTGGCGTAAGGTCAAAATCGAAGTAAGCATATTCTCCTTACGATGCATGCACTGGAGGAATGCTCTGCTGTAGCTACTGCTGCTGTTGGAATAGTTGAGCTACTTGCGCCAGCCTTTGGTTCATATCAGACACTGGGTTGTATTCCGACATCTGATTCTGCCTGGCCGTGAGTCGTTGGAAAGTACACATAATACTGCTCTAAATGTCCTCCTGTCCCACAGTACACATAATACTGCTCTAAATGTCCTGTCCCACAGTACACATAATACTGCTCTAAATGTCCTGTCCCACAGTACACATAATACTGCTCTAAATGTCTTCCTGTCCCACAGTACACATAATACTGCTCTAAATGTCCTGTCCCACAGTACACATAATACTGCTCTAAATGTCCTGTCCCACAGTACACATAATACTGCTCTAAATGTCCTCCTGTCCCACAGTACACATAATACTGCTCTAAATGTCTTCCTGTCCCACAGTACACATAATACTGCTCTAAATGTCCTGTCCCACAGTACACATAATACTGCTCTAAATGTCTTCCTGTCCCACAGTACACATAATACTGCTCTAAATGTCCTGTCCCACAGTACACATAATACTGCTCTAAATGTCCTCCTGTCCCACAGTACACATAATACTGCTCTAAATGTCCTCCTGTCCCACAGTACACATAATACTGCTCTAAATGTCCTGTCCCACAGTACACATAATACTGCTCTAAATGTCCTGTCCCACAGTACACATAATACTGCTCTAAATGTCCTCCTGTCCCACAGTACACATAATACTGCTCTAAATGTCCTCCTGTCCCACAGTACACATAATACTGCTCTAAATGTCCTGTCCCACAGTACATATAATACTGCTCTAAATACTCAACCAGCAACCAGCCATGATACCCTGGTACTCAACCAGCCATGATACCCTGGTACTCAACCAGCCATGATACCCTGGTACTCAACCAGCCATGATACCCTGGTACTCAACCAGCCATGATACCCTGGTACTCATTTACATTACATTTAAGTCATTTAGCAAACGCTCTTATCCAGAGCGACTTACAAATTGGTGCTTTCACCTTATGACATCCAGTGGAACAGCCACTTTACAATAGTGCATCTAGGTCTTTTAAGGGCGGGGGGGGAGGTGAGAAGGATTACTTTATCCTATCCTAGGTATTCCTTAAAGAGGTGGGGTTTCAGGTGTCTCCGGAAGGTGGTGATTGACTCCGCTGTCCTGGCGTCGTGAGGGAGTTTGTTCCACCATTGGGGGGCCAGAGCAGCAAACAGTTTTGACTGGGCTGAGCGGGAACTGTACTTCCTCAGTGGTAGGGAGGCGAGCAGGCCAGAGGTGGATGAACGCAGTGCCCTTGTTTGGGTGTAGGGCCTGATCAGAGCCTGGAGGTACTGAGGTGCCGTTCCCCTCACAGCTCCGTAGGCAAGCACCATGGTCTTGTAGCGGATGCGAGCTTCAACTGGAAGCCAGTGGAGAGAGCGGAGGAGCGGGGTGACGTGAGAGAACTTGGGAAGGTTGAACACCAGACGGGCTGCGGCGTTCTGGATGAGTTGTAGGGGTTTAATGGCACAGGCAGGGAGCCCAGACAACAGCGAGTTGCAGTAATCCAGACGGGAGATGACAAGTGCCTGGATTAGGACCTGCGCCGCTTCCTGTGTGAGGCAGGGTCGTACTCTGCGGATGTTGTAGAGCATGAACCTACAGGAACGGGCCACCGCCTTGATATTAGTTGAGAACGACAGGGTGTTGTCCAGGATCACGCCAAGGTTCTTAGCACTCTGGGAGGAGGACACGATGGAGTTGTCAACCGTGATGGCGAGATCATGGAACGGGCAGTCCTTCCCCGGGAGGAAGAGCAGCTCCGTCTTGCCGAGGTTCAGCTTGAGGTGGTGATCCGTCATCCACACTGATATGTCTGCCAGACATGCAGAGATGCGATTCGCCACCTGGTCATCAGAGGGGGGAAAGGAGAAGATTAATTGTGTGTCGTCTGCATAGCAATGATAGGAGAGACCATGTGAGGTTATGACAGAGCCAAGTGACTTGGTGTATAGCGAGAATAGGAGAGGGCCTAGAACAGAGCCCTGGGGGACACCAGTGGTGAGAGCGCGTGGTGAGGAGACAGATTCTCGCCACGCCACCTGGTAGGAGCGACCTGTCAGGTAGGACGCAATCCAAGCATGGGCCGCGCCGGAGATGCCCAACTCGGAGAGGGTGGAGAGGAGGATCTGATGGTTCACAGTATCGAAGGCAGCCGATAGGTCTAGAAGGATGAGAGCAGAGGAGAGAGAGTTAGCCTTAGCAGTGCGGAGTGCCTCCGTGATACAGAGAAGAGCAGTCTCAGTTGAATGACTAGTCTTGAAACCTGACTGATTTGGATCAAGAAGGTCATTCTGAGAGAGATAGCGGGAGAGCTGGCCAAGGACGGCACGTTCAAGAGTTTTGGAGAGAAAAGAAAGAAGGGATACTGGTCTGTAGTTGTTGACATCGGAGGGATCGAGTGTAGGTTTTTTCAGAAGGGGTGCAACTCTCGCTCTCTTGAAGACGGGAGGGACGTAGCCAGCGGTCAGGGATGAGTTGATGAGCGAGGTGAGGTAAGGGAGAAGGTCACCGGAGATGGTCTGGAGAAGAGAGGAGGGGATAGGGTCAAGCGGGCAGGTTGTTGGGCGGCCGGCCGTCACAAGACGCGAGATGTCATCTGGAGAGAGAGGGGAGAAAGAGGTCAGAGCACAGGGTAGGGCAGTGTGAGCAGAACCAGCGGTGTCGTTTGACTTAGCAAACGAGGATCGGATGTCGTCGACCTTCTTTTCAAAATGGTTGACGAAGTCATCTGCAGAGAGGGAGGAGGGAGGGGGAGTGGGAGGAGGATTCAAGAGGGAGGAGAAGGTGGCAAAGAGCTTCCTAGGGTTAGAGGCAGATGCTTGGAATTTAGAGTGGTAGAAAGTGGCTTTAGCAGCAGAGACAGAGGAGGAAAATGTAGAGAGGAGGGAGTGAAAGGATGCCAGGTCCGCAGGGAGGCGAGTTTTCCTCCATTTCCGCTCGGCTGCCCGGAGCCCTGTTCTGTGAGCTCGCAATGAGTCGTCGAGCCACGGAGCGGGAGGGGAGGACCGAGCCGGCCTGGAGGATAGGGGACATAGAGAGTCAAAGGATGCAGAAAGGGAGGAGAGGAGGGTTGAGGAGGCAGAATCAGGAGATAGGTTGGAGAAGGTTTGAGCAGAGGGAAGAGATGATAGGATGGAAGAGGAGAGAGTAGCGGGGGAGAGAGAGCGAAGGTTGGGACGGCGCGATACCATCCGAGTAGGGGCAGTGTGGGAAGTGTTGGATGAGAGCGAGAGGGAAAAGGATACAAGGTAGTGGTCGGAGACTTGGAGGGTAGTTGCAATGAGGTTAGTGGAAGAACAGCATCTAGTAAAGATGAGGTCGAGCGTATTGCCTGCCTTGTGAGTAGGGGGAAGGTGAGAGGGTGAGGTCAAAAGAGGAGAGGAGTGGAAAGAAGGAGGCAGAGAGGAATGAGTCAAAGGTAGACGTGGGGAGGTTAAAGTCGCCCAGAACTGTGAGAGGTGAGCCGTCCTCAGGAAAGGAGCTTATCAAGGCATCAAGCTCATTGATGAACTCTCCGAGGGAACCTGGAGGGCGATAAATGATAAGGATGTTAAGCTTGAAAGGGCTGGTAACTGTGACAGCATGGAATTCAAAGGAGGCGATAGACAGATGGGTAAGGGGAGAAAGAGAGAATGACCACTTGGGAGAGATGAGGATCCCGGTGCCACCACCCCGCTGACCAGAAGCTCTCGGGGTGTGCGAGAGCACGTGGGCGGACGAAGAGAGAGCAGTAGGAGTAGCGGTGTTGTCTGTGGTGATCCATGTTTCCGTCAGTGCCAAGAAGTCGAGGGACTGGAGGGAGGCATAGGCTGAGATGAACTCTGCCTTGTTGGCCGCAGATCGGCAGTTCCAGAGGCTACCGGAGACCTGGAACTCCACGTGGGTCGTGCGCGCTGGGACCACCAGATTAGGGTGGCCGCGGCCATGCGGTGTGGAGCGTTTGTATGGTCTGTGCAGAGAGGAGAGAACAGGGATAGACAGACACATAGTTGACAGGCTAGAGAAGAGGCTACGCTAATGCAGAGGAGATTGGAATGACAAGTGGACTACTCGTCTCGAATGTTCAGAAAGTTAAGCTTACGTAGCAAGAATCTAATTGACTAAAATGATTAAAATGATACAGTACTGCTGAGGTAGGCTAGCTGCGTTGTTGACACTACCCTAATCAAGTCGTTCCGTTGAGTGTGAAGTTTCTACAATGCTGCTATTCGGGGGCTAGCTGGCTAGCTAGCAGTGTTGGTTACGTTACGTTGCGTTAGGAGAACGACAATAGCTGGCTAGCTAACCTAGAAAATCGCTCTAGACTACACAATTATCTTTGAAACAAAGACGGTTATGTAGCTAGCTATGTAGCTGCTTGCATTGCAGCTGTAATGAACACGGTATCCTTGCTAGTTTAGGTAGTTTGAACAGGGCTTAAACACAGTCCATATGCCATCTCCACTACTGCTAACTAAACCTCAACTCAGCTCATAAATAGTTACAATGATTGTAACGTGGTCTGCAAATGTGAGTGTGGTTATTAACGTTAGCTCGCTAATACGTTAGCTTCCGTTAGTTAGCTACCTAAGCTAGCTGCTAACGTCTTGTTGTTGTCAACAAAAGCAGTGTCCTGCGAAAACAGGAAAACGTCAATGCGTTAAAGTATTTACATTACCTTTATTGGCCTTTTATTCGTGACAAAAATGCGATTTTGTTGAAATGCACGTTTACTTTTGGAGAGGAGTTTGTTCTTTCAAAAGAGCATAGCTTACTTAGATATCTCCCGCAAAATTTGACTCAACCAGCCATGATACCCTGGTACTCAACCAGCCATGATACCCTGGTACTCAACCAGCCATGATACCCTGGTACTCAACCAGCCATGATACCCTGGTACTTAACCAGCCATGATACCCTGGTACTCAACCAGCCATGATACCCTGGTCCTCAACCAGCCATGATACCCTGGTCCTCAACCAGCCATGATACCCTGGTCCTCAACCAGCCATGATACCCTGGTACTCAACCAGCCATGATACCCTGGTACTCAACCAGCCATGATACCCTGGTACTCAACCAGCCATGATACCCTGGTACTCAACCAGCCATGATACCCTGGTACTCAACCAGCCATGATACCCTGGTACTCAACCAGCCATGATACCCTGGTACTCAACCATCAACCAGCCATGATACCCTGGTACTCAACCATCAACCAGCCATGATACCCTGGTACTCAACCAGCCATGATACCCTGGTACTCAACCAGCCATGATACCCTGGTACTCAACCAGCCATGATACCCTGGTACTCAACCAGCCATGATACCCTGGTCCTCAACCAGCCATGATACCCTGGTCCTCAACCAGCCATGATACCCTGGTACTCAACCAGCCACTAGACCTACTGGCTACAGCAACACCACTAGACCTACTGACTACAGCAACACCACTAGACCTACTGACTACAGCAACACCACTAGGCCTACTGACTACAGCAACACCACTAGGCCTATTGACTACAGCAACACCACTAGGCCTATTGACTACAGCAACACCACTAGGCCTACTGACTACAGCAACACCACTAGACCTACTGACTACAGCAACACCACTAGACCTACTGACTACAGCAACACCACTAGACCTACTGACTACAGCAACACCACTAGACCTACTGACTACAGCAACACCACTAGGCCTATTGACTACAGCAACACCACTAGGCCTACTGACTACAGCAACACCACTAGGCCTACTGACTACAGCAACACCACTAGGCCTACTGACTACAGCAACACCACTAGGCCTACTGACTACAGCAACACCACTAGGCCTACTGACTACAGCAACACCACTAGACCTACTGACTACAGCAACACCACTAGGCCTACTGACTACAGCAACACCACTAGGCCTACTGACTACAGCAACACCACTAGGCCTACTGACTACAGCAACACCACTAGGCCTACTGACTACAGCAACACCACTAGACCTACTGACTACAGCAACACCACTAGGCCTACTGACTACAGCAACACCACTAGGCCTACTGACTACAGCAACACCACTAGACCTACTGACTACAGCAACACCACTAGCCTACTGACTACAGCAACACCACTAGGCCTACTGACTACAGCAACACCACTAGGCCTACTGACTACAGCAACACCACTAGGCCTACTGACTACAGCAACACCACTAGGCCTACTGACTACAGCAACACCACTAGACCTACTGACTACAGCAACACCACTAGACCTACTGACTACAGCAACACCACTAGGCCTACTGACTACAGCAACACCACTAGGCCTACTGACTACAGCAACACCACTAGACCTACTGACTACAGCAACACCACTAGGCCTACTGACTACAGCAACACCACTAGGCCTACTGACTACATCAACACCACTAGACAACAGGTGGCAGCCCCAGCCGGTCAACAGGCATAGCTAACTGAGCTACTGATGAAATCCAACACCACTTACTGCCAACGAGGAGATGGCTTTTACCAAATTCACACCCATTTTACTCACCCAGAAAAATAATGGATTACAAATAAACCCAACATATGGAAATGTTGTGTCCTGTGCAAACCTTATTGGCACCATCACGGACAGTATCAGGAAGACCGTGCTATATGGGATCCTTGGGGTGTCTCTACCCTATAAAAGCAAGTTGATTAATTAGCTAGATTGTAGATTAAGAAATTGATTAGTAGTTGTGAGAGGAGACTAAACATTTATTACATAATCCACGTATCAGTTGACAGGCAGCATGTTACAACATTCCTATGGTCTGTTAGCTGATGACTGTCCTATCAGCATGTTACAACATTCCTATGGTCTGTTAGCTGATGACTGTCCTATCAGCATGTTACAACATTCCTATGGTCTGTTAGCTGATGACTGTCCTATCAGCATGTTACAACATTCCTATGGTCTGTTAGCTGATGACTGTCCTATCAGCATGTTACAACATTCCTATGGTCTGTTAGCTGATGACTGTCCTATCAGCATGTTACAACATTCCTATGGTCTGTTAGCTGATGACTGTCCTATCAGCATGTTACAACATTCCTATGGTCTGTTAGCTGATGACTGTCCTATCAGCATGTTACAACATTCCTATGGTCTGTTAGCTGATGACTGTCCTATCAGCATGTTACAACATTCCTATGGTCTGTTAGCTGATGACTGTCCTATCAGCATGTTACAACATTCCTATGGTCTGTTAGCTGATGACTGTCCTATCAGCATGTTACAACATTCCTATGGTCTGTTAGCTGATGACTGTCCTATCAGCATGTTACAACATTCCTATGGTCTGTTAGCTGATGACTGTCCTATCAGCATGTTACAACATTCCTATGGTCTGTTAGCTGATGACTGTCCTATCAGCATGTTACAACATTCCTATGGTCTGTTAGCTGATGACTGTCCTATCAGCATGTTACAACATTCCTATGGTCTGTTAGCTGATGACTGTCCTATCAGCATGTTACAACATTCCTATGGTCTGTTAGCTGATGACTGTCCTATCAGCATGTTACAACATTCCTATGGTCTGTTAGCTGATGACTGTCCTATCAGCATGTTACAACATTCCTATGGTCTGTTAGCTGATGACTGTCCTATCAGCATGTTACAACATTCCTATGGTCTGTTAGCTGATGACTGTCCTATCAGCATGTTACAACATTCCTATGGTCTGTTAGCTGATGACTGTCCTATCAGCATGTTACAACATTCCTATGGTCTGTTAGCTGATGACTGTCCTATCAGCATGTTACAACATTCCTATGGTCTGTTAGCTGATGACTGTCCTATCAGCATGTTACAACATTCCTATGGTCTGTTAGCTGATGACTGTCCTATCAGCATGTTACAACATTCCTATGGTCTGTTAGCTGATGACTGTCCTATCAGCATGTTACAACATTCCTATGGTCTGTTAGCTGATGACTGTCCTATCAGCATGTTACAACATTCCTATGGTCTGTTAGCTGATGACTGTCCTATCAGCATGTTACAACATTCCTATGGTCTGTTAGCTGATGACTGTCCTATCAGCATGTTACAACATTCCTATGGTCTGTTAGCTGATGACTGTCCTATCAGCATGTTACAACATTCCTATGGTCTGTTAGCTGATGACTGTCCTATCAGCATGTTACAACATTCCTATGGTCTGTTAGCTGATGACTGTCCTATCAGCATGTTACAACATTCCTATGGTCTGTTAGCTGATGACTGTCCTATCAGCATGTTACAACATTCCTATGGTCTGTTAGCTGATGACTGTCCTATCAGCATGTTACAACATTCCTATGGTCTGTTAGCTGATGACTGTCCTATCAGCATGTTACAACATTCCTATGGTCTGTTAGCTGATGACTGTCCTATCAGCATGTTACAACATTCCTATGGTCTGTTAGCTGATGACTGTCCTATCAGCATGTTACAACATTCCTATGGTCTGTTAGCTGATGACTGTCCTATCAGCATGTTACAACATTCCTATGGTCTGTTAGCTGATGACTGTCCTATCAGCATGTTACAACATTCCTATGGTCTGTTAGCTGATGACTGTCCTATCAGCATGTTACAACATTCCTATGGTCTGTTAGCTGATGACTGTCCTATCAGCATGTTACAACATTCCTATGGTCTGTTAGCTGATGACTGTCCTATCAGCATGTTACAACATTCCTATGGTCTGTTAGCTGATGACTGTCCTATCAGCATGTTACAACATTCCTATGGTCTGTTAGCTGATGACTGTCCTATCAGCATGTTACAACATTCCTATGGTCTGTTAGCTGATGACTGTCCTATCAGCATGTTACAACATTCCTATGGTCTGTTAGCTGATGACTGTCCTATCAGCATGTTACAACATTCCTATGGTCTGTTAGCTGATGACTGTCCTATCAGCATGTTACAACATTCCTATGGTCTGTTAGCTGATGACTGTCCTATCAGCATGTTACAACATTCCTATGGTCTGTTAGCTGATGACTGTCCTATCAGCATGTTACAACATTCCTATGGTCTGTTAGCTGATGACTGTCCTATCAGCATGTTACAACATTCCTATGGTCTGTTAGCTGATGACTGTCCTATCAGCATGTTACAACATTCCTATGGTCTGTTAGCTGATGACTGTCCTATCAGCATGTTACAACATTCCTATGGTCTGTTAGCTGATGACTGTCCTATCAGCATGTTACAACATTCCTATGGTCTGTTAGCTGATGACTGTCCTATCAGCATGTTACAACATTCCTATGGTCTGTTAGCTGATGACTGTCCTATCAGCATGTTACAACATTCCTATGGTCTGTTAGCTGATGACTGTCCTATCAGCATGTTACAACATTCCTATGGTCTGTTAGCTGATGACTGTCCTATCAGCATGTTACAACATTCCTATGGTCTGTTAGCTGATGACTGTCCTATCAGCATGTTACAACATTCCTATGGTCTGTTAGCTGATGACTGTCCTATCAGCATGTTACAACATTCCTATGGTCTGTTAGTTGTCCTATCAGCATGTTACAACATTCCTATGGTCTGTTAGCTGATGACTGTCCTATACAACATTCCTATGGTCTGTTAGCTGATGACTGTCCTATCAGCATGTTGCCTATCAGGTTACAACATTCCTATGGTCTGTTAGCTGATGACTGTCCTATCAGCATGTTACAACATTCCTATGGTCTGTTAGCTGATGACTGTCCTATCAGCATGTTGCCTGGTTACAACATTCCTATGGTCTGTTAGCTGATGACTGTCCTATCAGCATGTTGCCTGGTTACAACATTCCTATGGTCTGTTAGCTGATGACTGTCCTATCAGCATGTTGCCTGGTTACAACATTCCTATGGTCTGTTAGCTGATGACTGTCTATGGTCTGTTAGCTGATGAATCCTATCATGTTGCCTGTTACAACATTCCTATGGTCTGTTAGCTGATGACTGTCCTATCATTGTGTTATCATCATGTTGCCTGGTTACAACATTCCTATGGTCTGTTAGCTGATGACTGTCCTATCATTGTTAATTATCAGCATGTTGCCTGGTTACAACATTCCTATGGTCTGTTAGCTGATGACTGTCCTATCATTGTTAATTATCACTGTCTATTGCTTAATTATCAGCATGTTGCCTGGTTACAACATTCCTATGGTCTGTTAGCTGATGACTGTCCTATCATTGTTAATTATCAGCATGTTGCCTGGTTACAACATTCCTATGGTCTGTTAGCTGATGACTGTCCTATCATCATGTTGCCTGGTTACAACATTCCTATGGTCTGTTAGCTGATGACTGTCCTATCATTGTTAATTATCAGCATGTTGCCTGGTTACAACATTCCTATGGTCTGTTAGCTGATGACTGTCCTATCATTGTTAATTATCAGCATGTTGCCTGGTTACAACATTCCTATGGTCTGTTAGCTGATGACTGTCCTATCATTGTTAATTATCATCATGTTGCCTGGTTACAACATTCCTATGGTCTGTTAGCTGATGACTGTCCTATCATTGTTAATTATCATCATGTTGCCTGGTTACAACATTCCTATGGTCTGTTAGCTGATGACTGTCCTATCATTGTTAATTATCAGCATGTTGCCTGGTTACAACATTCCTATGGTCTGTTAGCTGATGACTGTCCTATCATTGTTAATTATCATCATGTTGCCTGGTTACAACATTCCTATGGTCTGTTAGCTGATGACTGTCCTATCATTGTTAATTATCAGCATGTTGCCTGGTTACAACATTCCTATGGTCTGTTAGCTGATGACTGTCCTATCATTGTTAATTATCAGCATGTTGCCTGGTTACAACATTCCTATGGTCTGTTAGCTGATGACTGTCCTATCATTGTTAATTATCATCATGTTGCCTGGTTACAACATTCCTATGGTCTGTTAGCTGATGACTGTCCTATCATTGTTAATTATCAGCATGTTGCCTGGTTACAACATTCCTATGGTCTGTTAGCTGATGACTGTCCTATCATTGTTAATTATCATCATGTTGCCTGGTTACAACATTCCTATGGTCTGTTAGCTGATGACTGTCCTATCATTGTTAATTATCAGCATGTTGCCTGGTTACAACATTCCTATGGTCTGTTAGCTGATGACTGTCCTATCATTGTTAATTATCAGCATGTTGCCTGGTTACAACATTCCTATGGTCTGTTAGCTGATGACTGTCCTATCATTGTTAATTATCATCATGTTGCCTGGTTACAACATTCCTATGGTCTGTTAGCTGATGACTGTCCTATCATTGTTAATTATCATCATGTTGCCTGGTTACAACATTCCTATGGTCTGTTAGCTGATGACTGTCCTATCATTGTTAATTATCATCATGTTGCCTGGTTACAACATTCCTATGGTCTGTTAGCTGATGACTGTCCTATCATTGTTAATTATCAGCATGTTGCCTGGTTACAACATTCCTATGGTCTGTTAGCTGATGACTGTCCTATCATTGTTAATTATCAGCATGTTGCCTGGTTACAACATTCCTATGGTCTGTTAGCTGATGACTGTCCTATCATTGTTAATTATCATCATGTTGCCTGGTTACAACATTCCTATGGTCTGTTAGCTGATGACTGTCCTATCATTGTTAATTATCATCATGTTGCCTGGTTACAACATTCCTATGGTCTGTTAGCTGATGACTGTCCTATCATTGTTAATTATCATCATGTTGCCTGGTTACAACATTCCTATGGTCTGTTAGCTGATGACTGTCCTATCATTGTTAATTATCAGCATGTTGCCTGGTTACAACATTCCTATGGTCTGTTAGCTGATGACTGTCCTATCATTGTTAATTATCATCATGTTGCCTGGTTACAACATTCCTATGGTCTGTTAGCTGATGACTGTCCTATCATTGTTAATTATCAGCATGTTGCCTGGTTACAACATTCCTATGGTCTGTTAGCTGATGACTGTCCTATCATTGTTAATTATCAGCATGTTGCCTGGTTACAACATTCCTATGGTCTGTTAGCTGATGACTGTCCTATCATTGTTAATTATCAGCATGTTGCCTGGTTACAACATTCCTATGGTCTGTTAGCTGATGACTGTCCTATCATTGTTAATTATCAGCATGTTGCCTGGTTACAACATTCCTATGGTCTGTTAGCTGATGACTGTCCTATCATTGTTAATTATCATCATGTTGCCTGGTTACAACATTCCTATGGTCTGTTAGCTGATGACTGTCCTATCATTGTTAATTATCAGCATGTTGCCTGGTTACAACATTCCTATGGTCTGTTAGCTGATGACTGTCCTATCATTGTTAATTATCAGCATGTTGCCTGGTTACAACATTCCTATGGTCTGTTAGCTGATGACTGTCCTATCATTGTTAATTATCATCATGTTGCCTGGTTACAACATTCCTATGGTCTGTTAGCTGATGACTGTCCTATCATTGTTAATTATCATCATGTTGCCTGGTTACAACATTCCTATGGTCTGTTAGCTGATGACTGTCCTATCCTTGTTAATTATCAGCATGTTGCCTGGTTACAACATTCCTATGGTCTGTTAGCTGATGACTGTCCTATCATTGTTAATTATCAGCATGTTGCCTGGTTACAACATTCCTATGGTCTGTTAGCTGATGACTGTCCTATCATTGTTAATTATCATCATGTTGCCTGGTTACAACATTCCTATGGTCTGTTAGCTGATGACTGTCCTATCATTGTTAATTATCAGCATGTTGCCTGGTTACAACATTCCTATGGTCTGTTAGCTGATGACTGTCCTATCATTGTTAATTATCAGCATGTTGCCTGGTTACAACATTCCTATGGTCTGTTAGCTGATGACTGTCCTATCATTGTTAATTATCAGCATGTTGCCTGGTTACAACATTCCTATGGTCTGTTAGCTGATGACTGTCCTATCATTGTTAATTATCAGCATGTTGCCTGGTTACAACATTCCTATGGTCTGTTAGCTGATGACTGTCCTATCATTGTTAATTATCATCATGTTGCCTGGTTACAACATTCCTATGGTCTGTTAGCTGATGACTGTCCTATCATTGTTAATTATCAGCATGTTGCCTGGTTACAACATTCCTATGGTCTGTTAGCTGATGACTGTCCTATCATTGTTAATTATCAGCATGTTGCCTGGTTACAACATTCCTATGGTCTGTTAGCTGATGACTGTCCTATCATTGTTAATTATCATCATGTTGCCTGGTTACAACATTCCTATGGTCTGTTAGCTGATGACTGTCCTATCATTGTTAATTATCAGCATGTTGCCTGGTTACAACATTCCTATGGTCTGTTAGCTGATGACTGTCCTATCATTGTTAATTATCAGCATGTTGCCTGGTTACAACATTCCTATGGTCTGTTAGCTGATGACTGTCCTATCATTGTTAATTATCATCATGTTGCCTGGTTACAACATTCCTATGGTCTGTTAGCTGATGACTGTCCTATCATTGTTAATTATCATCATGTTGCCTGGTTACAACATTCCTATGGTCTGTTAGCTGATGACTGTCCTATCATTGTTAATTATCATCATGTTGCCTGGTTACAACATTCCTATGGTCTGTTAGCTGATGACTGTCCTATCATTGTTAATTATCAGCATGTTGCCTGGTTACAACATTCCTATGGTCTGTTAGCTGATGACTGTCCTATCATTGTTAATTATCATCATGTTGCCTGGTTACAACATTCCTATGGTCTGTTAGCTGATGACTGTCCTATCATTGTTAATTATCATCATGTTGCCTGGTTACAACATTCCTATGGTCTGTTAGCTGATGACTGTCCTATCATTGTTAATTATCATCATGTTGCCTGGTTACAACATTCCTATGGTCTGTTAGCTGATGACTGTCCTATCATTGTTAATTATCATCATGTTGCCTGGTTACAACATTCCTATGGTCTGTTAGCTGATGACTGTCCTATCATTGTTAATTATCAGCATGTTGCCTGGTTACAACATTCCTATGGTCTGTTAGCTGATGACTGTCCTATCATTGTTAATTATCAGCATGTTGCCTGGTTACAACATTCCTATGGTCTGTTAGCTGATGACTGTCCTATCATTGTTAATTATCATCATGTTGCCTGGTTACAACATTCCTATGGTCTGTTAGCTGATGACTGTCCTATCATTGTTAATTATCATCATGTTGCCTGGTTACAACATTCCTATGGTCTGTTAGCTGATGACTGTCCTATCATTGTTAATTATCATCATGTTGCCTGGTTACAACATTCCTATGGTCTGTTAGCTGATGACTGTCCTATCATTGTTAATTATCATCATGTTGCCTGGTTACAACATTCCTATGGTCTGTTAGCTGATGACTGTCCTATCATTGTTAATTATCATCATGTTGCCTGGTTACAACATTCCTATGGTCTGTTAGCTGATGACTGTCCTATCATTGTTAATTATCATCATGTTGCCTGGTTACAACATTCCTATGGTCTGTTAGCTGATGACTGTCCTATCATTGTTAATTATCATCATGTTGCCTGGTTACAACATTCCTATGGTCTGTTAGCTGATGACTGTCCTATCATTGTTAATTATCATCATGTTGCCTGGTTACAACATTCCTATGGTCTGTTAGCTGATGACTGTCCTATCATTGTTAATTATCATCATGTTGCCTGGTTACAACATTCCTATGGTCTGTTAGCTGATGACTGTCCTATCATTGTTAATTATCATCATGTTGCCTGGTTACAACATTCCTATGGTCTGTTAGCTGATGACTGTCCTATCATTGTTAATTATCATCATGTTGCCTGGTTACAACATTCCTATGGTCTGTTAGCTGATGACTGTCCTATCATTGTTAATTATCATCATGTTGCCTGGTTACAACATTCCTATGGTCTGTTAGCTGATGACTGTCCTATCATTGTTAATTATCATCATGTTGCCTGGTTACAACATTCCTATGGTCTGTTAGCTGATGACTGTCCTATCATTGTTAATTATCATCATGTTGCCTGGTTACAACATTCCTATGGTCTGTTAGCTGATGACTGTCCTATCATTGTTAATTATCAGCATGTTGCCTGGTTACAACATTCCTATGGTCTGTTAGCTGATGACTGTCCTATCATTGTTAATTATCATCATGTTGCCTGGTTACAACATTCCTATGGTCTGTTAGCTGATGACTGTCCTATCATTGTTAATTATCATCATGTTGCCTGGTTACAACATTCCTATGGTCTGTTAGCTGATGACTGTCCTATCATTGTTAATTATCATCATGTTGCCTGGTTACAACATTCCTATGGTCTGTTAGCTGATGACTGTCCTATCATTGTTAATTATCATCATGTTGCCTGGTTACAACATTCCTATGGTCTGTTAGCTGATGACTGTCCTATCATTGTTAATTATCATCATGTTGCCTGGTTACAACATTCCTATGGTCTGTTAGCTGATGACTGTCCTATCATTGTTAATTATCATCATGTTGCCTGGTTACAACATTCCTATGGTCTGTTAGCTGATGACTGTCCTATCATTGTTAATTATCATCATGTTGCCTGGTTACAACATTCCTATGGTCTGTTAGCTGATGACTGTCCTATCATTGTTAATTATCATCATGTTGCCTGGTTACAACATTCCTATGGTCTGTTAGCTGATGACTGTCCTATCATTGTTAATTATCATCATGTTGCCTGGTTACAACATTCCTATGGTCTGTTAGCTGATGACTGTCCTATCATTGTTAATTATCATCATGTTGCCTGGTTACAACATTCCTATGGTCTGTTAGCTGATGACTGTCCTATCATTGTTAATTATCATCATGTTGCCTGGTTACAACATTCCTATGGTCTGTTAGCTGATGACTGTCCTATCATTGTTAATTATCATCATGTTGCCTGGTTACAACATTCCTATGGTCTGTTAGCTGATGACTGTCCTATCATTGTTAATTATCATCATGTTGCCTGGTTACAACATTCCTATGGTCTGTTAGCTGATGACTGTCCTATCATTGTTAATTATCATCATGTTGCCTGGTTACAACATTCCTATGGTCTGTTAGCTGATGACTGTCCTATCATTGTTAATTATCATCATGTTGCCTGGTTACAACATTCCTATGGTCTGTTAGCTGATGACTGTCCTATCATTGTTAATTATCATCATGTTGCCTGGTTACAACATTCCTATGGTCTGTTAGCTGATGACTGTCCTATCATTGTTAATTATCAGCATGTTGCCTGGTTACAACATTCCTATGGTCTGTTAGCTGATGACTGTCCTATCATTGTTAATTATCAGCATGTTGCCTGGTTACAACATTCCTATGGTCTGTTAGCTGATGACTGTCCTATCATTGTTAATTATCATCATGTTGCCTGGTTACAACATTCCTATGGTCTGTTAGCTGATGACTGTCCTATCATTGTTAATTATCATCATGTTGCCTGGTTACAACATTCCTATGGTCTGTTAGCTGATGACTGTCCTATCATTGTTAATTATCATCATGTTGCCTGGTTACAACATTCCTATGGTCTGTTAGCTGATGACTGTCCTATCATTGTTAATTATCATCATGTTGCCTGGTTACAACATTCCTATGGTCTGTTAGCTGATGACTGTCCTATCATTGTTAATTATCATCATGTTGCCTGGTTACAACATTCCTATGGTCTGTTAGCTGATGACTGTCCTATCATTGTTAATTATCATCATGTTGCCTGGTTACAACATTCCTATGGTCTGTTAGCTGATGACTGTCCTATCATTGTTAATTATCATCATGTTGCCTGGTTACAACATTCCTATGGTCTGTTAGCTGATGACTGTCCTATCATTGTTAATTATCATCATGTTGCCTGGTTACAACATTCCTATGGTCTGTTAGCTGATGACTGTCCTATCATTGTTAATTATCATCATGTTGCCTGGTTACAACATTCCTATGGTCTGTTAGCTGATGACTGTCCTATCATTGTTAATTATCATCATGTTGCCTGGTTACAACATTCCTATGGTCTGTTAGCTGATGACTGTCCTATCATTGTTAATTATCATCATGTTGCCTGGTTACATTATTATTGTCTGTCAGCTGAATGCAAATGGCCGTCCTATCATTGTTAATTATCATCCGTTGTTTCCTTGATGATGTAGAACACATAACTAGAGAGTGGGCCAGACATTAAAATAAAAACAACTTTTAATAATTGTATTCGAAAGTGCAACGGCAAACATACAGTATTTATATCGGTAATTTGTTTTGGACAAACAAATGTGATATACAAAACAGAACATTGATTGTATTCAAAAGTGAAACAGCAAACATAATTATGCAGGTGATTAAAAACAACCCTCATTATATTTAAAAATACAACTGCAAAACTGTTATTCATTACCACAGTAAAAAATATATATATAATCTGGTGCTGCAAAATTCTGTCTTGTGCTCCTTACTTTCTGTGGTACCAATGAAGAAAAGTCCATTTAAAGCCCTGAC
This sequence comes from Oncorhynchus nerka, assembly GCF_034236695.1. Lineage (NCBI taxonomy): Eukaryota > Metazoa > Chordata > Actinopteri > Salmoniformes > Salmonidae > Oncorhynchus > Oncorhynchus nerka. The sequence goes on from NC_088404.1 coordinate 1,016,415, forward strand.
TGTTGACACACAACCAGCCATGTTTCAGATACCCTGATACTCATGTCTGCAGTGACCCACAAACAGAGGCTCTGCCTGGATACCGCGCCTGGAGAGAGAGGGAGAAGATATGGAAAGGGAGAGAGGAGAGAGGGAGAAGAGGTGGAAAGGGAGAGAGGAGAGAGGGAGGAGAAGAGGTGGAAAGGGAGAGAAGAGAGAGGGAGGAGAAGAGATGGAAAGGGAGAGAGGAGAGAGGGAGAAGATATGGAAAGGGAGAGAGGAGAGAGGGAGAAGAGGTGGAAAGGGAGAGAGGAGAGAGGGAGAAGAGGTGGAAAGGGAGAGAGGAGAGAGGGAGAAGATATGGAAAGGGAGAGAGGAGAGAGGGAGAAGAGGTGGAAAGGGAGAGAAGAGAGAGGGAGAAGAGGTGGAAAGGGAGAGAGGAGACAGGGAGAAGAGGTGGAAAGGGAGAGAGGAGAGAGGGAGAAGAGGTGGAAAGGGAGAGAGGAGAGAGGGAGAAGATGTGGAAAGGGAGAGAGGAGAGAGGGAGAAGATATGGAAAGGGAGAGAGGAGAGAGGGAGAAGAGGTGGAAAGGGAGAGAAGAGAGAGGGAGGAGAGGTGGAAAGGGAGAGAGGAGAGAGGGAGAAGATATGGAAAGGGAGAGAGGAGAGAGGGAGAAGAGGTGGAAAGGGAGAGAAGAGAGAGGGAGAAGAGGTGGAAAGGGAGAGAGGAGAGAGGGAGAAGAGGTGGAAAGGGAGAGAAGAGAGAGGGAGGAGAGGTGGAAAGGGAGAGAGGAGAGAGGGAGAAGATATGGAAAGGGAGAGAGGAGAGAGGGAGAAGAGGTGGAAAGGGAGAGAAGAGAGAGGGAGAAGAGGTGGAAAGGGAGAGAGGAGAGAGGGAGAAGAGGTGGAAAGGGAGAGAAGAGAGAGGGAGGAAAAGAGATGGAAAGGGAGATTTAGTTGCCTTAATGACTATTACAAAACAGCTAGTACTGTATTGTGTCTGTATGACTAAACACATTTGATAAACATCTTGTGTAGCCTACTTTGATTAACATCTTACTTTACTCAAAGTAACGTAACCCCGAAACAGTGTCTGGGCAGAGGAGACTACGGCTGCAGTCAACTCAAAGTAGACAGCCCTAAACCCTCAGCCCTTGAATGACTTTTTAAATCATCCCATCTGAGTGTACCTTAAAATGGCCCTTTCCCAAGCTAGGGAGAATGCTGATCAGATATGCAAAAATCTTAAAGTTGAGCTTAAAAACAAGCAACCTAAAGCTATTGATGTACCTCGCAGGCTAATGTAGCTAGCTAGCACTCCTGTCAGGTAGCTATATACAGTTACCTATAGCTGGCTAGCTAGTTTTATAATTAGGTCACTTATTCCAATACATTTCAGAATTCGTGAAGCTTTGTGAAGCTAGCTATGTTTTAATGACACCTCCATACGAGACTAAGCCAATTTGAGTGCGATTCCCATTTGACAACGCTAAAATCAATGTCCTCTATATATATTTTTTAGCATATAATTTTGCTAAAAATATGTGATATGTGAGTCAATATATAATTTTGACTCACCTATCGAAAATGTAGCCATGTTGATTAAATTTGACACTTCCACCAGAGTTCGACACGTGACTACAGTTTGCATTGAACCCACAAGTGATCAACTCGCTCCCTCAAGCTAAACCGAGGGCCTGCAGAGGCAACGTTAGTGAATTAGATCTCCACGTAAGATGGCAATCAAACTGCATCCAGTTTTGATAGGGGAAGTGGCTAGAGTGAGGCCCGAGGGGGTAAGTAACACTGAAACATGCATGAGAGCATCAGCTGTTCTGGACAACTCTGATCACACTCTCTGCAGCCGATGTGAGTAATCTTTAAACAGGTAAACATTCAGCTGACCAATTGGCAGTGTCTTCACTGACATGTTCAACCTCTCCCTGTCTGAGTCTGTAATACCAACATGTTTCAAGCAGACCGCCCTAGTACTGTGCCCAAGAACACGAAGGTAACCTGCCTAAATGACTACGGACCCGTAGCACTCACGTCTGTAGCCATGAAAAGCTTTGAAACACTGGTCATGGCTCACATCAAATCCATCATCCCAGAAACCCTAGACCCACTCCAATTTGCATACCGCACCAACAGATCCACAGATGATGCAATCTCAATCGCACTACCCTTTCTCACCTGGACAAAAGGAACACCTATGTGAGAATGCTATTCATTGACAACAGCTCAGCATTCAACACTATAGTGCCCTGGGACTAAACACCTCCCTCTGCAACTGGATCCTGGACTTCCTGACGGGCCGCCCCCAGGTGGTAAGGGTAGGTAACAACGCATCTGCCACACTGATCCTCAAAACGGGGGCCCCTCATGGGTGCGTGCTCAGTCCCCTCCTGTACTCACTGTTCACTCATAACTGCACGGCCAGGCACGACTCCAACACCATCATTAAGTTTGCTGATGACACAACAGTGGTAGGCCTGATCACCAACAACGACGAGACAGCCTATAGGGAGGAGGTCAACGGGATCAAGACTAAGGAGTTGATTGTGGACTACAGGAAAAGGAAGACCAAGCACACCCCCATTCTCATCGACAGGGCTGTAGTGGAACAGGTTGAGAGCTTCAAGTTCCTTGGTGTCCACATTACCAACAAACTAACTTGGTCCAAGAACAGCAAGACAGTCGTGAAGAGGGCACGACAAAAACCCCTTCCCCCTCAGGAGACTGAAAAGATTTGGCATGGGTCCTCAGATCCTCAAAAGGTTCTACAGCTGCACCATCAAGAGCATCCTGATGGGTTGCATCACTGCCTGGTATGGCAACTGCTCGGCCTGCAAGGAACTACAGAGGGTAGTGCATACTGCCAAGTACATCACCGGGGCCAAGCTTCCTGCCATCCAGGACCTCTATACCAGGATGTGTCAGAGGAAGGCCCTAAAAATTGTCAGACTCCAGCCACCCTAGTCATAGACTGTTCTCTCTGCTACCGCACGGCAAGCGGTACTGGAGCACCAAGTCTAGGTCCAAGAGGCTTCTAAACAGCTTCTACCCCCCAAGCCATAAAACTCCAGAACATCTAATCAAATGGCTACCCAGACTATTTGCACCCCCCCCCCCCCCCCTCTATGCATAGTCACTTTAATAACTCTACCTACATGTACATATTACCTCGACTAACCGATGCCCCCGCACATTGACTCTGTACCGTAATACCCTGTATATAGCCTCCACATTGACTCTGTACCGTAATACCCTGTATATAGCCTCCACATTGACTCTGTACCGGTACCCCCTGTATATAGCCTCCACATTGACTCTGTACCGTAACACCCTGTATATAGCCTCCACATTGACTCTGTACCGGTACCCCCTGTATATAGCCTCCACATTGACTCTGTACCGGTACCCCCTGTATATAGCCCCCACATTGACTCTGTACCGTAACACCCTGTATATAGCCTCCACATTGACTCTGTACCGTAATACCCTGTATATAGCCTCCACATTGACTCTGTACCGTAACACCCTGTATATAGCCTCCACATTGACTCTGTACAGGTACCCCCTGTATATAGCCTCCACATTGACTCTGTACCGTAACACCCTGTATATAGCCTCCACATTGACTCTGTAACGTAACACCCTGTATATAGCCTCCACATTGACTCTGTACCGTAATACCCTGTATATAGCCTCCACATTGACTCTGTACCGTAACACCCTGTATATAGCCTCCACATTGACTCTGTACCGGTACCCCCTGTATATAGCCTCCACATTGACTCTGTACCGGTACCCCCTGTATATAGCCCCCACATTGACTCTGTACCGTAACACCCTGTATATAGCCTCCACATTGACTCTGTACCGTAATACCCTGTATATAGCCTCCACATTGACTCTGTACCGTAACACCCTGTATATAGCCTCCACATTGACTCTGTACAGGTACCCCCTGTATATAGCCTCCACATTGACTCTGTACCGTAACACCCTGTATATAGCCTCCACATTGACTCTGTACCGTAACACCCTGTATATAGCCTCCACATTGACTCTGTACCGTAATACCCTGTATATAGCCTCCACATTGACTCTGTACCGGTACCCCCTGTATATAGCCTCCACATTGACACTGTACCGTAACACCCTGTATACATCCTCCACATTGACTCTGTACCAGTACCCCCTGTATATAGCCTCCACATAGACTCTGTACCGTAATACCCTGTATATAGCCTCCACAATGACTCTGTACCGGTACCCCCTGTATATAGCCTCCACATTGAATCTGTACCAGTACCCCCTGTATATAGCCTCCACATTGACTCTGTACTGGTACCCCCTGTATATAGCCTCCACATTGACTCTGTACTGGTACCCCCTGTATATAGCCTCCACATTGACTCTGTACCGGTACCCCCTGTATATAGCCTCCACATTGAATCTGTACCAGTACCCCCTGTATATAGCCTCCACATTGACTCTGTACCAGTACCCCTGTATATAGCCTCCACATTGACTCTGTACTGTATATAGCCTCCACATTGACAATACCCTGTATATAGCCTCCACATTGACTCTGTACCGTAACACCCTGTATATAGCCTCCACATTGACTCTGTACCGTAATACCCTGTATATAGCCTCCACATTGACTCTGTACCGTAACACCCTGTATATAGCCTCCACATTGACTCTGTACCAGTACCCCCTGTATATAGCCTCCACATTGACTCTGTACCGTAATACCCTGTATATAGCCTCCACATTGACTCTGTACCGTAACACCCTGTATATAGCCTCCACATTGACTCTGTACCAGTACCCCTGTATATAGCCTCCACATTGACTCTGTACCGTAATACCCTGTATATAGCCTCCACATTGACTCTGTACCGTAACACCCTGTATATAGCCTCCACATTGACTCTGTACCAGTACCCCTGTATATAGCCTCCACATTGACTCTGTACCGTAATACCCTGTATATAGCCTCCACATTGACTCTGTACCCCTGTATATAGCCTCCAATACCCTGTATATAGCCTCCACATTGACTCTGTACCGGTACCCCTGTATATAGCCTCCACATTGACTCTGTACCGTATAACACCCTGTATATAGCCTCCACATTGACTCTGTACCGTAATACCCTGTATATAGCCTCCACATTGACTCTGTACCGGTACCCCCTGTATATAGCCTCCACATTGACTCTGTACCGGTACCCCCTGTATATAGCCTCCACATTGACTCTGTACCGGTACCCCCTGTATATTGCCTCCACATTGACTCTGTACCGGTACCCCCTGTATATAGCCTCCACATTGACTCTGTACTGGTACCCCCTGTATATAGCCTCCACATTGACACATTGACTCTGTACTGGTACCCCCTGTATATAGCCTCCACATTGACACATTGAATCTGTACCGGTACCCCCTGTATTTAGCTCCGCTATTGTTATTTACTGCTGCTCTTTAATTATTTGCTATTCTTATCTCTTACTTTTTTGGGGGATATTTTCTTAAAACTGCATTGTTGGTTAAGGGCTTGTAAGTAAGCATTTCACTGTAAGGTCTACAGCTGTTGTATTCGGTGCATGTGACAAAGGATGAATAACGACTCTCCTCTCTAGCCCGGTTAGCTAGCATGATGAATAAACGCCTCTCCTCTCTAGCCCAGTTAGCTAGCATGATGAATAACGCCTCTCCTCTCTAGCCCAGTTAGCTAGCATGATGAATAACGACTCTCCTCTCTAGCCCAGTTAGCTAGCTAGCATGATGAATAACATTGACTCTCCTACCCCCTCTAGCCCAGGTAGCTAGCATGATGAATAACTCTGTACTGGTACCCCCTCTCTAGCCCAGTTAGCTAGCATGATGAATAACGCCTCTCCTCTCTAGCCCAGGTAGCTAGCATGATGAATAACGCCTCTCCTCTCTAGCCCAGGTAGCTAGCATGATGAATAACGCCTCTCCTCTCTAGCCCAGGTAGCTAGCATGATGAATAACGCCTCTCCTCTCTAGCCCAGTTAGCTAGCATGATGAATAACGCCTCTCCTCTCTAGCCCAGTTAGTTAGCATGATGAATAACGACTCTCCTCTCTAGCCCAGTTAGGTAGCATGATGAATAACGACTCTCCTCTCTAGCCCAGTTAGCTAGCATGATGAATAACGCCTCTCCTCTCTAGCCCAGGTAGCTAGCATGATGAATAACGCCTCTCCTCTCTAGCCCAGTTAGGTAGCTAGCATGATGAATAATGCCTCTCCTCTCTAGCCCAGTTAGGTAGCTAGCATGATGAATAACGCCTCTCCTCTCTAGCCCAGGTAGCTAGCATGATGAATAACACCTCTCCTCTCTAGCCCAGTTAGCTAGCATGATGAATAACGACTCTCCTCTCTAGCCCAGTTAGCTAGCTAGCATGATGAATAACGACTCTCCTCTCTAGCCCAGGTAGCTAGCATGATGAATAACGCCTCTCCTCTCTAGCCCAGGTAGCTAGCATGATGAATAACGCCTCTCCTCTCTAGCCCAGTTAGGTAGCTAGCATGATGAATAATGCCTCTCCTCTCTAGCCCAGTTAGGTAGCTAGCATGATGAATAACGCCTCTCCTCTCTAGCCCAGTTAGGTAGCTAGCATGATGAATAACGCCTCTCCTCTCTAGCCCAGGTAGCTAGCATGATGAATAACACCTCTCCTCTCTAGCCCAGTTAGCTAGCATGATGAATAACGCCTCTCCTCTCTAGCCCAGTTAGCTAGCATGATGAATAACGACTCTCCTCTCTAGCCCAGTTAGGTAGCATGATGAATAACGCCTCTCCTCTCTAGCCCAGGTAGCTAGCATGATGAATAACGCCTCTCCTCTCTAGCCCAGTTAGGTAGCTAGCATGATGAATAATGCCTCTCCTCTCTAGCCCAGTTAGGTAGCTAGCATGATGAATAACGCCTCTCCTCTCTAGCCCAGTTAGGTAGCTAGCATGATGAATAACGCCTCTCCTCTCTAGCCCAGGTAGCTAGCATGATGAATAACACCTCTCCTCTCTAGCCCAGTTAGCTAGCATGATGAATAACGCCTCTCCTCTCTAGCCCAGTTAGGTAGCATGATGAATAACACCTCTCCTCTCTAGCCCAGTTAGGTAGCATGATGAATAACACCTCTCCTCTCTAGCCCAGGTAGCTAGCATGATGAATAACACCTCTCCTCTCTAGCCCAGTTAGGTAGCATGATGAATAACACCTCTCCTCTCTAGCCCAGTTAGGTAGCATGATGAATAACGCCTCTCCTCTCTAGCCCAGGTAGCTAGCATGATGAATAACACCTCTCCTCTCTAGCCCAGTTAGCTAGCATGATGAATAACACCTCTCCTCTCTAGCCCAGGTAGCTAGCATGATGAATAACACCTCTCCTCTCTAGCCCAGTTAGCTAGCATGATGAATAACGCCTCTCCTCTCTAGCCCAGTTAGGTAGCATGATGAATAACACCTCTCCTCTCTAGCCCAGTTAGGTAGCATGATGAATAACACCTCTCCTCTCTAGCCCAGGTAGCTAGCATGATGAATAACACCTCTCCTCTCTAGCCCAGTTAGGTAGCATGATGAATAACACCTCTCCTCTCTAGCCCAGTTAGGTAGCATGATGAATAACGCCTCTCCTCTCTAGCCCAGGTAGCTAGCATGATGAATAACACCTCTCCTCTCTAGCCCAGTTAGCTAGCATGATGAATAACACCTCTCCTCTCTAGCCCAGTTAGGTAGCATGATGAATAACGCCTCTCCTCTCTAGCCCAGGTAGCTAGCATGATGAATAACACCTCTCCTCTCTAGCCCAGTTAGGTAGCATGATGAATAACGCCTCTCCTCTCTAGCCCAGGTAGCTAGCATGATGAATAACACCTCTCCTCTCTAGCCCAGTTAGCTAGCATGATGAATAACGCCTCTCCTCTCTAGCCCAGGTAGCTAGCATGATGAATAACACCTCTCCTCTCTAGCCCAGTTAGGTAGCATGATGAATAACGCCTCTCCTCTCTAGCCCAGGTAGCTAGCATGATGAATAACACCTCTCCTCTCTAGCCCAGTTAGGTAGCATGATGAATAACACCTCTCCTCTCTAGCCCAGTTAGGTAGCATGATGAATAACGCCTCTCCTCTCTAGCCCAGTTAGGTAGCATGATGAATAACACCTCTCCTCTCTAGCCCAGTTAGGTAGCATGATGAATAACACCTCTCCTCTCTAGCCCAGGTAGCTAGCATGATGAATAACACCTCTCCTCTCTAGCCCAGTTAGGTAGCATGATGAATAACACCTCTCCTCTCTAGCCCAGTTAGGTAGCATGATGAATAACGCCTCTCCTCTCTAGCCCAGGTAGCTAGCATGATGAATAACACCTCTCCTCTCTAGCCCAGTTAGCTAGCATGATGAATAACACCTCTCCTCTCTAGCCCAGTTAGGTAGCATGATGAATAACGCCTCTCCTCTCTAGCCCAGGTAGCTAGCATGATGAATAACACCTCTCCTCTCTAGCCCAGTTAGGTAGCATGATGAATAACACCTCTCCTCTCTAGCCCAGGTAGCTAGCATGATGAATAACACCTCTCCTCTCTAGCCCAGGTAGCTAGCATGATGAATAACACCTCTCCTCTCTAGCCCAGTTAGGTAGCATGATGAATAACGCCTCTCCTCTCTAGCCCAGTTAGCTAGCATGATGAATAACGCCTCTCCTCTCTAGCCCAGGTAGCTAGCATGATGAATAACACCTCTCCTCTCTAGCCCAGTTAGGTAGCATGATGAATAACGCCTCTCCTCTCTAGCCCAGGTAGCTAGCATGATGAATAACACCTCCCCTCTCTAGCCCAGGTAGCTAGCATGATGAATAACACCTCTCCTCTCTAGCCCAGGTAGCTAGCATGATGAATAACGCCTCTCCTCTCTAGCCCAGGTAGCTAGCATGATGAATAACACCTCTCCTCTCTAGCCCAGTTAGGTAGCATGCATTTCCCCAATTCACAGCTCTGCAAGGATTATATTGTCAAAATACAAATGTAACACCTATTTAATGCCATCACGCCAGGTATATACTTCCAAAAAAGGTCTAAATAAAAATGGACAAACAACCCAAAAAACGTCTTGTTTGGAAATAACGTATTGTTATTGAATAAGTGCGCATGCGTCCAATCCACCTCTTCTGCACCTGGCAGTAATGAGTGATTTTATTGGACGTCCCAGGGACATCATGTACCCAAACATATCAGGGGACACAACGTGAGGATGGCTGAGGGGAGGTCTACAGGGGTGCAAGGCCACTCAACCATAAATCGGAGAATGTAGCATTTTCAAACACCTGAACAGCTTTTTCCAGCAATCTATAGCCATAATCATTATGCTTAATCCAAAGTAATATATATCTCTAACCATACCTCTCGAGCTGACTGTATCCTCCCGACTGGTGGCTCTTTTGTAAAGAAATTAAATATGCTTCTCGTCATCTATGCTAAAATATGTGAAAAGGATTGAAAGGAATAGAAGTCTTATTCAGTGCATTAGTTATTGCTTGCTTTTGTAAAGTCTACCAACCTTGCTACTCTAACTTGATTGATAGGCTGACATGGTTTCTTGGTATCTAGTTATGAGGATGGGAGATAGGTTCCCAATCTGGGCTAGTGTAACCGATGTGAAATGGCTAGCTAATAGCGTTTCAATCAGTGACGTCACTCGCTCTGAGACCTTGAAGTAGTTGTTCCCCTTTGCTCTGCAAGGGCCGCGGCTTTTGTGGAGCGATGCTTCGTGGGTGTCAGTTGTTGACGTATGCAGAGGGTCCCTGGTTCGAGCCCAGGTTGGGGCGAGGAGAGGGACGGAAGCTATATTGTTACACTAGCTAACTGGGCTAAAGACAACTTCGTAAAATTGCTAGGTGGATACTGGTATCACAGAGAAACACATTGAAATACATTTTTAAACATGACAAATGAGGAGGCACGTGCCCCCTATAGGAATGATGCCTCTGGAGGCGTCTAAGAGGATTTGGAGTATGGATTGTACACGATGGGCGCATCAGAGACATCTGTGGCGTTGTGTTGTGTGACAAAACTGCACATTTTAGAGTGACCTTTTATTGTCCCCAGCACAAGGTGCTCCTGTGTAATGATCATGCTGTTTAATCAGCTTCTTGAAATGCCACCAGTCAGGTGGATTGATTCTCTTGGCAAAGGAGAAATGCTCACTAACAGGGATGTAACTCATTTGTGCAAAACAATTGAGAGAAATCAGCTTTTAGAACGTATGGAACATTTCTGGGATCTTTTATTTTTTCAACTCATGAAACATGGGACCAACACTTCACATGTTGCGTTTATATTTTTGTTCGGTGTAGATTTTCATTTAGATTTCTTTAAAGTAACTGAAGTAAATAAAGATACTCTACATTTGGTGTGTAACCATATAGTTTGACATTATAACGCTTGCAGAGCTGTCTAATGGGGAAACGTATACAGGCTAGCTGGGAGGAGAGGCATCATATTAATATAACCCTGTACCTCAGTAGCCTGCAGCGGAAGTCCACGAGGCGAGGGAAGGCGTCGATCACACTGGAGGTCATCCTCTCATCACTCCACAATCGCTCTCCAGCAGCACTCGCCCTCGGCCTGCACACACACACCTTCTGTTACTGTATTTAGATTCTTGCCTGTTATTATTTCTGTTTGAAAAATGTCCCTAGGGGCCCTGGTCAGAAGTAGTGTACTATATAGGGAATAGGGTTCTATAGGGCCCTGGTCAACAGTAGTGCACTATATATAGGGAATAGGGTTCTATAGGGCCCTGGTCAACAGTAGTGTACTATACAGGGAATAGGGTTCTATAGGGCCCTGGTCAACAGTAGTGTACTATACAGGGAATAGGGTTATATTTGGGACTCTTTTCTATTTACCAGAGACGAGGAGAGAGGTTGGTAGCATCAACATACTCTCCCCACATGCAGACCTCTCCACCAATCACCAGTTTCTTCTGCTGCTCTGTACCTGTGGAGGTAAAGTACATAGGATAGTACATACTGCACCTGCCCACAACAACACAGCACATCACCACAACACGGCACAACACGTCAAAACGTCATGGCACGACAACAAAACGTCATGGCGCGACAACAAAACGTCATGGCGCGACAACAAAACGTCATGGCGCGACAACAAAACGTCATGGCACGACAACAAAACGTCATGGCACGACAACAAAACGTCATGGCACGACAACAAAACGTCATGGCGCGACAACAAAACGTCATGGCGCGACAACAAAACGTCATGGCGCGCGACAACAAAACGTCATGGCGCGACAACAAAACGTCATGGCGCGCGACAACAAAACGTCATGGCGCGCGACAACAAAACGTCATGGCACGACAACAAAACGTCATGGCGCGACAACAAAACGTCATGGCGCGACAACAAAACGTCATGGCGCGCGACAACAAAACGTCATGGCACGACAACAAAACGTCACACACACATACATACTATTTCAGCCACACCCGTTGTTGACAGGTGTATAATATCGAGCACACGGCCATGCAATCTCCATAGACAAACATTGGCAGTAGAATGGTCTTACTGAAGAGTTTAGTGACTTTCAACGTGGCACCGTAATAGGGTGTCACTTTTCCAACAAATCAGTTCATCATATTTCTGCCCTACTAGAATTACCCCGGTCAAAACGTAAATGTTGTTATTGTGAAGTAAAAACGTCAAGGAGCAACAACACCCCCCCTCCCCCTGAAAAGATTTAGATGCACTACTGTTCCACTGGAGGTCATAAGGTGAATGCACCAATTTGTAAGTCGCTCTGGATAAGAGCGTCTGCTAAATGACTTAAATGTAAATGTAATGTAAATGCAACAACGGCTCAGCAGCAAAGTGGAAGACCACACAAGCTCACAGAACGGGACCGCCCAGTTCAGTCATTCAGTCATCATTCAGTTTAAGTGCGTAGCACATAAAACTCGTCTGTCCTCGGTTACCAGACTCACTACCGAGTTAGAAACTGCCTCTGGAAGCAACGTCAGCATAAGAACTGTTTGTCGGGAACTTCATGAAATGGGTTTCCATGGCTGAGCAGCCGCACACAAGCCTAAGATCACCATGCGCAATGCCAAGTGTCGACTTCAGTGGTGTAAAGCTCGCTGCCATGAGAGCAGTGGAAATGCGTTCTCTGGAGTAATGAATCACACTTCACCATCTGGCAGTCCGACAGATGAATCTGGGTGCGGCGGATGCCAGGAGAACTTTACCTGCTGGAATGCATAGAGTCAACTGTAAAGTTTGTTGGGAGGAGGTTCAGGCTGGGCCCCTTAGTTCCAGTGAAGGGAAATGTTAATGCTACAACATACAATGACATTCTAGACGATTCTGTGCTTCCAACTTCGTGGCAACAGGTTGGAGAAGGTCCTTTCCTGTTTCAGCATGACAATGCCCCCGTGCACAAAGCAAGGTCCATACAGAAATGGTTTGTTGAGATCGGTGTGAAAGAACCCAGTCGAAAACCTTTAGGATGAATTGGAATGCAGACTGCGAGCCAGGCCTAATTGCCCAACATGAGTGCCCGACCTCACTAATGCTCTTGTGGCTGAATGGAAGCAAGTCCCTGCAGCAATGTTCCAAAATCTAGTGGAAAGCCTTCACAGAAGAGTGGGGGCTGTTATAGCAGCAATGTTCCAACATCTAGTGGAAAGCCTTCCCAGAAGAGTGGGGGCTGTTATAGCAGCAATGTTCCTACATCTAGTGGAAAGCCTTCCCAGAAGAGTGGAGGCTGTTATAGCGGCAATGTTCCTACATCTAGTGGAAAGCCTTCCCAGAAGAGTGGAGGCTGTTATAGCAGCAATGTTCCTACATCTAGTAGAAAGCCTTCCCAGAAGAGTGGAGGCTATTATTTTTACTCCATGTGTAACTCTGTGTCGTTGTATGTGTCGAACTGCTTTGCTTTATCTTGGCCAGGTCGCAATTGTAAATGAGAACTTGTTCTCAACTTGCCTACCTGGTTAAATAAAGGTGAAATAAAATAAAAATTATAGCAGCAATGTTCCTACATCTAGTGGAAAGCATTCCCAGAAGAGTGGATGCTGTTATAGCAGCAAAGCGGGGGACCAACTCAATATTAATGGCTTCCCAGAAGAATGGAGGCTATTATAGCAGCAAAGGGGGACCAACTCAATATTAATGCCCATGATTTTGGAATGAGATGTTGGACCAGCTGGTGTCCACAGACTACATGACCAAAAGCGTACTTGTGCTATATTATATTACCCATAGACCTTTAGACCAGTCTCCAACTATAATAATACCTATATTATATTACCCATAGACCTTTAGACCAGTCTCCTACTATATTAATACCTATATTATCCATAGACCAGTCTCCTACTATAATAATAACTATATTATATTACCCATAGACCAGTCTCCTACTATAATAATAACTATATTATATTACCCATAGACCTTTAGACCAGTCTCCTACTATAATAATACCTATATTACCCATAGACCAGTCTTCTACTATAATAATAACTATATTATATTACCCATAGACCAGTCTTCTACTATAATAATACCTATATTACCCATAGACCAGTCTCCTACTATAATAATACCTATATTATATTACCCATAGACGAGTCTCCTACTATAATAATACCTATATTACCCATAGACCAGTCTTCTACTATAATAATAACTATATTATATTACCCATAGACCAGTCTTCTACTATAATAATACCTATATTATCCATAGACCAGTCTCCTACTATATTAACACCTATATTACCCATAGACCAGTCTCCTACTATAATAATACCTATATTATATTACCCATAGACCAGTCTTCTACTATAATAATACCTATATTATATTACCCATAGACCAGTCTTCTACTATAATAATACCTATATTATATTACCCATAGACCAGTCTTCTACTATAATAATACCTATATTATATTACCCATAGACCAGTCTCCTACTATAATAATACCTATATTACCCATAGACCAGTCTCCTACTATAATAATACCTTTATTATCCATAGACCAGTCTCCTACTATAATAATACCTATATTATATTACCCATAGACCAGTCTCCTACTATAATAATACCTATATTATATTACCCATAGACCTTTAGACCAGTCTCCTACTATAATAATACCTATATTATCCATAGACCAGTCTCCTACTATAATAATACCTATATTACCCATAGACCAGTCTCCTACTATAATAATACCTATATTACCCATAGACCAGTCTCCTACTATAATAATACCTATATTATATTACCCATAGACCAGTCTTCTACTATAATAATACCTATATTACCCATAGACCAGTCTCCTACTATAATAATACCTATATTACCCATAGACCAGTCTCCTACTATAATAATACCTATATTATCCATAGACCAGTCTTCTACTATAATAATAACTATATTATATTACCCATAGACCAGTCTCCTACTATAATAATAATTATAGTCCTAGACTATATACAGTCCCAGGGAAGCCCTGCCCCAGCCCCAGTATGCTGCAGTAGTGGAGGCTGCTGGAGGAACAAATCAGAGGACGAGCCCATTGGCTGAAATTGAACAAATGGAAAGGTATCAATGTGTTTTCCGTTTTACTGTATTTGTTACCTTTTGAACACATCGATTTGATACCGTTCCATTAATTTCATTCCCACCATTACATTAAACCTGTTCACCAATTTTAAAGTGACACCCGCTTCTGCACACACCAGTGAAGTTGAGTGGCTGTATGGTGTAGTATTTTTCCCAGTCCTGTCCGTAGTCGATGTGGTTGATGTACCAGGGGGCAGCCAGTATGACCCTGTACCCAGCCAGGGTGATGCTACTCAGCTCCTGTTGTATCTGACCAGGGCTCCCCTTCCAGATGTGGAGCACCGTGTCCACTGGGATCTGAGGTAGAAAACAAGTGCCATGTACACCGCCGTTCAAAAGTTTGGGGTCGCTTAGAAATGTCTTTGTTTTTTTTCAAGAAAATCACTTTTTTTTGTCCATTAAAATAACATCAAATTGATCAGAAATACAGTGTAGACATTGTTAATGTTGTAAATGACTATTGTAGCTGGAAACTGCAGATTTTTAATGGAATATCTACATAGGAGTACAGAGGCCCATTATCAGCAACCATCACTCCTGTGTTCCAATGACACGTTGTGTTGACTAATCCAAGTTTATCATTTTAAAAGGCTGATTGAACATTAGAAAACCATTTTGCAAATATTTTAGTACAGCTGACAACTGTTGTAATGATTAAAGAAGCAATAAAACTGGCCTTCTTTAGACTGGTATCTGGAGCATCAGCATTTGTGGATTTGATTACAGGCTCAAAATGGCCAGCAACAAAGACTTTTTCTGAAACTCGTCAGTCTCTTCTTGTTCTGAGAAATGAAGGCTATTCCATGCGAGAAATTGCCAAGAAACTGAAGCTCTCGTACAACATTGTGTCCTACTCCCGTCACAGAACAGCACAAACGGTCTCTAACCAGAATAGAAAGGGGAGTGGGAGGCCCCGGTGCACAGCTGAGCGAGAGGACAAGTACATTAGAGTGTTTAGTTTGAGAAACAGACACCTCACAAGTCCTCAACTGGCAGCTTCATTAAATAGTACCCGCAAAACACCAGTCTCAACGTCAACAGTGAAGAGGCGACTCCGGGAGTTCCTCTGTCCAGTGTCTGTGTTCTTTTGGCTAATAAAAATAATAGATTTAGATGGGCAGTCTGAGATATGGTTTTATCTTTGCAACTCTGCCTAGAAGGCCAGCATCCTCTTCACTGTTGACGTTGAGACTGGTCTCCTCTTTTTTTGTTTTGAAAATACTTGTAACAACAAAATAAAAAAGTATTTAATCCGGTGGGAACAATAACTACATCAGCCTGAGTGCTGGTCCATGGTTGACAACCACAAGTAGGGGAGAGTGGGGTAAGCTGAGACATTTTTTACATTCAGCATCACTCTGTCCAGGAAAATATAGTATTCTTTCTAACAAAGAGATCTACCTATATTTCAGGATGTGGTGTATCCCTGGAAATAAAATCAGAATTAATGTAAACATAAGTTTTGAAAACATACCTTGTCCAAAAAAAAGTGGTCTCTTGGTACAACACGGTACGTTGTACAGGGTGCATTGAGCTGCCTAAACATTTCTGTATTGGATTAAATATTACTACTGCCACCTTTAAAAACCATGCCCATCTTTATTTGCCAAACACTTTTTTAAAACACTTTTAACATAGGCCAGGTCCTGTTGTTACCTCATATCCCAGCGATAATGCCTACAACACGCTTGGTCAGAAAACATCTCAATTTGCTCAACTTGTCATTGGCTCAACTTACCCCAAGGCCATTGGCTCAACTTACCCCAAGGACATTGGCTCAACTTACCCCAAGGCCATTGGCTCAACTTACCCCAAGGCCATTGGCTCAACTTACCCCAAGGCCATTGGCTCAACTTACCCCAAGGCCATTGGCTTAACTTACCCCAAGGCAAACATGTTGATTATATTAGCCCACAGCTAGAAGGAAGCCTTTTCATTCTAGGTTTAGGACCTCATATTGAAGCTGATAGAGACCCCAACTGATGTATAGAACAATCTTACAATTATTTACTTTAGATACAAGAATCATGAAACCTGTAACACAATTGATTTGGTAAATGAATATGACTTGTTGAAAATCCGTTTTTTGGACCTAACTTGTTTACCACTTTTACCATGTGGTTTCTTCCTTCAGACTCCATGAAATGATCACCAATTCCTAAATATTTCCTAAAATAATTCATTTTGTGTATGGTTTCCTAGACACAAGGGTGGCTCAACTTACCCATAAGGCTCAGGTTTCCCCACTCTCCCCTATACATATTCCAACTAGACACACTATTCACTGCAAAGATAACTGATTGTGCAGATGGCTGCTTGCCGCTAAAACACGGTGTCGTTTTTCTGATCCTCGTGTGTTCATTTAATTTCATCCCTTTTAGGTCTGAGTGGATGACAATGAAAAACATATGATCACAGACATCTAATAGTTAACCGCACATAGCACTTTTCTTCACTGCAAACTGTCCCACTCCACACTACACTATTCACTCCACACTATTCACTCCACTCTATTCACTCCACTCTATTCACTCCACTCACCCCACTCTATTCACTATTCACCCCACTCTATTCACCCCACTCTATTCACTATTCACCCCACTCTATTCACTATTCACCCCACTCTATTCACTATTCACTCCACACTATTCACTCCACACTATTCACTCCACTCCACACTATTCACTCCACTACACTATTCACTCCACACTATTCACTCCACTCCACACTACACTATTCACTCCACACTATTCACTCCACTCCACTCTATTCACTCCACACTATTCACTCCACTCCACACTATTCACTCCACTCCACTCCACACTATTCACTCCACTCCACACTATTCACTCCACTCCACACTATTCACTCCACTCCACACTATTCACTCCACTCCACACTATTCACTCCACTCCACACTATTCACTCCACTCCACACTATTCACTCCACTCCACACTAGTCCCTATTCACCCCACTCTAGTCCCTATTCACCCCACTCTAGTCACTATTCACCCCACTCTAGTCACTATTCACCCCACTCTAGTCACTATTCACCCCACTCTATTCACCCTTCACCCCACTCTATTCACCCCACTCTATTCACCCTTCACCCCACTCTATTCACCCCACTCTATTCACCCCACTCTATTCACCATTCACCCCACTCTATTCACCCCACTCTATTCACCCCACTCTATTCACTATTCACCCCACTTTATTCACTATACCCACCCCACTCTATTCACCCCACTCTATTCACCCCACTCTATTCACTATACCCACCCCACTCTATCCACCCCACTCTATCCACTCCACTCTAGCCACTCCACCCACCCCACTCTATTCACCCCACTCTATCCACTCTATTCACCCCACTCTATCCACCCCACTCTATCCACTCCACCCACCCCACTCTATTCACCCCACTCCATTCACCCCACTTTATCCACCCCACCCCATCCACCCCACTCTATTCACTCCACCCACCCCACTCTATTCACCCCACTCTATCCACTCCATCCACCCCACTCTATCCACCCCACTCTATTCACCCCACTCCATTCACCCCACTTTATCCACTCCACCCACCCCACTCTATTCACTCCACCCACCCCACCCCATCCACCCCACTCTATTCACCCCATCCACCCCACTCTATCCACTCCACCCACCCCACTCTATCCACCCCACTCTATTCACCCCATCCACCCCACTCTATCCACTCCACCCACCCCACTCCATTCACCCCACTTTATCCACTCCACCCACCCCACTCTATTCACTCCACCCACCCCACCCCATCCACCCCACTCTATCCACTCCACCCACCCCACTCTATCCACCCCATCCACCCCACTCCATCCACCCCACTCAACACTATTCATACCGCACTGGCCACTCCACTCTGTTTCACTCCACACTAGTTAAGCGGTTCTAACCCTTGAAAGCGAGGGGCCAGACAGTATAGTATCTAGCCCAGTCATGAGTAGGTCCAGGCTGGTCTAGGTACCAAGGAGAGGCCAGGACGACCCTGAGGCCTGCCTTGGTCACCCTGCGGACTTCACACAGGTAGCACCCTCCCTTCCACACCTCCACCACTGACAGAGAGCTGCAACACAGCTGAAACACAACCAATCTGTAGAACCCTGCTCTAGCGCAGCAGGAGAAACCACCTACTGCATGAAGACCACCCTCAGTCTAGAGACAGCCACTGATGTTTTATCAAAATAGAAGGTAATATCACAGTGAGAGGACCCGGCACAGAGGACCCGGCACAGAGGACCCTAGTCAAATCATGGGTGTTTACATCAGGGTGATACAGGTAAGGACCATATGATCTGGGTGTTTACATTAGGGTGATACAGGTAAGGACCATATGATCTGGGTGTTTACATCAGGGTGATACAGGTAAGGACCATATGATCTGGGTGTTTACATTATACTTACTTTTTCATGGTAGTCAAACACGTCCTGCCAGACTATGGCTGTCTTGTTGAGTCCCTTAGTAATGTTCACCATACTGGAAGATACAAACACACAGACCTCTGTAGCATCCCCAACTTAAACCGTCCCACAGTTCCAGAGCAGCCCACCACTATGTCCCACAGTTCCAGAGCAGCCCACCACTATGTCCCACAGTTCCAGAGCAGCCCACCACTATGTCCCACAGTTCCAGAGCAGCCCACCACTATGTCCCACAGTTCCAGAGCAGCCCACCACTATGTCCCACAGTTCCAGAGCAGCCCACCACTATGTCCCACAGTTCCAGAGCAGCCCACCACTATGTCCCACAGTTCCAGAGCAGCCCACCACTATGTCCCACAGTTCCAGAGCAGCCCACCACTATGTCCCACAGTTCCAGAGCAGCCCACCACTATGTCCCACAGTTCCAGAGCAGCCCACCACTATGTCCCACAGTTCCAGAGCAGCCCACCACTATGTCCCACAGTTCCAGAGCAGCCCACCACTATGTCCCACAGTTCCAGAGCAGCCCACCACTATGTCCCACAGTTCCAGAGCAGCCCACCACTATGTCCCACAGTTCCAGAGCAGCCCACCACTATGTCCCACAGTTCCAGAGCAGCCCACCACTATGTCCCACAGTTCCAGAGCAGCCCACCACTATGTCCCACAGTTCCAGTTTCATTATCTTCTAAATAAATTGTGTCCATTTTTTAGGTGTATTTCTGCACCATACAGGTCTCCATTTTGAACCTTTTTTGTCCACTAACTTTTCCATGTAGTAGGATTCCAGTTTTGTGTAGTCAGTTCCAAACCCCATCTTCAGCATGAAGCCCCGGACATCAGGGTTGGACTTCCTGTGAGAAACAACACATTACAATATGATCATTCTCAGGTCAAGTACTGGGGTGTATTTATTCTTCCGATTCTGTTGCAAAAGGAACTAAAACACGAGTTTCTATTGGACAAATTCAGGTAAGTCCCTCCCTGTTTCGTTCCATTTGCCTTCCGTTTTCACAAAACATTTTGCAACAGACACGGCAGAATGAATACACCCTTGGAAGTTTGTGCAAGCTAATGTACAATACATCTGAAGGTTATGTATTCAAGCTATAGTACATCTGAAGGTTAGGTATTCAAGCTATAGTACATCTGAAGGTTATGTATTCAAGCTATAGTACATCTGAAGGTTATGTATTCAAGCTATAGTACATCTGAAAGTTATGTATTCAAGCTATAGTACATCTGAAGGTTATGTATTCAAGCTATAGTACATCTGAAGGTTATGTATTCAATGTGCCGCTTTATTATATGGACATACACCGAGAATTAACACCCCCATTCCTGCCCTCAGAACAGCCTCAATGTGTCGGGGCATGGACTCAGCAAGGTGTCCAAAGCGTTCAAAAGGGATGCAGGCCCATGCTGACTCCAATGCTTCTCACAGTTGTTCTCAAGTTGGCTGGGTGTCTTTTAGGTGGTGGACCATTCTTAAAATTAATACACATGGGAAACTGTTGAGCATGAAAAAACCCAGCAAATCAAGTTCTCAGATACTCAAACCGGTGCGCCTGGCACTACCATACCCCGTTCAAAAGCACCTACTACCATACCCCGTTCAAAAGCACCTACTACCATACCCCGTTCAAAGGCACCTACTACCATACCCCGTTCAAAGACACCTACTACCATACCATACTACCACCTACTACCATACCCTGTTCAAAGGTACCTACTACCATACCCCGTTCAAAGACACCTACTACCATACCATACTACCACCTACTACCATACCCCGTTCAAAGACACCTACTACCATACCATGTTCAAAGGCACCTACTACCATACCCTGTTCAAAGGCACCTACTACCATACCCCGTTCAAAGGCACCTACTACAATACCCCGTTCAAAGACACCTACTACCATACCATGTTCAAAGACACCTACTACCGTACCCCGTTCAAAGGCACCTACTACCGTACCCCGTTCAAAGGTACCTACTACCATACCCCGTTCAAAGGCACCTACTACCGTACCCCGTTCAAAGGCACCTACTACCGTACCCCGTTCAAAGACACCTACTACCATACCCCGTTCAAAGGCACCTACTACCGTACCCCGTTCAAAGGCACCTACTACCGTACCCCGTTCAAAGACACCTACTACCGTACCCCGTTCAAAGGCACCTACTACCGTACCCCGTTCAAAGGCACCTACTACCGTACCCCGTTCAAAGGTACCTATTACCATACCCCGTTCAAAGGCACCTACTACCATACCCCGTTCAAAGACACCTACTACCATACCATGTTCAAAGGCACCTACTACCATACCATGTTCAAAGGCACCTACTACCATACCCTGTTCAAAGGCACCTACTACCATACCCCGTTCAAAGGCACCTACTACCATACCCTGTTCAAAGACACCTACTACCGTACCCCGTCCAAAGGCACCTACTACCGTACCCTGTTCAAAGACACCTACTACCATACCATACTACCACCTACTACCATACCCTGTTCAAAGACACCTACTACCGTACCCCGTTCAAAGGCACCTACTACCATACCATACTACCACCTACTACCATACCCTGTTCAAAGACACCTACTACCATACCATACTACCACCTACTACCATACCCTGTTCAAAGGCACCTACTACCGTACCCCATTCAAAGGCACCTACTACCGTACCCCATTCAAAGACACCTACTACCGTACCCCGTTCAAAAGGTACCTACTACCGTACCCCTGTTCAAAGGTACCTACTACCGTACCCCTGTTCAAAGGTACCTACTACCGTACCCCTGTTCAAAGGTACCTACTACCGTACCCTGTTCAAAGGTACCTACTACCATACCCCGTTCAAAGGCACCTACTACCATACCCCGTTCAAAGGCACCTACTACCATACCCCGTTCAAAGGCACCTACTACCATACCCCGTTCAAAGGCACCTACTACCATACCCCGTTCAAAGGCACCTACTACCGTACCCCGTTCAAAGGCACCTACTACCGTACCCCGTTCAAAGGCACCTACTACCGTACCCTGTTCAAAGGTACCTACTACCATACCCCATTCAAAGGCACCTACTACCATACCCCGTTCAAAGACACCTACTACCATACCCTGTTCAAAGACACCTACTACCATACCCCATTCAAAGGCACCTACTACCGTACCCCGTTCAAAGGCACCTACTACCATACCCCGTTCAAAGACACCTACTACCATACCCCTGTTCAAAGGCACCTACTACCATACCCCGTTCAAAGGCACCTACTACCATACCCCGTTTAAAGACACCTACTACCATACCCTGTTCAAAGACACCTACTACCATACCCTGTTCAAAGACACCTACTACCGTACCCCGTTCAAAGGCACCTACTACCATACCCTGTTCAAAGACACCTACTACCATACCATACTACCACCTACTACCATACCCTGTTCAAAGACACCTACTACCGTACCCCGTTCAAAGGCACCTACTACCATACCATACTACCACCTACTACCGTACCCTGTTCAAAGACACCTACTACCATACCCCGTTCAAAGGCACCTACTACCATACCCTGTTCAAAGGTACCTACTACCATACCCCGTTCAAAGACACCTACTACCATACCCCGTTCAAAGGCACTGAAATGTCTTGTCTTGCCCATTCACCCTCTGAATGGCACAAATACACAATCCATGTCTCAATTGTCTCAAGGCTGAAGAATCCTTCTTTAACCCGTCTCCTCCCCTTCAGCTACACTGATTGAAGTGGATTTAACAAGTAACATAAATAAGGGATCATACCTTTCACCTGGTCAATCTGTCATGGAAAGAGCAGGGCTCTTAAGTGCTAGCGCACACACACGCGTACTGTACATTCTGATAATGTGATATGGTGGTACAATACATTTAGTATTGTAGATATGTAGTGGTGTAATATTGTTACATGATGTACTGTTTTATATTTTGTGTTATGTGTAAAGAAAGTGCCTCAATGTGTTTGGACGACAGGAAGAGTAGCTGCTGCATGGGCATGAACTAATGGTGATCCCTGATAAATACCAATACAAATGTTTCGTATAGTCAGTGTGTATTGACACATTGGAAGTTAGACCATACAAAGTAGATGTACTGTAACGGACAACCCTCTTCACATCTCTTGACAAAACAAACGGAACAGTAGCAACAATTATGTCCTCACAGCATCAAGAGATACACTACTTTTGGATATATATACACACTTTCTTCACTATTCAAAAAAAATGTCAACAGTTAATCAAGTTTGTATAGCCTTAACATCAACCTACCAGCAGGTGAAGTCTACCTCGTCCCCTCCCAGATGGACGTAAGAGTCAGGAAACACTGAGGTGACCTCTTTGAACAGGCGGGTCATGAACTGGTAGCTGGAGGAGTTGGCTGGGTTCACTGGACCGAACGTCCCGGAGGGAACTGTGCCCTTATAGCAGGGGGTCAGGAGACCGGGCTGTCCTGAGAAGAGAGGGGTCAGGGGGTTATGGGTGGGGAGAGAGGGGTCAGGTGACCGGGCTGTCCTGAGGAGAGAGGGGTCAGGGGGTTATGGGTGGGGAGAGAGGGGTCAGGAGACCGGGCTGTCCTGAGGAGAGAGGGGTCAGGGGTTATGGGTGGGGAGAGAGGGGTCAGGAGACCGGGCTGTCCTGAGGAGAGAGGGGTCAGGGGTTATGGGTGGGGAGAGAGGGGTCAGGAGACCGGGCTGTCCTGAGGAGAGAGGGGTCAGGGGGGGGTTATGGGTGTCCTGGGAGAGAGGGGTCAGGGGTTATAGGTGGGGGGGAGAGGGGTCAGGAGACCGGGCTGTCCTGAGGAGAGAGGGGTCAAGAGACCGGGCTGTCCTGAGAAGAGAGGGGTCAGGGGGTTATGGGTGGGGAGAGAGGGGTCAGGAGACCGGGCTGTCCTGAGGAGAGAGGGGTCAGGGTGTTATGTGTGGGGAGAGAGGGGTCAGGTGACCGGGCTGTCCTGAGGAGAGAGGGGTCAGGGGGGGTTATGGGTGGGGAGAGAGGGGTCAGGAGACCGGGCTGTCCTGAGGAGAGAGGGGTCAGGGGGTTATGGGTGGGGAGAGAGGGGTCAGGAGACCGGGCTGTCCTGAGGAGAGAGGGGTCAGGGGGTTATGGGTGGGGAGAGAGGGGTCAGGAGACTGGGCTGTCCTGAGGAGAGAGGGGTCAGGGGGTTATGGGTGGGGAGAGAGGGGTCAGGGAGACCGGGCTGTCCTGAGGGGGAGAGAGGGGTCAGGAGACTGGGCTGTCCTGAGGAGAGAGGGGTCAGGGGTTATGGGTGGGGAGAGAGGGGTCAGGGGGTTATGGGTGAGGAGAGAGGGGTCAGGAGACTGGGCTGTCCTGAGGAGAGAGGGGTCAGGGGGTTATGGGTGGGGAGAGAGGGGTCAGGAGACCGGGCTGTCCTGAGGAGAGAGGGGTCAGGGTGTTATGTGTGGGGAGAGAGGGGTCAGGTGACCGGGCTGTCCTGAGGAGAGAGGGGTCAGGGGGTTATGGGTGGGGAGAGAGGGGTCAGGAGACCGGGCTGTCCTGAGGAGAGAGGGGTCAGGGGGTTATGGGTGGGGAGAGAGGGGTCAGGAGACTGGGCTGTCCTGAGGAGAGAGGGGTCAGGGGGTTATGGGTGGGGGAGAGGGGTCAGGAGACCGGGCTGTCCTGAGGAGAGAGGGGTCAGGGGGTTGGGTGGGTGGGGAGAGAGGGGTCAGGAGACCGGGCTGTCCTGAGGAGAGAGGGGTCAGGGGGTTATGGGTGGGGAGAGAGGGGTCAGGAGACCGGGCTGTCCTGAGGAGAGAGGGGTCAGGGGGTTATGGGTGGGGAGAGAGGGGTCAGGAGACTGGGCTGTCCTGAGGAGAGAGGGGTCAGGGGGTTATGGGTGGGGAGAGAGGGGTCAGGAGACCGGGCTGTCCTGAGGAGAGAGGGGTCAGGAGACTGGGCTGTCCTGGGAGAGAGGGGTCAGGGGGTTATGGGTGGGGAGAGAGGGGTGGGTGGGGGTTATGGGTGAGGAGAGAGGGGTCAGGAGACTGGGCTGTCCTGAGGAGAGAGGGGTCAGGGGGTTATGGGTGGGGAGAGAGGGGTCAGGGGGTTATGGGTGGGGAGAGAGGGGTCAGGGGTTATGGGTGGGGAGAGAGGGGTCAGGGGGTTATGGGTGGGAGAGAGGGGTCAGGAGAGTGGGCTGTCCTGAGGAGAGAGGGGTCAGGGGGTTATGGGTGAGGAGAGAGGGGTCAGGAGACAGGGCTGTCCTGAGGAGAGAGGGGTCAGGGGGTTATGGGTGAGGAGAGAGGGGTCAGGGGGTTATGGGTGAGGAGAGAGGGGTCAGGGGGTTATGGGTGAGGGAGAGAGGGGTCAGGGGTTATGGGTGAGGAGAGAGGGGTCAGGGGGTTATGGGTGAGGAGAGAGGGGTCAGGGGGTTATGGGTGAGGAGAGAGGGGTCAAGGGGTTATGGGTGAGGAGAGAGGGGTCAAGGGGTTATGGTTAGTTAGAACAAGTGGTGGAAAAAGTACCCAGTTATCATACTTGAGTAAAAGTAAAAGATAACTTAAACACCCAGTAAAATACCCAGTAAAATACCCAGTAAAATACTAGAGTAAAAGTCTAAAAGTATTTGGTTTTAAATTGTTGGATTCTGGGTTAAACTTGGAACATTGCTATCCTAGAGACATGACATATCAGATAAGACTATAGTATCTGAGGGGTGATAGAGACTGTTTTTACATCAGAAGTGAACGGTTATCTGTTGAAGCCAGATGGCTTTGGAATGTGTTGGGTGGATGGGAGGAAGTCACATGATTGCTATGGGGGATAAGGATGGATATCTGTGGATTAGGCAAATGAGGGGTTGAGGTCAGGTCAGATCCCCTTAAGGGAGACATTATGGTTTATTACCCTATTACTTCGTCATCCTGTCGAATCATAATAGATGTAAGGATCGGAGAGAAGGAGGGCCTAAATTGGAGTATATGTACTTGTGGTGGAAACATGTTTTGTCTAATGCAGCTGTATCGATCCTCTGGGCAAAATAAACTTGGTTAAGCTTTCATAGTGTCCTTTGAGTGTTTTACTCTGAGGATTAGATCCTAACAACATATACTTATGTATCAAAAGTCAATTTAATTGCTAAAGTATGGTTAGTTAGAACAAGTGGGGGAAAAAGTACCGGGCTGTCCCGAGGAGAAAGGGGTCAGGAGACCGGGCTGTCCTGAGGAGAAAGGGGTCAGGGGATTATGGGTGGGGAGAGATGGGTCAGGAGACCGGGCTGTCCTGAGGAGAAAGGGGTCAGGGGGTTATGGGTGGGGAGAGATGGGTCAGGAGACCGGGCTGTCCTGAGGAGAAAGGGGTCAGGAGACCGGGCTGTCCTGGGGAGAGAGGGGTCAGGGGGTTATGGGTGGGGAGAGATGGGTCAGGAGACCGGGCTGTCCTGGGGAGAGAGGGGTCAGGGGGTTATGGGTGGGGAGAGATGGGTCAGGAGACTGGGCTGTCCTGGGGAGTGCGGTCATAAAACCTTTATAACGGCTATATAAGACATTATAACCTCTATCATAGAACATAAAATGTTATGAATCTAGTTAGCAATTCATAGTCCATCGGTAAATAGCCCACCGACTTTACCTACCTCATCCCCATACAGTTTTTATTTATTTACTTTTCTGCTCTTTTGCACACCAGTATCTCTACCTGTACATGACCATCTGATCATTTATCACTCCAGTGTTAATCTGCAAAATTGTAATTATTCGCCTACCTCCTCATGCCTTTTGCACACAATGTATATAGACTTTTTTTCCTTCTACTGTGTTATTGACTTGTTAATTGTTTACTCCATGTGTAACTCTGTGTTGTTGTATGTGTCTCACTGCTTTGCTTTATCTTGGCCAGGTCGCAGTTGTAAATGAGAACTTGTTCTCAACTAGCCTACCTGGTTAAATAAAGGTGTTCTCAACTGGCCTACCTGGTTAAATAAAGGTGTTCTCAACTAGCCTACCTGGTTAAATAAAGGTGTTCTCAACTGGCCTACCTGGTTAAATAAAGGTGTTCCCAACTAGCCTACCTGGTTAAATAAAGGTGTTCTCAACTGGCCTACCTGGTTAAATAAAGGTGTTCTCAACTAGCCTACCTGGTTAAATAAAGGTGTTCTCAACTGGCCTACCTGGTTAAATAAAGGTGTTCTCAACTGGCCTACCTGGTTAAATAAAGGTGTTCTCAACTGGCCTACCTGGTTAAATAAAGGTGTTCTCAACTGGCCTACCTGGTTAAATAAAGGTGTTCTCAACTGGCCTACCTGGTTAAATAAAGGTGTTCTCAACTGACCTACCTGGTTAAATAAAGGTGTTCTCAACTGGCCTACCTGGTTAAATAAAGGTGTTCTCAACTGGCCTACCTGGTTAAATAAAGGTGTTCTCAACTGGCCTACCTGGTTAAATAAAGGTGTTCTCAACTGGCCTACCTGGTTAAATAAAGGTGTTCTCAACTGGCCTACCTGGTTAAATAAAGGTGTTCTCAACTGGCCTACCTGGTTAAATAAAGGTGTTCTCAACTGGCCTACCTGGTTAAATAAAGGTGTTCTCAACTAGCCTACCTGGTTAAATAAAGGTGTTCTCCACTGGCCTACCTGGTTAAATAAAGGTGTTCTCAACTGGCCTACCTGGTTAAATAAAGGTGTTCTCAACTGGCCTACCTGGTTAAATAAAGGTGTTCTCAACTGGCCTACCTGGTTAAATAAAGGTGTTCTCAACTAGCCTACCTGGTTAAATAAAGGTGTTCTCAACTAGCCTACCTGGTTAAATAAAGGTGTTCTCAACTGGCCTACCTGGTTAAATAAAGGTGTTCTCAACTGGCCTACCTGGTTAAATAAAGGTGTTCTCAACTAGCCTACCTGGTTAAATAAAGATGTTCTCAACTAGCCTACCTGGTTAAATAAAGGTGTTCTCAACTGGCCGACCTGGTTAAATAATGGTGTTCTCAACTGGCCTACCTGGTTAAATAAAGGTGTTCTCAACTGGCCTACCTGGGAAAATAAAGGTGTTCTCAACTGGCCTACCTGGTTAAATAAAGGTGTTCTCAACTGGCCTACCTGGTTAAATAAAGGTGTTCTCAACTGGCCTACCTGGTTAAATAAAGGTGTTCTCAACTAGCCTACCTGGTTAAATAAAGGTGTTCTCAACTGGCCTACCTGGTTAAATAAAGGTGTTCTCAACTGGCCTACCTGGTTAAATAAAGGTGTTCTCAACTGGCCTACCTGGTTAAATAAAGGTGTTCTCAACTGGCCTACCTGGTTAAATAAAGGTGTTCTCAACTAGCCTACCTGGTTAAATAAAGGTGTTCTCCACTGGCCTACCTGGTTAAATAAAGGTGTTCTCAACTGGCCTACCTGGTTAAATAAAGGTGTTCTCAACTAGCCTACCTGGTTAAATAAAGGTGTTCTCAACTAGCCTACCTGGTTAAATAAAGGTGTTCTCAACTAGCCTACCTGGTTAAATAAAGGTGTTCTCAACTAGCCTACCTGGTTAAATAAAGGTGTTCTCAACTGGCCTACCTGGTTAAATAAAGGTGTTCTCAACTGGCCTACCTGGTTAAATAAAGGTGTTCTCAACTAGCCTACCTGGTTAAATAAAGGTGTTCTCAACTAGCCTACCTGGTTAAATAAAGGTGTTCTCAACTGGCCGACCTGGTTAAATAATGGTG
Organism: Oncorhynchus nerka; assembly: GCF_034236695.1. NCBI lineage: Eukaryota > Metazoa > Chordata > Actinopteri > Salmoniformes > Salmonidae > Oncorhynchus > Oncorhynchus nerka. Next base: position 1,045,253 of record NC_088404.1, read on the forward strand.
TTCTCAACTGGCCTACCTGGTTAAATAAAGGTGTTCTCAACTGGCCTACCTGGTTAAATAATGGTGTTCTCAACTAGCCTACCTGGTTAAATAAAGGTGTTCTCTACTGGCCTACCTGGTTAAATAAAGGTGTTCTCTACTGGCCTACCTGGTTAAATAAAGGTGTTCTCAACTGGCCTACCTGGTTAAATAAAGGTGTTCTCAACTGGCCTACCTGGTTAAATAAAGGTGAAATAAATAAACAAAAAATTAAAAAAGAAGCAGAGTCCATGACTGTGTGTGTGTTACCTTTGCCCCATGACTGTGTGTGTGTTACCTTTGCCCCATGACTGTGTGTGTGTTACCTTTGCCCCATGACTGTGTGTGTGTTACCTTTGCCCCATGACTGTGTGTGTGTTACCTTTGCCCCATGACTGTGTGTGTGTTACCTTTGCCCCATGACTGTGTGTGTGTTACCTTTGCCCCATGACTGTGTGTGTGTTACCTTTGCCCCATGACTGTGTGTGTGTTACCTTTGCCCCATGACTGTGTGTGTGTTACCTTTGCCCCATGACTGTGTGTGTGTTACCTTTGCCCCATGACTGTGTGTGTGTTACCTTTGCCCCATGACTGTGTGTGTGTTACCTTTGCCCCATGACTGTGTGTGTGTTACCTTTGCCCCATGACTGTGTGTGTGTTACCTTTGCCCCATGACTGTGTGTGTGTGTGTGTGTTACCTTTGCCCCATGACTGTGTGTGTGTTACCTTTGCCCCATGACTGTGTGTGTGTGTGTTACCTTTGCCCCATGACTGTGTGTGTGTTACCTTTGCCCCATGACTGTGTGTGTGTGTGTTACCTTTGCCCCATGACTGTGTGTGTGTTACCTTTGCCCCATGACTGTGTGTGTGTTACCTTTGCCCCATGACTGTGTGTGTGTGTGTTACCTTTGCCCCATGACTGTGTGTGTGTGTGTGTGTGTTACCTTTGCCCCATGACTGTGTGTGTGTTACCTTTGCCCCATGACTGTGTGTGTGACCTTTGCCCCATGACTGTGTGTGTGTTACCTTTGCCCCATGACTGTGTGTGTTACCTTTGCCCCATGACTGTGTGTGTGTTACCTTTGCCCCATGACTGTGTGTGTGTGTTACCTTTGCCCCATGACTGTGTGTGTGTGTGTGTGTGTGTGTTACCTTTGCTGATGACTGAGGGTGTGTGTGTGTGTGTGTGTTACCTTTGCCCCATGACTGAGGGTGTGTGTTACCTTCGCCCCATGACTGAGGGTGTGTGTGTGTGTGTTACCTTTACCCCATGACTGAGGGTGTGTGTGTGTTACCTTTACCCCATGACTGAGGGTGTGTGTGTGTGTGACCTTTGCCCCATGACTGAGGGTGTGTGTGTGTGTGTGACCTTTGCCCCATGACTGAGGGGGTGTGTGTGTGTTTTACCTTTGCCCCATGACTGAGGGGGTGTGTGTGTGTGTTACCTTTACCCCATGACTGAGGGTGTGTGTGTGTGTGTGTGTTACCTTTGCCCCATGACTGAGGGTGTGTGTGTGTGTTACCTTTACCCCATGACTGAGGGTGTGTGTGTGTGTGAGACCTTTACCCCATGACTGAGGGTGTGTGTGTGTGTGTGTGTGTGACCTTTGCCCCATGACTGAGGGTGTGTGTGACCTTTACCCCATGACTGAGGGTGTGTGTGTGTGTGTTACCTTTACCCCATGACTGAGGGTGTGTGTGTGTGTGTGTTACCTTTGCCCCATGACTGAGGGTGTGTGTGTGTTACCTTTACCCCATGACTGAGGGTGTGTGTGTGTGTGTGTGACCTTTGCCCCATGACTGAGGGTGTGTGTGTGTGTGACCTTTGCCCCATGACTGAGGGTGTGTGTGTGTGTGACCTTTGCCCCATGACTGAGGGTGTGTGTGTGTGTGTGTGACCTTTGCCCCATGACTGAGGGTGTGTGTGTGTGTGACCTTTGCCCCATGACTGAGGTGTGTGTTACCTTTGTGTGTGTGTGTGTGTGTGACCTTTGCCCCATGACTGAGGGGGTGTGTGTGTGTGTGACCTTTACCCCATGACTGAGGGTGTGTGTGTGTGTGACCTTTGCCCCATGACTGAGGGGTGTGTGTGTGTGTGTGTGTGTGTGACCTTTGCCCCATGACTGAGGGTGTGTGTGTGTGTGACCTTTACCCCATGACTGAGGGTGTGTGTGTGTGTGTGTGTGACCTTTGCCCCATGACTGAGGGTGTGTGTGTGTGAGACCTTTTCCCCATGACTGAGGGTGTGTGTGTGTGAGACCTTTTCTCCATGACTGAGGGTGTGTGTGTGTGCTACCTTTGCCTCATGACTGAGGGTGTGTGTGCTACCTTTGCCTCATGACTGAGGGTGTGTGTGCTACCTTTGCCTCATGACTGAGGGTGTGTGTGCTACCTTTGCCTCATGACTGAGGGTGTGTGTGCTACCTTTGCCTCATGACTGAGGGTGTGTGTGCTACCTTTGCCTCATGACTGAGGGTGTGTGTGCTACCTTTGCCTCATGACTGAGGGTGTGTGTGCTACCTTTGCCCCATGACTGGGTGTGTCCCGGGGAGTCAAATTCAGCCAGGACCCTGATGCCTCTGAGTCTGGCGTGGGCGATAACCCTCTTCACGATCTGGGTGTACACATGGGTTGACGGATGGAACGCCCCCTAGGACAAACAGAGCCGAGCACAACATCAGATAACAATAGAATATTGAAGGCGGCAGGTAGCCTAGCAGTAGGAGGGAGGCAGGTAGCCTAGCAGTAGGAGGGAGGCAGGTAGCCTAGCAGTAAGCGGGAGGCAGGTAGCCTAGCAGTAGGAGGGAGGCAGGTAGCCTAGCAGTAAGCGGGAGGCAGGTAGCCTAGCAGTAGGAGGGAGGCAGGTAGCCTAGCAGTAAGCGGGAGGCAGGTAGCCTAGCAGTAGGAGGGCGGCAGGTAGCCTAGCGGTAGGAGGGCGGCAGGTAGCCTAGCAGTAATAGAACATTGTTGATGGCGGCAGGTAGCCTAGCGGGAAGAGGGAGGCAGGTAGCCTAGCGGGAAGAGGGAGGCAGGTAGCCTAGCGGTAGGAGGGCGGCAGGTAGCCTAGCGGGAAGAGGGAGGCAGGTAGCCTAGCGGTAGGAGGGCGGCAGGTAGCCTAGCAGTAATAGAACATTGTTGATGGCGGCAGGTAGCCTAGCGGTAGGAGGGCGGCAGGTAGCCTAGCAGTAATAGAACATTGTTGATGGCGGCAGGTAGCCTAGCGGTAGGAGGGCGGCAGGTAGCCTAGCAGTAATAAAACATTGTTGATGGCGGCAGGTAGCCTAGCGGTAGGAGGGCGGCAGGTAGCCTAGCAGTAATAGAACATTGTTGATGGCGGCAGGTAGCCTAGCGGTAGGAGGGCGTACTACCTTTGCAGGTAGCCTAGCAGCGGCAGAACATTGTTGATGGCGGCAGGTAGCCTAGCGGTAGGAGGGCGGCAGGTAGCCTAGCAGTAATAAAACATTGTTGATGGCGGCAGGTAGCCTAGCGGTAGGAGGGCGGCAGGTAGCCTAGCGGGAAGAGGGAGGCAGGTAGCCTAGCGGTAGGAGGGCGGCAGGTAGCCTAGCAGTAATAGAACATTGTTGATGGCGGCAGGTAGCCTAGCGGTAGGAGGGCGGCAGGTAGCCTAGCAGTAATAGAACATTGTTGATGGCGGCAGGTAGCCTAGCGGTAGGAGGGCGGCAGGTAGCCTAGCAGTAATAAAACATTGTTGATGGCGGCAGGTAGCCTAGCGGTAGGAGGGCGGCAGGTAGCCTAGCAGTAATAGAACATTGTTGATGGCGGCAGGTAGCCTAGCAGTAATAGAACATTGTTGATGGCGGCAGGTAGCCTAGCAGTAAGCGGGAGGCAGGTAGCCTAGCAGTAATAGAACATTGTTGATGGCGGCAGGTAGCCTAGCGGTAGGAGGGCGGCAGGTAGCCTAGCAGTAATAGAATATTGTTGCGGGAGGCAGGTAGCCTAGCGGTAAGAGGGAGGCAGGTAGCCTAGCGGTAAGAGGGTTGCAGGTAGCCTAGCGGCAAGCGGGAGGCAGGTAGCCTAGCGGTAATAGAATATTGTTGCGGGAGGCAGGTAGCCTAGCGGTAGGAGGGCGGCAGGTAGCCTAGCAGTAATAGAATATTGTTGCGGGAGGCAGGTAGCCTAGCGGTAGGAGGGCGGCAGGTAGCCTAGCAGTAATAGAATATTGTTGATGGCGGCAGGTAGCCTAGCGGTAGGAGGGCGGCAGGTAGCCTAGCAGTAAGCGGGAGGCAGGTAGCCTAGCAGTAATAGAACATTGTTGATGGCGGCAGGTAGCCTAGCGGTAGGAGGGCGGCAGGTAGCCTAGCAGTAAGCGGGAGGCAGGTAGCCTAGCGGTAATAGAATATTGTTGCGGGAGGCAGGTAGCCTAGCGGTAAGAGGGAGGCAGGTAGCCTAGCGGGAAGAGGGTTGCAGGTAGCCTAGCGGCAAGCGGGAGGCAGGTAGCCTAGTGGTAATAGAATATTGTTGCGGTAGGCAGGTAGCCTAGCGGTAAGAGGGAGGCAGGTAGCCTAGCGGGAAGAGGGCGGCAGGTAGCCTAGCGGGAAGAGGGCGGCAGGTAGCCTAGCGGGAAGAGGGCGGCAGGTAGCCTAGCGGGAAGAGGGAGGCAGGTAGCCTAGAGGTAAGAGGGTGGCAGGTAGCCTAGCGGGGAGAGGGAGGCAGGTTAACCAACTAAGCTCGTAGTTTATAATGTTATTCGTATGTACAGATGGCATAAACCATTATTAAGGCACGTGAAGGTTAACAGTAGGAAGGTATTTCTGCAAAAAAAAAACGTTTTATACAAAAATAAAATACTTCCCTCAAAACGCACTCCTACCGGTAGACTACCTGCCGCCTCTTCCGCTAGACTAGCGGTAGGAGGACCTCTCTCTTCCGCTAGGAGGGAGGCTACCTGCCGCCCTCTTCCCGCTAGAGGAAGAGGGTGGCAGGTAGCCTAGCGGTAGGAGGGAGGCAGGTAGCCTAGAGGGAAGAGGGTGGCAGGTAGTCTAGCGGGAAGAGGGCGGCAGGTAGTCTAGCGGTAGGAGGGCGTTTTGAACGTGGAAGTATTTTATTTTTGTATAAAACGTTTTTTTTTTGCAGAAATACCTTCTCGAACATGTTAACCTTCACGTGCCTTAATAATGGTTTATGCCATCTGTACATACGAATAACATTATAAACTACGAGCTTAGTTGGTTAAGCCACAGAAAAAGTCAGCAACCTTCCCACTAGCCATGATTAGCTGAGACAGTGAGTGGGCTGAAACATGCCAAACGATGAGTTTGGATTGGTGTAACTGAGTCAGGGTATGTAGGCCTCCTTGCTCGCACACGCTATTTCAGTTCTGCCCACACATTTTCTATAGGATTTAAAGGTCAGGGCTTTGTTATGGCCACTCCAATACCTTGACTTTCTGGTCCTTGAGCCATTTTGCCACAACTTTGGAAGCATGCTTGGGGTCATTGTCCATTTGGAAGACCCATTTGCGACCAAGCATTAACTTTCTGACTGATGTCTTGAGATGTTGCTTCAATATATCCACATCATTTTCCTGCCTCATAATGCCATCAGACTGCACCAGACCCTCCTGCAGCAAAGCACCCCCACAACATGATGCTGCCACCCCCATGCTTCACAGTTGGGATGGTGTTCTTCGTTTTGCAAGCCTCCCCTTTTTCCTCCAAACATAACGATGGTCATTATGGCCAAACAGTTCTATTTTTGTTTCATCAGACCAGAGGACATTTCTCCAAAAAGTACAATCTTTGTCCCCATGTGCAGTTGCAAACCGTAGTCTGGCTTTTATGGCGGTGTTGGAGTAGTGGCTTCTTCCTTGCTGAGCGGCCTTTCTGGTTATGTTGATATAGGACTCGTTTTACTGTGGATATAGATACTCTTGTACCCGTTTCCTCCAGTATCTTCACAAGGCCCTTTGCTGTTGTTCTGAGATTGATTCGCACTTTTCGCACCAAGGTACGTTCATCTCTAGGAGACAGAATGAGTCTCCATCCTGAGTGGTATGACGGCTGCATGGTCCCATGGTGTTTATACTTGCATACTATTGTTTGTACAGGTGAACGTGGTAACTTCAGGCGTTTGGAAATTGATCCCAAAGATGAACCAGACTTGTGGAGGTCTACAATTTCTATTCTGAGGTCTTGGCAGATTTATTTAGATTTTCCCATGATGTCAAGCAAAGAGGCACTGAGTTTGAACGTAGGCCTTGAAATACATCCACAGGTACACCTCCAATTGACTCAAATTATGTTAATTCGCCTATCAGAAGCTTCTAAAGCCATGACATTTTCTGGAATTTTCCAAGCCGTTTAAAAGGCACAGTCAACTTAGTGTATGTAAACTTCTGACCCACTGGAATTGTGATACAGTGAATTATAAGTGAAATAATCTGTCTGTAAACTATTGTTGGAAAAATTACTTGTGTCATGCACGAAGTAGATGTCCTAACATACTTTCCAAAACTATAGTTTGTTAACAAGTGTATGTAAACTTCCGACTTCAACTGTATACGGGTAAAAGTCTAGCTATAGTTTCAGATATTATGCATTTTTAATTTTGCCCAAATTTTTTTTATCGCAAATTAAAGTTTACTGTTAGCCAGCTAGCTGACGTTAGATGGCTGGTTCGCTAGCTAACAATGCGTTTATGATCTGTGTGTAGTACTGGCTCGCTAGCTAACAATGCGTTTATGATCTGTGTGTAGTACTGGCTCGCTAGCTAACAATGCGTTTATGATCTGTGTGTAGTACTGGCTCGCTAGCTAACAATGCGTTTATGATCTGTGTGTAGTAATGTTATCTCAGAATGCCATCTCACATTGCTAGTTATAGCCTAATGTAGACTAACTTTAGCAAGCTATGACAATCGGTTTGAATTGCTAGTACACTATGGATTAGGATTAAGGTTCACTGTTTAGGTAGTATGTCTGAACAGATGATTACACGACTCATCAAGTTAGCCAAGTGTGTCTGACGGTGATTACGGCTATCTACTGTATAAAAAGCAAAACTATTTGTATCAGCATCAGTAGAACACACCTGACTCTCCTCATACAAGGAGAATGGTATAATGTCTCCCATCAGAAAGACCTGTAGAACACACCTGACTCTCCTCATACAAGGAGAATGGTCTAATGGCTCCCATCAGAAAGACCTGTAGAACACACCTGACTCTCCTCATACAAGGAGAATGGTCTAATGGCTCCCATCAGAAAGACCTGTAGAACACACCTGACTCTCCTCATACAAGGAGAATGGTATAATGTCTCCCATCAGAAAGACCTGTAGAACACACCTGACTCTCCTCATACAAGGAGAATGGTCTAATGGCTCCCATCAGAAAGACCTGTAGAACACACCTGACTCTCCTCATACAAGGAGAATGGTCTAATGGCTCCCATCAGAAAGACCTGTAGAACACACCTGACTCTCCTCATACAAGGAGAATGGTATAATGGCTCCCATCAGAAAGACCTGTAGAACACACCAGACTCTCCTCACCAGTCATACAAGGAGAATGGTATAATGCCTCCCATCAGAAAGACCTGTAGAACACACCTGACTCTCCTCATACAAGGAGAATGGTCTAATGGCTCCCATCAGAAAGACCTGTAGAACACACCTGACTCTCCTCATACAAGGAGAATGGTATAATGTCTCCCATCAGAAAGACCTGTAGAACACACCTGACTCTCCTCATACAAGGAGAATGGTCTAATGGCTCCCATCAGAAAGACCTGTAGAACACACCTGACTCTCCTCATACAAGGAGAATGGTATAATGTCTCCCATCAGAAAGACCTGTAGAACACACCTGACTCTCCTCATACAAGGAGAATGGTATAATGTCTCCCATCAGAAAGACCTGTAGAACACACCTGACTCTCCTCATACAAGGAGAATGGTCTAATGGCTCCCATCAGAAAGACCTGTAGAACACACCTGACTCTCCTCATACAAGGATAATGGTCTAATGGCTCCCATCAGAAAGACCTGTAGAACACACCTGACTCTCCTCATACAAGGAGAATGGTATAATGTCTCCCATCAGAAAGACCTGTAGAACACACCTGACTCTCCTCATACAAGGAGAATGGTCTAATGGCTCCCATCAGAAAGACCTGTAGAACACACCTGACTCTCCACATACAAGGAGAATGGTATAATGCCTCCCATCAGAAAGACCTGTAGAACACACCTGACTCTCCTCATACAAGGAGAATGGTCTAATGTCTCCATCAGAAAGACCTGTAGAACACACCTGACTCTCCACATACAAGGAGAATGGTATAATGCCTCCCATCAGAAAGACCTGTAGAACACACCTGACTCTCCTCATACAAGGAGAATGGTCTAATGTCTCCATCAGAAAGACCTGTAGAACACACCTGTCTCTCCTCACCAGTCATACAAGGAGAATGGTATAATGCCTCCCATCAGAAAGACCTGTAGAACACACCTGTCTCTCCTCACCAGTCATACAAGGAGAATGGTCTAATGGCTCCCATCAGAAAGACCTGTAGAACACACCTGACTCTCCTCATACAAGGAGAATGGTATAATGTCTCCCATCAGAAAGACCTGTAGAACACACCCGACTCTCCTCATACAAGGAGAATGGTCTAATGTCTCCCATCAGAAAGACCTGTAGAACACACCTGACTCTCCTCATACAAGGAGAATGGTATAATGCCTCCCATCAGAAAGACCTGTAGAACACGCCTGACTCTCCTCACCAGTCATACAAGGAGAATGGTCTAATGTCTCCCATCAGAAAGACCTGTAGAACACACCTGACTCTCCTCATACAAGGAGAATGGTATAATGTCTCCCATCAGAAAGACCTGTAGAACACACCTGACTCTCCTCATACAAGGAGAATGGTATAATGCCTCCCATCAGAAAGACCTGTAGAACACACCTGACTCTCCTCATACAAGGAGAATGGTCTAATGACTCCCATCAGAAAGACCTGTAGAACACACCTGACTCTCCTCATACAAGGAGAATCGTCTAATGGCTCCCATCAGAAAGACCTGTAGAACACACCTGACTCTCCTCATACAAGGAGAATGGTATAATGCCTCCCATCAGAAAGACCTGTAGAACACACCTGTCTCTCCTCACCAGTCATACAAGGAGAATGGTATAATGTCTCCCATCAGAAAGACCTGTAGAACACACCAGACTCTCCTCACCAGTCATACAAGGAGAATGGTATAATGCCTCCCATCAGAAAGACCTGTAGAACACACCTGACTCTCCTCATACAAGGAGAATGGTCTAATGGCTCCCATCAGAAAGACCTGTAGAACACACCTGACTCTCCTCATACAAGGAGAACCCTATGTAGCCAGGTCCCATCTACTATCCTTCTGACCCTATGTAGCCAGGTCCATCTATCCTTCTGACCCTATGTAGCCAGGTCCCATCTACTATCCTTCTGACCCTATGTAGCCAGGTCCATCTACTATCCTTCTGACCCTATGTAGCCAGGTCCATCTACTATCCTCCTGACCCTATGTAGCCAGGTCCCATCTACTATCCTTCTGACCCTATGTAGACAGGTCCCATCTACTATCCTTCTGACCCTATGTAGCCAGGTCCCATCTACTATCCTTCTGACCCTATGTAGCCAGCTCCCATCTACTATCCTTCAGACCCTATGTAGCAAGGTCCATCTACTATCCTTCTGACCCAGGTCCATCTACTATCCTCCTGACCCTATGTAGCCAGGTCCATCTACTATCCTTCTGACCCTATGTAGCCAGGTCCATCTACTATCCTTCAGACCCTATGTAGCCAGGTCCCATCTACTATCCTTCTGACCCAGGTCCATCTACTATCCTTCTGACCCAGGTCCCATCTACTATCCTCCTGACCCTATGTAGCCAGGTCCCATCTACTATCCTTCTGACCCTATGTAGCCAGGTCCCATCTACTATCCTCCTGACCCTATGTAGCCAGGTCCCATCTACTATCCTTCTGACCCAGGTCCATCTACTATCCTTCTGACCCAGGTCCCATCTACTATCCTTCTGACCCAGGTCCCATCTACTATCCTTCTGACCCTATGTAGCCAGGTCCATCTACTATCCTCCTGACCCAGGTCCCATCTACTATCCTCCTGACCCTATGTAGCCAGGTCCATCTACTATTGTTCTAACCCTATGTAGCCAGGTCCATCTACTATCCTTCTGACCCTATGTAGCCAGGTCCATCTACTATCCTTCTGACCCTATGTAGCCAGGTCCCATCTACTATCCTCCTGACCCTATGTAGCCAGGTCCCATCTACTATCCTCCTGACCCAGGTCCCATCTACTATCCTCCTGACCCTATGTAGCCAGGTCCCATCTACTATCCTCCTGACCCTATGTAGCCAGGTCCATCTACTATCCTCCTGACCCTATGTAGCCAGGTCCCATCTACTATCCTTCTGACCCTATGTAGCCAGGTCCATCTACTATCCTTCTGGCCCTATGTAGCCAGGTCCATCTACTATCCTTCTGACCCTCTGACCCAGGTTCCATCTACTATCCTTCTGACCCTATGTAGCCAGGTCCCATCTACTATCCTTCTGACCCAGGTCCCATCTACTATCCTCCTGACCCTATGTAGCCAGGTCCATCTACTATCCTTCTGACCCTATGTAGCCAGGTCCCATCTACTATCCTCCTGACCCTATGTAGCCAGGTCCATCTACTATCCTTCTGGCCCTATGTAGCCAGGTCCATCTACTATCCTTCTGGCCCTATGTAGCCAGGTCCATCTACTATCCTTCTGGCCCTATGTAGCCAGGTCCCATCTACTATCCTTCTGACCCAGGTCCCATCTACTATCCTCCTGACCCTATGTAGCCAGGTCCATCTACTATCCTTCTGACCCTATGTAGCCAGGTCCCATCTACTATCCTCCTGACCCTATGTAGCCAGGTCCATCTACTATCCTTCTGGCCCTATGTAGCCAGGTCCATCTACTATCCTCCTGACCCTATGTAGCCAGGTCCATCTACTATCCTTCTGGCCCTATGTAGCCAGGTCCATCTACTATCCTCCTGACCCTATGTAGCCAGGTCCCATCTACTATCCTCCTGACCCTATGTAGCCAGGTCCATCGACTATCCTCCTGACCCTATGTAGCCAGGTCCCATCTACTATCCTCCTGACCCAGGTCCCATCTACTATCCTCCTGACCCTATGTAGCCAGGTCCATCTACTATCCTTCTGACCCTATGTAGCCAGGTCCCATCTACTATCCTTCTGACCCTATGTAGCCAGGTCCATCTACTATCCTTCTGACCCTATGTAGCCTGGTCCCATCGACTTTTTAACTCCTCACAACTGCAGTGGGCAAACCCAGAACACGTTTGTGCTCTGGTACTGTACCTGGTGGACCATTCACAAGCTCCACCACAGTCTGGACCTTCACTTCCTGATCACAGGCCACACCAAGTTTGCCCCCTACTGGTGCTTCGGCCTCATCGAGCAGCTCTTCAGAAAGACCAGAGTGAACTCTTTGTCTGAGATTGCTGGTGTTGTGAAGAACAGCACTGTGACAGGGATCAACATCCCACAGCTGGTTGGACTGGAGGATGGTACGGTGCTGGTGGAAAGCTATGGCTGGCAACAACACCTGATGAAGCAGGACCAGCACTTCAGGTGAATATAATTTTCCTTGCCTTGTATGAGGTTATTCTTCTTATCCTTGTTATGCAAGGTTGTAATGTCTTCTCAATTATGTTGTTATTCACTGTTTTACAGCTTCCATGCTCTGGAGCCTAGTGTTGTTGTCGCCAGGGAGCGTTCAGACTCAGTCGGGACCAGGTTTCAGCTGCTGCACAACGCTGACATCCTTCCTCCCATAGATGGTCTGCCTGTACAGGCACCACCTGGACTGGACACAGCTAGACAAACGTATCTTTTTGAGAAGATCAGGGAGTTTTGCAACAAAGAGGCTCTGGACATCACATACCCTGCACCAAAGTCAAGGGCAGGACAGAAACAGACTCTCCTGCACCAAAGTGAAGGGCAGGACAGAAACAGACTCTCCTGCACCAAAGTGAAGGGCAGGACAGAAACAGACTCTCCTGCACCAAAGTGAAGGGCAGGACAGAAACAGACTCTCCTGCACCAAAGTGAAGGGCAGGACAGAAACAGACTCTCCTGCACCAAAGTCAAGGGCAGGACAGAAACAGACTCTCCGAATATAGATTCCCTTGTTCATGCGTGGTTCAGACGGACCAGTCATCAACACTATCTGCAGTGCCTCTATTCACATGACTCTCTGCTAACACACACGCCATGCGTTGCTGCTACTATCTATTTATTTTTTTATCCTGCTGCTCAGCCACTTTAACCCTGATTGTATTGTTGGAATTGGCTAAACTTTGAACATTGAGATAGTAAATGAATGACAGTAAATGAAAGAGACTGGGTTTTATGTCTCTGTAGGAGGACAGATAGCTGTGGAATGTGTTGGGGGACGGGAGCAGAGCACCGTGTTGATACAGGGGAGACAGATGGACATCTGTGGATTAGGTGAAGGAGGGGTTGAGGTCAGAACAGAGATGTGTTGATACAAGGGAGACAGATGGACATCTGTAGATTAGGTGAAGGAGGGGTTGAGGTCAGAACAGAGATGTGTTGATACAAGGGAGACAGATGGACATCTGTGGATTAGGTGAAGGAGGGGTTGAGGTCAGGAGGAGAGGACAGAGATGTGTTGATACAAGGGACACAGATGGACATCTGTAGATTAGGTGAAGGAGGGGTTGAGGTCAGGAGGTGAGGACAGGTCACCTGAAGGGAGTAATAAGGGTTTGGGATCTTGTTACTCTTTTCCTGTTAAATCATAAGAAGGATTGGAGAGAAGGAGAAGTGTCTGAAGTGGGATATAAATATCTGGATGAGACAAATGTTGTCTGAATTACAGAACCTTTGGGCAGAATTAAACTTGGTTAAAGCTTCTCTAGTGGTTATTTACCATGAAAAATAAGAACCTAACAGTATGCATATAACTACCTCATCTATCACTGACAGGTCACCTGATCACTGATATTGTACATACTGTATATTATTTTCTTTATATTGCTACTATGCAAGTAGCCATTTGGCTGTACCACTTACACCTTCTGTAGCTGGGGGTTACAGCATTTCTTTCACGTGACCCATCAATTTAGACCAGTGTGTCTGTGTAAGAGTCATCTAATATTCATATCATATTTATATCTGGACACTCAGTTCACCTGGAATTGTTCCTTATTGTAGGCTACTACCACTTTTAGTCTTTACTACACTACTCACTGTTTAGCACATGACCTCACATGTGAATCCTTAAAGAAAGAGATGGGGTGGGGCTGGTTTAAGAGGGTGCTGAATGGGTGGGGCTGGTTTAAGAGGGTGTGAACAATGCCGAATGGGTGGGGCTGGTTTAAGAGGGTGTGAACAATGCCGAATGGGTGGGGCTGGTTTAAGAGGGTGTGAACAATGCCGAATGGGTGGGGCTGGTTTAAGAGGGTGTGAACAATGCCGAATGGGTGGGGCTGGTTTAAGAGGGTGTGAACAATGCCGAATGGGTGGGGCTGGTTTAAGAGGGTGTGAACAATGCTGATTGGGTGGGGCTGGTTTAAGAGGGTGTGAACAATGCCGAATGGGTGGGGCTGGTTTAAGAGGGTGTGAACAATGCCGAATGGGTGGGGCTGGTTTAAGAGGGTGCTGAATGGGTGGGGCTGGTTTAAGAGGGTGTGAACAATGCTGAATGGGTGAGGCTGGTTTAAGAGGGTGTGAACAATGCTGATTGGGTGGGGCTGGTTTAAGAGGGTGTGAACAATGCCGAATGGGTGGGGCTGGTTTAAGAGGGTGTGAACAATGCCGAATGGGTGGGGCTGGTTTAAGAGGGTGTGAACAATGCTGAATGGGTGGGGCTGGTTTAAGAGGGTGTGAACAATGCTGAATGGGTGGGGCTGGTTTAAGAGGGTGTGAACAATGCCGAATGGGTGAGGCTGGTTTAAGAGGGTGTGAACAATGCCGAATGGGTGGGGCTGGTTTAAGAGGGTGCTGAATGGGTGGGGCTGGTTTAAGAGGGTGTGAACAATGCTGAATGGGTGAGGCTGGTTTAAGAGGGTGTGAACAATGCCGAATGGGTGGGGCTGGTTTAAGAGGGTGTGAACAATGCTGAATGGGTGAGGCTGGTTTAAGAGGGTGTGAACAATGCCGAATGGGTGGGGCTGGTTTAAGAGGGTGCTGAATGGGTGAGGCTGGTTTAAATGAACAATGAATGGGTGGGGCTGGTTTAAGAGGGTGCTGAATGGGTGGGGCTGGTTTAAGAGGGTGTGAACAATGCTGAATGGGTGGGGCTGGTTTAAGAGGGTGTGAACAATGCTGAATGGGTGGGGCTGGTTTAAGAGGGTGAACAATGCTGAACAATGAACAATGCCGAATGGGTGAGGCTGGTTTAAGAGGGTGTGAACAATGCCGAATGGGTGGGGCTGGTTTAAGAGGGTGTGAACAATGCCGAATGGGTGAGGCTGGTTTAAGAGGGTGTGAACAATGCCGAATGAGTGGGGCTGGTTTAAGAGGGTGCTGAATGGGTGGGGCTGGTTTAAGAGGGTGTGAACAATGCTGAATGGGTGAGGCTGGTTTAAGAGGGTGTGAACAATGCCGAATGGGTGGGGCTGGTTTAAGAGGGTGTGAACAATGCTGAATGGGTGAGGCTGGTTTAAGAGGGTGTGAACAATGCCGAATGGGTGGGGCTGGTTTAAGAGGGTGCTGAATGGGTGGGGCTGGTTTAAGAGGGTGTGAACAATGCCGAATGGGTGGGTGGTTAGTGGTTAGAGTGTAGGGGCGGCATGTAGCCTAGTGGTTAGAGTGTAGAGGGGGCAGGGTAGCCTAGTGGTTAGAGTGTAGGGGCGGCATGTAGCCTAGTGGTTAGAGTGTAGGGGCGGCATGTAGCCTAGTGGTTAGAGTGTAGAGGGGGCAGGGTAGCCTAGTGGTTAGAGTGTAGGGGCGGCATGTAGCCTAGTGGTTAGAGTGTAGGGGCGGCATGTAGCCTAGTGGTTAGAGTGTAGGGGCGGCATGTAGCCTAGTGGTTAGAGTGTAGGGGGGGCAGGGTAGCCTAGTGGTTAGAGTGTAGGGGCGGTAGGTAGCCTAGTGGTTAGAGTGTAGGGGCGGCAGGTAGCCTAGTGGTTAGAGTGTAGGGGCGGCAGGTAGCCTAGTGGTTAGAGTGTAGGGGCGGCAGGTAGCCTAGTGGTTAGAGTGTAGGGGCGGCAGGTAGCCTAGTGGTTAGAGTGTAGGGGCGGCAGGTAGCCTAGTGGTTAGAGTGTAGGGGCGGGAGGTAGCCTAGTGGTTAGAGTGTAGGGGCGGCAGGTAGCCTAGTGGTTAGAGTGTAGGGGCGGCATGTAGCCTAGTGGTTAGAGTGTAGGGGCGGGAGGTAGCCTAGTGGTTAGAGTGTAGGGGCGGCAGGTAGCCTAGTGGTTAGAGTGTAGGGGCGGCAGGTAGCCTAGTGGTTAGAGTGTAGGGGCGGCAGGTAGCCTAGTGGTTAGAGTGTAGGGGCGGCAGGTAGCCTAGTGGTTAGAGCCAAGGGCCAGAAAGCGAAAGGGTTCCTGGTACTTCATAGCACAAAAACACCAACTCGACCAATGGCATAAATCAATTGTCAACTCCAGACACTACCCCACACATCTAGTCTCAGACCTTATCTCCCCCAAGGCCATAGGAGGGAGTGACTGGCACACAGACATTGTGGAATCCAGTAATTGGTTCCCCATTAATCACACCCTCCCTTCACGTGGTTTAAGAATGATATTCTGCATAGCACCAGGAACATGTGAAAGACAAGCCTGACCTCTCCCCTCTCTGGGCCCCAGGTGACTGAGGCCCAGCTGAGGGAAGAAGTGCAACTGCCAACACCAGAGTCCAAAGGGATACATTCTAATAAGTATCTCACATCAGCATATTATGCAGATAGAATTATCTATGTTACCCAACTCATTCTGATTCTTCCACCTCACACACACCCCCCCCTTCTACGCTGCTGCTACTCTGTTATCTATGTTACCCAACTCATTCTGATTCTTCCACCTCACACACACCCCCCCCTTCTACGCTGCTGCTACTCTGTTATCTATGTTACCCAACTCATTCTGATTCTTCCACCTCACACACACCCCCCCCTTCTACGCTGCTGCTACTCTGTTATCTATGTTACCCAACTCATTCTGATTCTTCCACCTCACACACACCCCCCCCCTTCTACGCTGCTGCTACTCTGTTATCTATGTTACCCAACTCATTCTGATTCTTCCGCTTTCCAAGTGAAATAAAACACATTAAAAAAGAGACACTCTACATTTTCCTTCAACACTTTAAGTCCTGCAGTTATATGCATTATACAGCTTTATTACTGGTTATAAGCATGTTTATAACGTGCCTTTATATTGTATTATAACATCATATTAAATCTTTACCATATCCCAGGCCAGAGAGCTCCAGTCCTCTCACCTTGCTGGTTTAACATGTCATAAGCCTTTATGTTTTATAACAGCATCATAAATGCTCAGCTCCATTACAGGTTCTCTCCTCTCACCTTGCTGCTGAGGTCAGGGAAGGTGCTACTCTGGTAGGGGAAGGAGGGGTCGTCCACGATGTGCCAGTGGAAAACATTGAACTTGTTGTAGGACATCGCATCCTAGTAAACAAGGAGAAGGATCTGAAGTGAGTATCATTTATATATACACCCTGTCCGAGTCAGATTAAGCCTAGTCCAGGACTAAATTCTCAATGGAAATTCACCATCCAAAGTGCTTTGTAGGCTAGGATAATGCATAACGTGAGCTGAGAAACTGGACCTCAATGTTAGAACTCAAATGTATATACAGAACCAGTCAAAAGTTTGGACACACCTACTCATTCAAGGGTTTTTCTTTATTTGTACTCTTTTTCACATCGTAGAATAATATTGAAGATGTCAAAACTATAAAATAACACATATGGAATCATGTAGTAACCAAAAAAAGTGTTAAACAAATCTAAATATATTTTAGATTTTAGATTCTTCAAAGTAGCCACCCTTTGCCTTGATGAGAGCTTTCAACGCTCTTGGTATTCTCTCAACCAGCTTCACCTGGAATGCTTTTCCAACAGTTTGGAAGGAGTTCTCACATATGCTGAGCACTTGCTGCTTTTCCTTCACTCTGCGGTCCAACTCATCCCAAACCATCTCAATTGGGTTGAGGTCAGGTGATTGTGGAGGCCAGGTCATCTGATGCAGCACTCCATCACTCTCCATCTTGGTCAAATAGCAATTACACAGCCTGGAGGTGTGTTGGGTCATTGTCCTGTTGAAAAACAGATTATAGTTCCACTAATCGCAAACCAGATGGGATGGTGTATCGCTGCAGAATGATGTGGTATCCATGCTCATTAAGTGTGTCTTGAATTCTAAATAAAACACAGACAGTGTCACCAGCAAAGCATCATCACACCTCCTCCTCCATGCTTCACGGTGGGAACCACACATGCGGCTACTCTTCATCTCACAAAGACAAGGCAGTTGGAACCAAAAATCTCAGACTAAAAGGACAGAATTCCACAGGTCTAATGTCCATTGCTCGTGTTTCTTGGCCCAAGCAAGTCTTCTTCTTATTGGGGTCCTTTAGTAGTGGTTTCTTTGCAGCAATTTGATCATGAAGGCCTGATTCACTCAGTCTCCTCTGAACAGTTGATGTTAAGATGTGTCTGTTACTTGAACTCTGAAGCATTTATTTGGGCTGCAATTTCTGAGACTGGTAGCTCTAATGAACTTATCCTCTGCAGCAGAGGTAACTCTGGATCTTCCATTGCTTGGCGGTCCTCGTGAGAGCCAGTTTCATCATAGTGCTTGATGATTTTTGCGACTGCACTTAAAGAAACTTTCAAAGTTCTTGAAATGTTCTGTAATGACTGACCTTCATGTCTGAAAGTAATGATGGACTGTCGTTTCTCTTTACTTATTTGAGCTGTTCATGCCATAATATGGACTTGGCCTCTTACCAAATAGGGCTGGTTTTTATTTTATTTTACTAGGTAAGCTAGTTGAGAACAGGTTCTCATTTACAACTGCGACCTGGCCAAGATAAAGCAAAGCAGTGTGACACAAACAGAGTTACACATGGAATAAACAAACATACAGTCAATAACACAATAGAGAAACAAAAAGTCTATATACAGTGTGTGCAAATGGCATGGGTCTGGCGATGAATATGTAGCGAGGGCCAGCCGACTAGAGCAACTCTACCTTGTCACAACACAACTGATTGTCTCAAACTCATTAAGGAAAGAAATTCCACAAATTAACTTTTAACAAGGCACACCTGTCAATTGAAATGCATTCCATTTCACTACCTCATGAAGCTGGTTGAGAAAATGCTAAGAGTGTGCAAAGCTGTCATCAAGGCAAAGGGAGGCTACTTTGAGGAATCTAAAATGTATTTTGATTTGTTTAACACTTTTTTGGTTACTACATGATTCCATATGTGTTATTTCATAGGTTTGATGTCTTCACTATTATTCTTCAATGTAGAAAATAGTAAAAATAAAGAAAAACCCTGGAAGGAGTAGATGTGTCCAAACCTTTGACTGGTACTGTATGTGTAAATATATATATATATATATATATACACATCTTTACCAGGGTCTTCAGAATAGCATGTAAAGGGAGGTAGTGACGTGACGTATCCAATAATATCCCTCGGAACTGGAAGCGGGGAAAGTCTTCTATCTCGGTCTCATTCACAAAATACTGAAATCAGATTGATAGAGAACTGAAATGATCACATCAAGTTTGATCCATTTTTGCAAATTATATTGTTGGAGCATGTTGACTGTTCAGTTCTCACACCCACCCACCCACCCACACACACACACCCACCCACCCACACCCACACACACACCCACACACCCCTTTTGGTGAGTAAAAATGGATTCAGATTGAAAATCCTATAACCCCTAACCTTAACACCAAAATCCTTAACCCTAATTCCAACCCTAATTCCAACCCTAATTATAACCCTAATTATAACCCTAATTCCAACCCTAATTCCAACCCTAATTCCAACCCTAATTATAACCCTAATTATAACCCTAATTCCAACCCTAATTATAACCCTAATTATAACCCTAATTATAACCCTAATAACCTTTTTAAAAGTGAAGAACGACCACAATGTCCTCACTAGTGAGTTTTTTTCCCCTACTTGTGAGGACTTCTGGTATTCAGTAGTACAAGTACACACACAGTAGGCTACCTGGGCGGCAGGTAGCCTAGTGGTTAGTGAGTTGGACGTAACCGAAAGGTTGCAAGATCGAATCCCTGAGCTGACAAGGTAAAAATCTGTAGTACTGCCCCTGAACAAGGTAGTTAGCCCAATGTTCCTAGGATGTCATTGAAAATAAGAATTTGTTCTTAATTAACAGACTTGCCCAGTGAAATAAAGGTAAAATAAAATATAACACACAATGTTGACTGTTCAGTTATTACTTACCTCCCCAAAGTCATCTTGGTAGACCAGCTGACTGAATGACTCCAAACCTGTTATTTACCAGAGGACATGTGGTTACATCATCAAAGGACATCATTGATCATATTGATCACTGATTTCTAAACACTTGTGTTTCTACCTCTGAGTGCTCCCCATACCGTCTCAGCCCTCAGTGCTGCCTGGCCCGAACACACACTCAGCTTGTCTATAACACAAGAAAGAAAGATTCAAATCAGCCTTGTGTATTCAGAGGTGTAAAGTAACTAATTACAAATACTCACGTTACTGTAATTTAGTAACTTTTCAGAGTACTCATATTTTTCAAAGTCAGTAATTTTTACTACTACTGGAATCAAATCTAATTAAAGTAGAAGTACTTCTACTGAAGTAGGATATTTCAGTACTCTTTCTGAACAATGTGAGTGAGAGGGACTTTGAGTGAGGGGGTGAGTGAATGAACTTAGTTCCTACATTCATTTCAGTGAAAAAGGGAGTTTGAGTGAGGGGGTGGGTGAGCCAAGGGGTGGGTGAGCCGAGGGGGTGGGTGAGCCGAGGGGTGGGTGAGCCGAGGGGTAGGTGAGCCGAGGGGTGGGTGAGCCGAGGGGTGGGTGAGCCGAGGGGGTGGGTGAGCCGAGGGGGTGGGTGAGCCGAGGGGGTGGGTGAGCCAAGGGGTGGGTGAGCCAGGGGGTGGGTGAGCCAGGGGTGGGTGAGTCAAGGGGTGGGTGAGTCAAGGGGTGGGTGAGTCAAGGGGTGGGTGAGTCAAAGGGTGGGTGAGTCAAGGGGTGGGTGAGTCAAGGGGTGGGTGAGTCAGGGGGTGGGTGAGCCAGGGGTGGGTGAGCCAGGGGGTGGGTGAGCCAGGGGTGGGTGAGCCAGGGGGTGGGTGAGCCAGGGGGTGGGTGAGCCAGGGGGTGGGTGAGTCAAGGGGTGGGTGAGCCAGGGGGTGGGTGAGTCAAGGGGTGGGTGAGCGAGGGGGTGGGTAGGTGAGCGAACTTCATTCATTTCCTCTCTTCCTTTTTCAATGTGATGATTAACGACCTTCAGGTTCAGACATACCAATTCACTAATTATTAAGATAAAGTTGTTTTTATTTTAAAGAACATGTCAAACTCATTCCACAGAGGGCTGAGTGTCTGTGGGTTTTCGCTCCACCCGTGTACTTGATTGATTTATTATGGTCACTAATTAGTAAGGAACTCACCACACCTGGTTGTCTAGGTTCTAAAAAAACAAAAACCCGCAAACACTCCTCCCTCCATGGAATGAGTTTGCCACCCCTGTATTAAAGGGTAGGACGTGTTGGTTCCACTTTTCTGGGCTCCGTTATTTACTGAACAAATAAGGAACACTCAAAATGTGCACTTATAAATCAGAACTATCCAAATACAGCTGTAGACAGAAGTCAAAGATCAAACATCAGACATACAACTGATGTCTCTCCAGAGTTCTGCCCCGAACAAAAGAAAGACTGGATCTTATATACCCGAGGTCACACCTTACGGTGCGATCTCCTATGTCAAACCCTGCATGTGCAGCTCAAAGAACAAGTTATTCTTAACACAAGGTTTCTGAGAACCTGTCACAGTGGCATGCAAATCTGCCCTTGTTCCAGAGAAAAACAGACACCGTCTCTCTCTCACCCTCAGTCCCCTTTCTCACAGACGCGGGGCTGCGCGTTTTGGCAGAGAGCTAGACACAGACAGAGGCCTCAATATTCAGCTATACGGTGAGCATAAGTACAATGGCATGTAAGCAAATTAACAACATAATCAATGGAGGGGGTCTTCAGAAGACCCCCATAATCAATTTGAATCCTTCAGAAGCATGAGTTTTTACTCACCACAGTAAGTGTGTGTTAGTAACTTAGTTGTAATAGCAATCTGGTTACCTATAACTACAAACATTATTTTTGTGCATATTTATTAACTTATATCCGGATATCTACACTACCCACAATGCACCATTTCTCAACGTCATATGGAGACACAAGAAGAAGGGAAGGGGTGTGGGGGTATAGGTACGTCTCTCTCCAGAATACGCTCTGGGGGTATAGGTACGTCTCCAGAATACGCTCTGGGGGTATAGGTACGTCTCTCTCCAGAATACGCTCTGGGGGTATAGGTACGTCTCCAGAATACGCTCTGGGGGTATAGGTACGTCTCCAGAATACGCTCTGGGGGTATAGGTACGTCTCTCTCCAGAATACGCTCTGGGGGTATAGGTACGTCTCTCTCCAGAATACGCTCTGGGGGTATAGGTACGTCTCCAGAATACGCTCTGGGGGTATAGGTACGTCTCTCTCCAGAATACGCTCTGGCGGTATAGGTACGTCTCCAGAATACGCTCTGGGGGTATAGGTACGTCTCTCTCCAGAATACGCTCTGGCGGTATAGGTACGTCTCCAGAATACGCTCTGGGGGTATAGGTACGTCTCTCTCCAGAATACGCTCTGGGGGTATAGGTACGTCTCTCTCCAGAATACGCTCTGGGGGTATAGGTACGTCTCTCTCCAGAATACGCTCTGGGGGTATAGGTACGTCTCTCTCCAGAATACGCTCTGGGGGTATAGGTACGTCTCTCTCCAGAATACGCTCTGGGGGTATAGGTACAGAATACGCTCTCTCTCCAGAATACGCTCTGGGGGTATAGGTACGTCTCTCTCCAGAATACGCTCTGGGGGTATAGGTACGTCTCTCTCCAGAATACGCTCTGGGGGTATAGGTACGTCTCTCTCCAGAATACGCTCTGGGGGTATAGGTACTCTCCAGAATACGCTCTGGGGGTATAGGTACTCTCCAGAATACGCTCTGGGGGTATAGGTACGTCTCTCTCCAGAATACGCTCTGGGGGTATAGGTACTCTCCAGAATACGCTCTGGGGTATAGGTACTCTCAGAATACGCTCTGGGGGTATAGGTACGTCTCTCTCCAGAACGTCTCTCTCCAGAATACGCTCTGGGGGTATAGGTACTCTCCAGAATACGCTCTGGGGGTATAGGTACGTCTCTCTCCAGAATACGCTCTGGGGGTATAGGTACGTCTCTCTCCAGAATACGCTCTGGGGGTATAGGTACGTCTCTCTCCAGAATACGCTCTGGGGGTATAGGTACGTCTCTCTCCAGAATACGCTCTGGGGGTATAGGTACGTCTCTCTCCAGAATACGCTCTGGGGGTATAGGTACGTCTACGCTCTGGGGGTATAGGTACGTCTCTCTCCAGAATACGCTCTGGGGGTATAGGTACGTCTCTCTCCAGAATACGCTCTGGGGGTATAGGTACGTCTCTCTCCAGAATACGCTCTGGGGGTATAGGTACGTCTCCAGAATACGCTCTGGGGGTATAGGTACGTCTCTCTCCAGAATACGCTCTGGGGGTATAGGTACGTCTCTCTCCAGAATACGCTCTGGGGGTATAGGTACGTCTCTCTCCAGAATACGCTCTGGGGGTATAGGTACGTCTCTCTCCAGAATACGCTCTGGGGGTATAGGTACGTCTCCAGAATACGCTCTGGGGGTATAGGTACGTCTCTCTCCAGAATACGCTCTGGGGGTATAGGTACGTCTCTCTCCAGAATACGCTCTGGGGGTATAGGTACGTCTCTCTCCAGAATACGCTCTGGGGGTATAGGTACGTCTCTCTCCAGAATACGCTCTGGGGGTATAGGTACGTCTCTCTCCAGAATACGCTCTGGGGGTATAGGTACGTCTCCAGAATACGCTCTGGGGGTATAGGTACGTCTCTCTCCAGAATACGCTCTGGGGGTATAGGTACGTCTCTCTCCAGAATACGCTCTGGGGGTATAGGTACGTCTCCAGAATACGCTCTGGGGGTATAGGTACGTCTCTCTCCAGAATACGCTCTGGGGGTATAGGTACGTCTCTCTCCAGAATACGCTCTGGGGGTATAGGTACGTCTCTCTCCAGAATACGCTCTGGGGGTATAGGTACGTCTCTCTCCAGAATACGCTCTGGGGGTATAGGTACGTCTCTCTCCAGAATACGCTCTGGGGGGGTATAGGTACGTCTCTCCAGAATACGCTCTGGGGGTATAGGTACGTCTCTCTCCAGAATACGCTCTGGGGGTATAGGTACGTCTCCAGAATACGCTCTGGGGGTATAGGTACGTCTCTCTCCAGAATACGCTCTGGGGGTATAGGTACGTCTCCAGAATACGCTCTGGGGGTATAGGTACGTCTCTCTCCAGAATACGCTCTGGGGGTATAGTCTCTCTCCAGAATACGCTCTGGGGGTATACGTCTCTCTCCAGAATACGCTCTCTCCAGAATACGCTCTGGGGGGGTATAGGTACGTCTCTCTCCAGAATACGCTCTGGGGGTATAGGTACGTCTCTCTCCAGAATACGCTCTGGGGGTATAGGTACGTCTCTCTCCAGAATACGCTCTGGGGGTATAGGTACGTCTCTCTCCAGAATACGCTCTGGGGGTATAGGTACGTCTCTCTCCAGAATACGCTCTGGGGGTATAGGTACGTCTCTCTCCAGAATACGCTCTGGGGGTATAGGTACGTCTCTCTCCAGAATACGCTCTGGGGGTATAGGTACGTCTCTCTCCAGAATACGTACGTCTCAGAATACGCTCTGGGGGGTACGTCTCTCTCCAGAATACGCTCTGGGGGTATAGGTACGTCTCTCTCCAGAATACGCTCTGGGGGGGGGTCTCTCTCCAGAATACGCTCTGGGGGTATAGGTACGTCTCTCTCCAGAATACGCTCTGGGGGTATAGGTACGTCTCTCTCCAGAATACGCTCTAGGTACGTCTCTCTCCAGAATACGCTCTGGGGGTATAGGTACGTCTCTCTCCAGAATACGCTCTGGGGGTATAGGTACGTCTCTCTCCAGAATACGCTCTGGGGGTATAGGTACGTCTCTCCAGAATACGCTCTGGGGGTATAGGCAGTACGCTCTCTCCAGAATACGCTCTGGGGGTATAGGTACGTCTCTCTCCAGAATACGCTCTGGGGGTATAGGTACGTCTCTCTCCAGAATACGCTCTGGGGGTATACGTCTCTCTCCAGAATACGCTCTGGGGGTCTCTCTCTCCAGAATACGCTCTGGGGGTATAGGTACGTCTCTCTCCAGAATACGCTCTGGGGGTATAGGTACGTCTCTCCAGAATACGCTCTGGGGGTATAGGTACGTCTCTCTCCAGAATACGCTCTGGGGGTATAGGTACGTCTCTCTCCAGAATACGCTCTGGGGGTATAGGTACGTCTCTCCAGAATACGCTCTGGGGGTATAGGTACGTCTCTCTCCAGAATACGCTCTGGGGGTATAGGTACGTCTCTCTCCAGAATACGCTCTGGGGGTATAGGGTCTCTCTCAGAATACGCTCTGGGGTATAGGTACGTCTCTCTCCAGAATACGCTCTGGGGGTATAGGTACGTCTCTCTCCAGAATACGCTCTGGGGGTATAGGAATACGTCTCTCTCCAGAATACGCTCTGGGGGTATAGGTACGTCTCTCTCCAGAATACGCTCTGGGGGTATAGGTACGTCTCTCTCCAGAATACGCTCTGGGGGGGGTATAGGTACGTCTCTCTCCAGAATACGCTCTGGGGGTATAGGTACGTCTCTCTCCAGAATACGCTCTGGGGGTATAGGTACGTCTCTCTCCAGAATACGCTCTGGGGGTATAGGTACGTCTCTCTCCACGCTCTGGGGGAATACGCAGAATACGCTCTGGGGGTATAGGTACGTCTCTCTCCAGAATACGCTCTGGGGGTATAGGTACGTCTCTCTCCAGAATACGCTCTGGGGGTATAGGTACGTCTCTCTCCAGAATACGCTCTGGGGGTATAGGTACGTCTCTCTCCAGAATACGCTCTGGGGGTATAGGTACGTCTCTCTCCAGAATACGCTCTGGGGGTATAGGTACGTCTCTCTCCAGAATACGCTCTGGGGGTATAGGTACGTCTCTCTCCAGAATACGCTCTGGGGGTATAGGTACGTCTCTCTCCAGAATACGCTCTGGGGGTATAGGTACGTCTCTCTCCAGAATACGCTCTGGGGGTATAGGTACGTCTCTCTCCAGAATACGCTCTGGGGGTATAGGTACGTCTCTCTCCAGAATACGCTCTGGGGGTATAGGTACGTCTCTCTCCAGAATACGCTCTACGGGGGTATAGGTACGTCTCTCTCCAGAATACGCTCTGGGGGTATAGGTACGTCTCTCTCAGAATACGCTCTGGGGGTATAGGTACGTCTCTCTCCAGAATACGCTCTGGGGGTATAGGTACGTCTCTCTCCAGAATACGCTCTGGGGGTATAGGTACGTCTCTCTCCAGAATACGCTCTGGGGGTATACGTCTCTCTCCAGAATACGCTCTGGGGGTATAGGTACGTCTCTCTCCAGAATACGCTCTGGGGGTATAGGTACGTCTCTCTCCAGAATACGCTCTGGGGGTATAGGTACGTCTCTCTCCAGAATACGCTCTGGGGGTATAGGTACGTCTCTCTCCAGAATACGCTCTGGGGGTATAGGTACGTCTCTCTCCAGAATACGCTCTGGGGGTATAGGTACGTCTCTCTCCAGAATACGCTCTGGGGGTATAGGTACGTCTCTCTCCAGAATACGCTCTGGGGGTATAGGTACGTCTCTCTCCAGAATACGCTCTGGGGGTATAGGTACGTCTCTCTCCAGAATACGCTCTGGGGGGGTATATACGTCTGGGGGTACGTCTCTCTCCAGAATACGCTCTGGGGGTATAGGTACGTCTCTCTCCAGAATACGCTCTGGGGGTATAGGTACGTCTCTCTCCAGAATACGCTCTGGGGGTATAGGTACGTCTCTCTCCAGAATACGCTCTGGGGGTATAGGTACGTCTCTCTCCAGAATACGCTCTGGGGGTATAGGTACGTCTCTCTCCAGAATACGCTCTGGGGGTATAGGTACGTCTCTCTCCAGAATACGCTCTGGGGGTATAGGTACGTCTCTCTCCAGAATACGCTCTGGGGGTATAGGTACGTCTCCAGAATACGCTCTGGGGGTATAGGTACGTCTCTCTCCACGCTCTGGGGAATACGTCTCTCTCTACGCTCTGGGGGTATAGGTACGTCTCTCTCCAGAATACGCTCTGGGGGTCCAGAATACGCTCTGGGGGTACGTCTCTCCTCTCAGAATACTGGGGGTATAGGTCGTCTCTCCAGAATACGCTCTGGGGGTATAGGTACGTCTCTCTCCAGAATACGCTCTGGGGGTATAGGTACGTCTCTCTCCAGAATACGCTCTGGGGGTATAGGTACGTCTCTCTCCAGAATACGCTCTGGGGGTATAGGTACGTCTCTCTCCAGAATACGCTCTGGGGGTATAGGTACGTCTCTCTCCAGAATACGCTCTGGGGGTATAGGTACGTCTCTCTCCAGAATACGCTCTGGGGGTATAGGTACGTCTCTCTCCAGAATACGCTCTGGGGGTATAGGTACGTCTCTCTCCAGAATACGCTCTGGGGGTATAGGTACGTCTCTCTCCAGAATACGCTCTGGGGGTATAGGTACGTCTCTCTCCAGAATACGCTCTGGGGGTATAGGTACGTCTCCAGAATACGCTCTGGGGGTATAGGTACGTCTCTCTCCAGAATACGCTCTGGGGGTATAGGTACGTCTCTCTCCAGAATACGCTCTGGGGGTATAGGTACGTCTCTCTCCAGAATACGCTCTGGGGGGGGTACGTCTCTCTCCAGAATACGCTCTGGGGGTATAGGTACGTCTCCAGAATACGCTCTGGGGGTATAGGTACGTCTCTCTCCAGAATACGCTCTGGGGGTATAGGTACGTCTCTCTCCAGAATACGCTCTGGGGGTATAGGTACGTCTCTCTCCAGAATACGCTCTGGGGGTATAGGTACGTCTCTCCAGAATACGCTCTGGGGGTATAGGTACGTCTCTCTCCAGAATCTCTCTCCAGAATACGCTCTGGGGGTATAGGTACGTCTCTCTCCAGAATACGCTCTGGGGGTATAGGTACGTCTCTCTCCAGAATACGCTCTGGGGGGTATAGGTCGTCTCTCTCCAGAATACAGAATACGCTCTGGGGGTATAGGTACGTCTCTCTCCAGAATACGCTCTGGGGGTATAGGTACGTCTCTCTCCAGAATACGCTCTGGGGGTATAGGTACGTCTCTCTCCAGAATACGCTCTGGGGGTATAGGTACGTCTCTCTCCAGAATACGCTCTGGGGGTATAGGTACGTCTCTCTCCAGAATACGCTCTGGGGGTATAGGTACGTCTCTCTCCAGAATACGCTCTGGGGGTATAGGTACGTCTCTCTCCAGAATACGCTCTGGGGGGGTATACGCTCTGGGGGTATACGTCTCTCTCCAGAATACGCTCTGGGGGTATAGGCAGAATACGCTCGTCTCTCTCCAGAATACGCTCTGGGGGTATAGGTACGTCTCTCTCCAGAATACGCTCTGGGGGTATAGGTACGTCTCTCTCCAGAATACGCTCTGGGGGTATAGGTACGTCTCTCTCCAGAATACGCTCTGGGGGTATAGGTACGTCTCTCTCCAGAATACGCTCTGGGGGTATAGGTACGTCTCTCTCCAGAATACGCTCTGGGGGTATAGGTACGTCTCTCTCCAGAATACGCTCTGGGGGTATAGGTACGTCTCTCTCCAGAATACGCTCTGGGGGTATAGGTACGTCTCTCTCAGAATACGCTCTGGGGGTATAGGTACGTCTCTCTCCAGAATACGCTCTGGGGGTATAGGTACGTCTCTCTCCAGAATACGCTCTGGGGGTATAGGTACGTCTCTCTCCAGAATACGCTCTGGGGGTATAGGTACGTCTCTCTCCAGAATACGCTCTGGGGGTATAGGTACGTCTCTCTCCAGAATACGCTCTGGGGGTATAGGTACGTCTCTCTCCAGAATACGCTCTGGGGGTATAGGTACGTCTCTCTCCAGAATACGCTCTGGGGGTATAGGTCTCTCTCCAGAATACGTCGTCTCTCCAGAATACGCTCTGGGGGTATAGGTACGTCTCTCCAGAATACGCTCTGGGGGTATAGGTACGTCTCTCCAGAATACGCTCTGGGGGTATAGGTACTCTCCAGAATACGCTCTGGGGGTATAGGTACGTCTCCAGAATACGCTCTGGGGGTATAGGTACGTCTCAGAAGAAGGTCGTCTCCAGAATACGCTCTGGGGGTATAGGTACGCTCTGGGGGTATAGGTACGTCTCCAGAATACGCTCTGGGGGTATAGGTACGTCTCCAGAATACGCTCTGGGGGTATAGGTACGTCTCCAGAATACGCTCTGGGGGTATAGGTACGTCTCCAGAATACGCTCTGGGGGTATAGGTACGTCTCCAGAATACGCTCTGGGGGTATAGGTACGTCTCCAGAATACGCTCTGGGGGTATAGGTACGTCTCCAGAATACGCTCTGGGGGTATAGGTACTCTCCAGAATACGCTCTGGGGGTATAGGTACGTCTCCAGAATACGCTCTGGGGGTATAGGTACGTCTCCAGAATACGCTCTGGGGGTATAGGTACGTCTCCAGAATACGCTCTGGGGATATAGGTACGTCTCCAGAATACGCTCTGGGGGTATAGGTACGTCTCCAGAATACGTTCTGTCTCCCGCTAATCTGTGCACCATCATTGTTTAATTGTGTGAATTGTTTTAACTTTGTTACATAATGTTTATTGTTATATATTTCATATATTTTAGTTGAGCACGCATGAGGAACATCTGGCTTGTGTGCAAATGTAGCAATTGGAGGATGTCTGAAATAGTATTTCTGATGGTTTTAAACTAATAAAAAGCATGAGCCCCAGTTGGTAGAGGTGCTGACTAAGGGCAGTAAAAGTGTAGGTTATGAAAATAAATAAGGAGAGTCGGACGCTGTATACAAACTATCCATCGCTGTGCCTTCTTCAGGGTGAATGAATGCTTGAACCAGGTTATGTACAGTGTAATGAATGCAACCAATGACAATAGTGAGGGGTGTGTCATAGTTGGATGATGAGAATGAAAAACAATTCATTGCTAAGACAATAGTTTACAGCAAGTTGGATATATTAGTAATAACATCAGCAGATTCATTTAAGGTACAATACTAGTCAAAGGTTTTTGAACACCTATTCATTCATGAGTTTCTTTATTTTTTTGACTATTTCTACATTGTAGAATAATAGTGAGGACATCAAAACTAATGCTATCTAATGCTAACTATCTGCTAAATTGTATTGCCTACCTCCTCATGCCTTTTGCACACAATGTATATAGACTTTATTTGTTCTACTGTGTCATTGGCTTGTTTATTGTTTACTCCATGTGTAACCATGTGTTGTTGTTTTTGTCGTACTGCTTTGCTTTAGCTTGGCCAGGTCGCAGTTGCAAATGAGAACTTGTTCTCAACTGGCCTACCTGGTTAAATAAAAGTGAAAAAAATTAAAAATTAAAAAATGAAATAACACATGTAGTAACCAAAAAAAAGTATTAAAGAAATCAAAATATATTTTAGATTCCTCTTTTTCCATTTGCTTTGATGACAGCTTTGCAAAATCTTGTCATTCTCTCAACCAGCTTCACCTGGAATGCTTTTCCAACAGTCTTGAAGGAGTTCCCACATATGCTGAGCACTTGTTGGCTGCCTTTCCTTCACTCTGTGGTCCATCTAAATTTGGTTGAGGTCGGGTGATTCTGGAGACCAGGTCATCTGATGCAGCACTCCATCACTCTCCTTCTTGGTCAAATAGCAATTACACAGCCTGGAGTTGTTGGGTCATTGTCCTGTTGAAAAACAAATGATAGTTCCACTAATCGCAAAACCAGATGGGATGGCGTATCGCTGCAGAATGCTGTGGTAGCCATGCTGGTAACGTGTGCCTTGAATTCTAAATAAATGACAGTGTCACCAGCCATGGACCCCCACACCATCTCCTCCATGCTTCAGGGTGTGAACCACACACCATCTCCTCCATGCTTCAGGGTGTGAACCTCACACCATCTCCTCCATGTTTCAGGGTGTGAACCACACGTTGAGGTCATCCGTTCACTTACTCTGTGTCTCACAAAGACACGAAGGTTGATACCTAAACTCTGAAATGTGGACAGACAAAAAGGACAGAATTCCACCGGTCTAATGTCCATTGCTCGTGTTTCTTGGCCCAAGCAAGTCTTCTTCTTATTGGTGTCCTTTAGTAGTGGTTTCTTTGCAGCAATTTGACCATGAAGGCCTGGTTCACACAGTCTCCTCTGAACAGTTGATGTTGAGATATGTCTGTTACTTGAACTCTGAAGCATTTATTTGGGCTGCAATTTCTGAGGCTGGTAACTTTAATGAACTTATCCTCTGCAGCAGAGGTAACTCTGGGTCTTCCTTTCCTGTGGAAGTCCTCATGAGAGCCAGTTTCATCATAGCGCTTGATGGTTTTTGCAACTGCACAAATTTTCCAGATTGACTGACCTTCATGTCTTAAAGTAATGATGGACTGTTGTTTCTCTTTGCTTATTTGAGCAGTTCTTGCCATAATATGGACTTGGTCTTTTACCAAAGAGGGCTATCTTCTGTATACCACCCATACCTTGTCACAACGCAACTGATTGGTTCAAACGCATTAAGGAAAGAAATTCCACAAATTAACTTTTAACAAGGCACCTGTGAATTGAAATGCATTCCAGGTGACAACCTCATGAAGCTGGTTGAGAGAATGCCAAGAGTGTGCAAAGCTGTCCTCAAGGCAAAGGGTGGCTACTTTGAAGAATCAAAAAATATTTTAATTTGTTTAACACTTTTTTGGTTACTACATGAGTCCATATGTGTTATTTCATAGTTTGTGTCTTCACAACTTTTCAGCAATATAGATAAATCTAGGTAAAAAAAGAAAGCCCCTGGAATGAGTACGTGTGCAAACTTTTGACTGTTACTTCTCTGCAAAAATCTGGGTAAAATATTGAAAGGAAAGTGAGTATTATTTGATAATTTGCAAATAAATTCATTAAAAATCTTACGTACCTTACTGTATTTTTTTTCTTCTCATTTAGTCTGTCATAGTTGAAGTGAACCTATGATGAACATTACAGGCCTCTCTCATCTTTTTAAGTGGGAGAACTTGCACAATTGGTGGCTGACTAAATACTTTTTTGCCCCACTGTATACTAATGCAAATCCATCATTACGTGTAACATTTATTTTTTATATATTTTTTATTTCACCTTTATTTAACCAGGTAGGCTCGTTGAGAACACCTTTATTTAACCAGGTAGGCTCGTTGAGAACACCTTTATTTAACCAGGTAGGCTCGTTGAGAACACCTTTATTTAACCAGGTAGGCTCGTTGAGAACACCTTTATTTAACCAGGTAGGCTCGTTGAGAACACCTTTATTTAACCAGGTAGGCTCGTTGAGAACACCTTTATTTAACCAGGTAGGCTCGTTGAGAACACCTTTATTTAACCAGGTAGGCTCGTTGAGAACACCTTTATTTAACCAGGTAGGCTCGTTGAGAACACCTTTATTTAACCAGGTAGGCTCGTTGAGAACACCTTTATTTAACCAGGTAGGCTCGTTGAGAACACCTTTATTTAACCAGGTAGGCTCGTTGAGAACACCTTTATTTAACCAGGTAGGCTAGTTGAGAACAAGCTCTTATTTACAACTGCGACCTGGCCAAGATAAAGCAAAGCAGTGTGAACAGACAACACAGAGTTACACATGGAGTAAACAATTAACAAGTCAATAACACAGTAGAAAAAAATAGTCTATATACATTGTGTGCAAAAGGCATGAGGAGGTAGGCGAATAATTACAATTTTGCAGATTAACACTGGAGTGATAAATGATCAGATGGTCATGTACAGGTAGAGATACTGGTGTGCAAAAGAGCAGAAAAGTAAATTAATAAAAACAGTATAGGGATGAGGTAGGTAAATTGGGTGGGCTATTTACCAATGGACTGTACAGCTGCAGCGATCGGTTAGCTGCTCAGATAGCAGATGTTTTAAGTTGGTGAGGGAGATAAAAGTCTCCAACTTCAATGATTTTTGCAATTCATTCCAGTCACAGGCAGCAGAGAACTGGAAGGAAAGGCGGCCAAATGAGGTGTTGGCTTTAGGGATGATCAGTGAGATACACCTGCTGGAGCGCGTGCTACGGGTGGGTGTTGCCATCGTGACCAGTGAACTGAGGTAAGGCGGAGCTTTACCTGCATGGACTTGTAGATGACCTGGAGCCAGTGGGTCTTGCGACGAATAAGTAAGAGCAGTTGGAGGCCACGGAAGCTCGTTTGGAGGTTAGATAGCACAGTGTCCAAGGAAGGGCCAGAAGTATACAGAATGGTGTTCGCTGCGTAGAGGTGGATCAGGGAATCGCCCGCAGCAAGAGCAACATCATTGAAATATACAGAGAAAAGAGTCGGCCCGAGAATTGAACCCTGTGGCACCCCCATAGAGACTGCCAGAGGACTGGACAACATGCCCTCCGATTTGACACACTGAACTCTGTCTGAGTTAGTGAACCAGGTGAGGCAGTCATCAGAAAAACCGAGGATACTGAGTCTGCCGATAAGAATATGGTGATTGACACAGTCGAAAGCCTTGGCCAGGTCGATGAAGACGGCTGCACAGTACTGTCTTTTATCGATGGCGGTTATGATATCCTTTAGTACCTTGAGCGTGGCTGAGGTGCACCCGTGACCGGCTCGGAAACTAGATTGCAGAGCGGAGAAGGTATGGTGGGATTCGAGATGTTCAGTGATCTGTTTGTTGACTTGGCTTTCGAAGACCTTAGATAGGCAGGGCAGGATGGATATAGGTCTGTAACAGTTTGGGTCCAGGGTGTGTCCCCCTTTGAAGAGGGGGATGACTGTGGTAGCTTTCCAATCCTTGGGGATCTCAGACGATATGAAAGAGAGGTTGAACAGGCTGGTAATAGGGGTTCAATGGCGGCGGATAGTTTCAGAAATAGAGGGTCCAGATTGTCAAGACCAGCTGATTTGTTCTTAGTTCTGCATTTTTTGAACGGAGCATGCTTATCTAAGATGGTGAGGAAGTTACTTTTAAAGAATGACCTGGCATCCTCAACTGACGGGATGAGGTCAATATCCTTCCAGGATACCCGGGCTAGGTCAATTAGAAAGGCCTGCTCGCAGAAGTGTTTTAGGAAGCATTTGACAGTCATGAGGGGTGGTCGTTTGACTGCGGACCCGTAGCGGATACAGGCAATGAGGCAGTGATCGCTGAGATCCTGATTGAAGACAGCGGAGGTGTATTTGGAGGGCCAGTTGGTCAGGATAACGTCAGGATAACGTCTACTGGAGAAGGATATTTCAGTACTCTTTCACCACTACGTGTATTTACTCAGCAGGGGCTGCACAGTGGAAGTTTCAGGACAGAGTGTGTTTTAGTGTTTCATCACTTACAGCTTTCTGAGGAGTCTGCGTCTGGATAGCCCTCACATTCTGCTCTCTCCACATGGACCACAACGGTGAAAGGGAACCTAAACCATTCATCGTGCTGTTTGGGTCTGGCTGAATCAAACACAAACACATGAACATAAACATCAATGAACATGATGAATTATGTGAAATAGCTCACCTGTACAACTCAAAAATCTAAAATTGTAGTCATAAAAATATGTGAAAACAACTTTGCAAGTCATGCAAATTCGTTACTCTCAAATATAACCAAATCAACTCTGCCTCTAATAAAGGTTAGGTCATTAAGCATATTCTTAAATGAATTACTTTTCAATCACAGGTGTTATGCAGTGTTGCTGGGGCTCTGCAGTGTTCATTGAACTAAAAGTCACATGCCACAATGAATAGGTACCAAACCAAAGGTACCTTTTGTTTTGCTCTACAATGGTTGGCAACATGGTTTTCAAAAAACAGAATACTCCGAACAACTGACCATGACCAATGAATGACGAGGACTGATTCACATAACTTAAAACTGTTATCCATTTATTTAAAATGTTTTGTTATTACCTGCCCTATAATCCGTGAAGATGAGCGGGAAGTATCTCTCGAAAGCCGAATCCAGAAGAGAACAACCGGGTTGAGCGGATGATCCACTAGAGTACTGAAAAATAAACTCCCGTGGATTTAGTGTGTATCGGGCCATGGAAGAGCTGATCTTCTGAGGCATCGGCCACACCGCATCCACGTAGATTACAGAGAAGGACATGAACAAAACCATGAACCAAAGCCATTGTTTATAACAACGCCTGGAATTGGAGATAGTTTTCTCTTCCATTGTATCACGTGAGTCTAGAATGTCAAATTGGTGTTCTTGCGGATGTACAGTGTGCTGTACTGTCCTGGACGGTCCTGGCGTTCAAAGGAGGAAGACTGAACTGGAAAAGAGTCACGTGATATAGGCAGACGCTTTAGACTCAAACAAATCACGTGATCAGGTGTGAATCCTACATGCGGGTTCCGGTCTAAACGCATAGTAAATAGTCCTAAAATCCCCAGCACTTAAATTACGTTTTTACCTCGTCAGATCCAAGTCTACTTTAAAATGTTCCTTGCCCAAGAAAGGGAGAATGATGATCTGAGAGGCAACGTCCTTGGTGGAAATGTTGAAGTTGAGCTTAAAAACAGCCATACTAAAAACTATGAATGTACCTAGCAAGCTAACGTAGCTAGCTAGCGCTCCTGTCGGGTAACGTTACCCATCTCTGGCTAGCTAGTTGTATAGTTTGCTCATGTATTCCATTTCAGAATATACCCAAAACATATATTTAGCTATGACGCTAGCTACGTTTTATAGCACCTCACTACGAGACTAAGCCAATTTGAGGGTCATTCCCACTTGCCAACACTAAAATAAATGTTTTATTTAGAATTATTTCACTTTATTGTATTGCATATGTCAGTTGAATTGCGTATGATGTATTGAAAAAAAAATAGGTATCCAATTACATATTTTTTATTGTAAAAAAAACAGTATACATACAAGAAGTACAAAAACAGACAATGACAATATATGCTTAAATCAATGTTATCTATAGATTGTGTTGCAAACTAGGGTCATAGGCTGCATTCCAAACACTTAAAAGACACACCCTCTCCCTTTTGATAATGTCAGATGAGTTGACACTTGCAGGTCAAGGGAAGAATGAATTCATTTTAAATGGACCTCTCTTGCCTGGAAATGTGTCACTAGTTCATCCCACGTTTGTGTTTTCAGTCATCATGGGACTGTTGTGTGTGCACGCTGCAGTCAATTATGATGCATTTCGTATCTTGGCTAGAAGACAACGCATTCGCAGACGTGTTAGCCATCCTACTATATCAGGCAAATCGAAAGTTACTTCAGCCACACTGAAGTCTAACAGCCCCCATAATCTTATCATTTTCTCTCAGCCAATCATCAGTCATTTGTGTAAGTGCTGTGCTTGTTGAATGTCCTCTATGCATGCTGAACGTTTGTCAATTTGTTGACTGTAAAATGGCAATGTGAGCCCCACAATGTTTTCCAGAAGTTTACTAAGGGTTGGTAACAGGCTGGTTGGTCGGCTATTTGAGCCAGTAAAGGGGGCTTTACTATTCTTAAGTAACAGAATGACTTTTACTTCCGTCCAATCTTGAGGGCACACACTTTCTAGTAGGCTTAAGTTGAAGATGTGGCAAATAGGAGTGGCAATATCGTCCGCTATTATCCTCAGTAATTTTCCATCCAAGTTGTCAGACCCCGGTGGCTTGTCATTGCTGATAGACAATTTTTTAATCTCTTCCACAATTTCAATGCTTGTCTTTCACAATTTGGTCAGATATACTTGGATGTGTAGTATCTGTGTTTGTTGCTGGCATGTTATGGCAATATCAGTTGGTTTTGTGATGAATTAGCAATCTCTTTCAATGAATGATGGACTTGAGTTTGCCTTTTATCCCAGAATTTAATTGTATGTGCTCCAAATCTTTTTACTATCATTCTTTATTTCGCGTATCTTTATTTCATAGTGTAGTTTCATCTTTTTATTACGTTTAGTCACATGATTTCTCAATTTGCAATAAGTTTGCCAATGAGTTGTGCATCCAGACTTATTTGCCAATCCTTTTGCATCATCCCCCTCAACTGTACAACTTCTAAATTCCTCATCAATCCACAGGGATTTAACAGTTTTTAGTCATTTTATTAATGTGTAAATGCTTATTAGCAACTGGAATAAGCAATTTCATAAATGTGTCAAGTGCAGCATCTGGTTGCTCCTCATTACACACCACAGACCAGCAGCGTCTGGTTGCTCCTCATTACACACCACAGACCAGCAGCGTCTGGTTGCTCCTCATTACACACCACAGACCAACAGCGTCTGGTTGCTCCTCATTACACACCACAGACCAGCAGCGTCTGGTTGCTCCTCATTACACACCACAGACCAGCAGCGTCTGGTTGCTCCTCATTACACACCACAGACCAACAGCGTCTGGTTGCTCCTCATTACACACCACAGACCAGCAGCATCTGGTTGCTCCTCATTACACACCACAGACCAGCAGCATCTGGTTGCTCCTCATTAAACACCACAGACCAGCAGCGTCTGGTTGCTCCTCATTACACACCACAGACCAACAGCATCTGGTTGCTCCTCATTACATACCACAGACCAGCAGCATCTGGTTGCTCCTCATTACACACCACAGACCAGCAGCATCTGGTTGCTCCTCATTAAACACCACAGACCAGCAGCATCTGGTTGCTCCTCATTAAACACCACAGACCAGCAGCGTCTGGTTGCTCCTCATTACACACCACAGACCAACAGCATCTGGTTGCTCCTCATTACACACCACAGACCAGCAGCGTCTGGTTGCTCCTCATTACACACCACAGACCAGCAGCATCTGGTTGCTCCTCATTACACACCACAGACCAGCAGCGTCTGGTTGCTCCTCATTACACACCACAGACCAGCAGCGTCTGGTTGCTCCTCATTACACACCACAGACCAGCAGCGTCTGGTTGCTCCTCATTACACACCACAGACCAGCAGCGTCTGGTTGCTCCTCATTACACACCACAGACCAGCAGCGTCTGGTTGCTCCTCATTACACACCACAGACCAGCAGCGTCTGGTTGCTCCTCATTACACACCACAGACCAGCAGCGTCTGGTTGCTCCTCATTACACACCACAGACTAGCAGCGTCTGGTTGCTCCTCATTACACACCACAGACTAGCAGCGTCTGGTTGCTCCTCATTACACACCACAGACCAGCAGCGTCTGGTTGCTCCTCATTACACACCACAGACCAGCAGCGTCTGGTTGCTCCTCATTACACACCACAGACTAGCAGCGTCTGGTTGCTCCTCATTACAGACCACAGACCAGCAGCGTCTGGTTGCTCCTCATTACACACCACAGACCAGCAGCGTCTGGTTGCTCCTCATTACACACCACAGACCAGCAGCGTCTGGTTGCTCCTCATTACACACCACAGACCAGCAGCGTCTGGTTGCTCCTCATTACACACCACAGACCAGCAGCGTCTGGTTGCTCCTCATTACACACCACAGACCAGCAGCTTCTGGTTGCTCCTCATTACACACCACAGACCAGCAGCGTCTGGTTGCTCCTCATTACACACCACAGACCAGCAGCATCTGGTTGCTCCTCATTACACACCACAGACCATCAGCATCTGGTTGCTCCTCATTACACACCACAGACCAGCAGATATTCTTTACATCATCAACATATGATTCACTACAAAACTTATTGAATGACCTCTTATACACTATATTAGGCCCAGCCTGACCTCTTATACACTATATTAGGCCCAGCCTGACCTCTTATACACTATATTAGGCCCAGCCTGACCTCTTATACACTATATTAGGCCCAGCCTGACCTCTGATACACTATATTAGGCCCAGCCTGACCTC
Organism: Oncorhynchus nerka; assembly: GCF_034236695.1. Taxonomy (NCBI): domain Eukaryota; kingdom Metazoa; phylum Chordata; class Actinopteri; order Salmoniformes; family Salmonidae; genus Oncorhynchus; species Oncorhynchus nerka. The sequence goes on from NC_088404.1 coordinate 1,083,649, forward strand.
TTATACACTATATTAGGCCCAGCCTGACCTCTTATACACTATATTAGGCCCAGCCTGACCTCTTATACACTATATTAGGCCCAGCCTGACCTCTTATACACTATATTAGGCCCAGCCTGACCTCTTATACACTATATTAGGCCCAGCCTGACCTCTTATACACTATATTAGGCCCAGCCTGACCTCTTATACACTATATTAGGCCCAGCCTGACCTCTTATACACTATATTAGGCCCAGCCTGACCTCTTATACACTATATTAGGCCCAGCCTGACCTCTGATACACTATATTAGGCCCAGCCTGACCTCTGATACACTATATTAGGCCCAGCCTGACCTCTTATACACTATATTAGGCCCAGCCTGACCTCTGATACACTATATTAGGCCCAGCCTGACCTCTGATACACTATATTAGGCCCAGCCTGACCTCTGATACACTATATTAGGCCCAGCCTGACCTCTTATACACTATATTAGGCCCAGCCTGACCTCTTATACACTATATTAGGCCCAGCCTGACCTCTTATACACTATATTAGGCCCAGCCTGACCTCTGATACACTATATTAGGCCCAGCCTGACCTCTTATACACTATATTAGGCCCAGCCTGACCTCTTATCTTAGGCCCATACACTATATTAGGCCCAGCCTGACCTCTTATACACTATATTAGCCCAGCCACTATATTAGGCCCAGCCTGACCTCTTATACACTATATTAGGCCCAGCCTGACCTCTTATACACTATATTAGGCCCAGCCTGACCTCTGATACACTATATTAGGCCCAGCCTGACCTATACACTGACCTCTTATACACTATATTAGGCCCAGCCTGACCTCTGATACACTATATTAGGCCCAGCCTGATGACCTCTTATACACTATATTAGGCCCAGCCTGACCTCTTATACACTATATTAGGCCCAGCCTGACCTCTTATACACTATATTAGGCCCAGCCTGACCTCTTATACACTATATTAGGCCCAGCCTGACCTCTTATACACTATATTAGGCCCAGCCTGACCTCTTATACACTATATTAGGCCCAGCCTGACCTCTGATACACTATATTAGGCCCAGCCTGACCTCTTATACACTATATTAGGCCCAGCCTGACCTCTGATACACTATATTAGGCCCAGCCTGACCTCTTATACACTATATTAGGCCCAGCCTGACCTCTTATACACTATATTAGGCCCAGCCTGACCTCTGATACACTATATTAGGCCCAGCCTGACCTCTTATACACTATATTAGGCCCAGCCTTTGGAACTTTGGTTTTCCTAGATATGGCTACTATATTGTGATCACTACATTCTATGAACTTGGATACTGCTTTAAAGCAAATATCTGCATCATAAGTAAAGATGTGATCAATACATGTTGATGATATCATTCCTGTGCTGTTTGTAACGACCCTGGTAGGTTGACTGATAACCTGAACCAGGCTGCAGGTTCTGATTACAGTTTGAAGCGTTTTCTTGAGTGGGCAGCTTGATGATACCCAGTCAATATTTAAATTACCCTGAACATATACTCCTCTGTTGATATATACATTATCAAGCATTTCACACATGTTATCCAGATACTGACTGTTGTCACTTGGTCTATAGCAGCTTCCCACCAGAATGGGCTTTAGGTGAGGCAGATGAACCTGTAGCCATATTACTTCAACAGTATTTAACATTATCCAGATACTGACTGTCTATAGCAGCTTCCCACCAGAATGGGCTTTAGGTGAGGCAGATGAACCTGTAGCCATATTACTTCAACAGTATTTAACATTATCCAGATACTGACTGGTCTATAGCAGCTTCCCACCAGAATGGGCTTTAGGTGAGGCAGGTGAACCTGTAGCCATATTACTTCCACAGTATTTAACGTTATCCAGATAGTGACTGTTAGCACTTGGTCTATAGCAGCTTCCCACCAGAATGGTCTTTAGGTGAGGTAGATGAACCTGTAGCCATATTACTTCAACAGTGTTTAACATGAGATCATATCTAAGCTTTACAGTAATGTGGCTCAATATAAACAGCAACACCTCCGCCAGTGGCATTTCTATATTTTCTGAGAGGTAGACTATGAATATCATCTGTTACTAGCAAATTATTGATTTCATGACCCTTTTTTCTTAAGCTACATGTGTTAACGTGTACTTGCTTTACTGGGAAGCCCACCTCTTTAAGGAATACCTAGCATAGGATAAAGTAATCCTTCTCACCCCCCTTAAAAGACTTAGATGCACTATTGTAAAGTGGCTGTTCCACTGGATGTCATAAGGTGAACGCACCAATTTGTAAGTCGCTCTGGATAAGAGCGTCTGCTAAATGACTTAAATGTAATGTAGCAGCAGTAGATATGTTCATGTTATTTATGTTAGTGCAGGGTGAGCTGCACACAGTGGTCTTCCTACTAGGACACACCCCCGCAGTGGTCTTCCTACTAGGACACACCCCCTCAGTGGTCTTCCTACTAGGACACACCCCCTCAGTGGTCTTCCTACTAGGACACACCCTCAGTGGTCTTCCTACTAGGACACACCCCCTCAGTGGTCTTCCTACTAGGACACACCCCCTCAGTGGTCTTCCTACTAGGACACACCCCCTCAGTGGTCTTCCTACTAGGACACACCCCCTCAGTGGTCTTCCTACTAGGACACACCCCCTCAGTGGTCTTCCTACTAGGACACACCCCCTCAGTGGTCTTCCTACTAGGACACACTGGCTTACTGCTAACAGTGGTCTTCCTACTAGGGCACACCCCCTCAGTGGTCTTCCTACTAGGACACACCCCCTCAGTGGTCTTCCTACTAGGACACACTGGCTTACTGCTAACAGTGGTCTTCCTACTAGGGCACACCCCCTCAGTGGTCTTCCTACTAGGACACACCCCCTCAGTGGTCTTCCTACTAGGACACACCCCCTCAGTGGTCTTCCTACTAGGACACACCCCCTCAGTGGTCTTCCTACTAGGACACACCCCCTCAGTGGACTTCCTACTAGGACACACCCCCTCAGTGGTCTTCCTACTAGGGCACACTGGCTTAGTGCTAACAGTGGTCTTCCTACTAGGGCACACCGCCTCAGTGGTCTTCCTACTAGGACACACTGGCTTAGTGCTAACAGTGGTCTTTCTACTAGGACACACTGGCTTAGTGCTAACAGTGGTCTTCCTACTAGGGCACACTGGCTTAGTGCTAACAGTGGTCTTACTACTAGGGCACACTGGCTTAGTGCTAACAGTGGTCTTCCTACTAGGACACACTGGCTTAGTGCTAACAGTGGACTTCCTACTAGGGCACACTGGCTTAGTGCTAACAGTGGTCTTCCTACTAGGGCACACTGGCTTAGTGCTAACAGTGGACTTCCTACTAGGGCACACTGGCTTAGTGCTAACAGTGGTCTTCCTACTAGGGCACACTGGCTTAGTGCTAACAGTGGTCTTCCTACTAGGACACACTGGCTTAGTGCTAACAGTGGTCTTCCTAGTAGGACACACCCCCTCAGTGGTCTTCCTACTAGGACACACTGGCTTAGTGCTAACAGTGGTCTTCCTACTAGGACACACCCCCTCAGTGGTCTTCCTACTAGGACACACTGGCTTAGTGCTAACAGTGGTCTTCCTACTAGGACACACCCCCTCAGTGGTCTTCCTACTAGGACACACTGGCTTAGTGCTAACAGTGGTCTTCCTACTAGGACACACCCCCTCAGTGGTCTTCCTACTAGGACACACTGGCTTAGTGCTAACAGTGGACTTCCTACTAGGGCACACTGGCTTAGTGCTAACAGTGGTCTTCCTACTAGGGTACACTGCCTCAGTGGTCTTCCTACTAGGACACACTGGCTTAGTGCTAACAGTGGTCTTCCTACTAGGACACACTGGCTTAGTGCTAACAGTGGTCTTCCTACTAGGACACACCCCCTCAGTGGTCTTCCTACTAGGACACACCCCCTCAGTGGTCTTCCTACTAGGACACACCCCCTCAGTGGTCTTCCTACTAGGACACACCCCCTCAGTGGTCTTCCTACTAGGGCACACCGGCTTAGTGCTAACAGGATACATCTGGTTCATAGGCACATGATTACTGTACACAATAGCTGTAAGGTCAGTAGAGGCATTCAGGTTACTTATATTGTGTCTACTGATGCCCCTGGTATAATGTACATTTGCCGAGAGAACCCGAGGCTTCCCGACCTGCCCCGAGGGCTGCCGAAGATGGCCCGAACATTCCTGCTTCCCCTGCTCGCACCCCTTTTCATGTCATTCTGCTGTGGGGAGACCAGTACAAATCTCTCCAGGTTCTCATTGACTCTGGGGCCGATGAGAGCTTTTTGGACACTACCCTGATTCCCGTGGTATTGGGATTCTCCTGGTTCCAACGACACAATCCCCTCATTAACTGGTCTACTGGTGCCATCACAGGCTGGGGCCCGTTCTGCAATGCCCATTGCCTGAAGTCAGAACAACCTGCCCCGGGACGTCTTCCGGGGGATCGGAAGGTGCCCCGGACATTTCCGCCATTCCCGCGGAGCACCAGGACCTCCGGGAGGTGTTCAGCAAGGCCCGGGCCACGTCACTTCCACAGCACCAACCCTATGAGCTTGGACAGCACATCTGAAAATCCCTGTCTGCCTGGAGAGACCTTGCTGATGCAGTATAACTACCTTGTCTTGTTGTTGTCTAAGCTCTTTTGAAGAAGCACAAAGAAACGGGCAACGTTGAGGACCAGTGGTCGGCCATGGAAATTTACTGCAGCAGATGAAAGACACCATCATGCTTACTTCCCTTCGCAATCGAAAGATGTCCAGCAGTGCCATCAGCTCAGAAGTGGCAGAAAACAGTGAAACTCTGGTACATCCATCTACTGTCTGGAGAAGTCTGGTCAGAAGTGGCCTTCACGGAAGACTTGCAGCCATAAAGCCATACCTCCGACGTGGAAACAAGACCAAGCGACTCAACTATGCACGAAAACACAGGAACTGGGGTGCAGAAAAATGGCAGCATGTGCTCTGGACTGATGAATTGTGAAATGTTTGGCTGTAGCAGAAGGCAGTTTGTTCGCCGGTACACGAATGACTGCAAGCAACAGTGAAACATGGTGGAGGTTCCTTGCAAGTTTAGGGCTGCGTTTCTGCAAATGGAGTTGGGGATTTAGTCAGAATGAATGGTCTCCTCAATGGGGAGAAGTACAGGCAGATACTTATTCATCATGCAATACCATCAGGAAGGCATCTGATTGGCCCCAAATGTTTTCTGCAGCATGACAACAATTTCAATACAGCAGGTAGAATATTAACTGTACAACAGACCAACAAATCCATGTAAAATGACAAATACATAAAGGGATTTCAGAAAGTAATCAGACCCCTTGACTTATTGCACATTTTGTTATGTTACAGCCTTATTCTAAAACAGATTACATTGCTTTTTCACCCTCATCAATCTACCCCCAATACCCCATAATGACAAAGAGAACTGTTCCACCGACAAATGTTTAAAAAAATATGACATTTACATAAGTATTCAGAACCTTTACTCAGTACTTTGCTGAAGCAACTTTGGCAGCGATTACAGCCTCGAGTCTTCTTGGGTATGACGCTACAAGCTTGGCACACCTGTATTTGGGGATTTTCTCCCATTCTTCTCTGCAGATCCTCTCCATTTCTGTCAGGTTGGATGGGGATGGTCACTGCAAAGCTATTTTCAGGTCTCTCCAGAGATGTTCGATTGGGTTCAAGTGAACCTTTGCCCCAGTCTGAGGCCCTGAGCGCTCTGCAGCAGGTTTTCATCAAGGATCTATCTGTACTTTGTTCCGTTTAACTTTCCCTCGATCCTGACTAGTCTTCCAGTCCCTGCCACTAAAAACATCCGCACAGCATGATGCTGCCACCAGCATGCTTCCCCATAGGGGTGACGCCAGGTTTCCTCCAGACGTGACGCTTGGCATTCAGTTAAAAGATTTCAGGCCAATCTTGGTTTCATCAGACCAGAGAATCTTGTTTCTCATGGTCTGAGAGTCCTTCAGGTGCCTTTTGGTAAACTCCAAGTGAGCTGTTGTGCCTTTTACTGAGAAGTGGCTTCTATTTGGCCACTCTACCATAAAGACATTATTGGTGGAGTGCTGCAGAGATGGTTGTCCTTCTGGAAAGTTCTCCCATCTCCACAGAGGAACTCTGGAGCTCTCTCAGAGTGACCATCAGGTTCTTGGTCACCTCCCTGACCAAGGCCCTTCTCCCCGGATTGAGTCTTGGTGGTTCCAAACTTCTTCCATTTAAGAATGATGGAGGCCACTGTGATCTTGGGGACCTTCAATGCTGCAGAATGAGTGAGGCCACTGTGATCTTGGGGACCTTCAATGCTGCAGAATGAGTGAGGCCACTGTGATCTTGGGGACCTTCAATGCTGCAGAATGATGGAGGCCACTGTGATCTTGGGGACCTTCAATGCTGCAGAATGATGGAGGCCACTGTGATCTTGGGGACCTTCAATGCTGCAGAATGAGTGAGGCCACTGTGATCTTGGGGACCTTCAATGCTGCAGACATTTGTTGGTACCCTTCTCCAGATCTGTACCTGATCAGCCTAACTCTACAGTTTGTTAGGTAGTGTTGCTGACGCCATTTCCGGTCACAACTTGCAGACTTGTTTACGTGTTGCTGTGCGTTTTGTTGCCAACCTTACTTTGCTACCTGACAACTTTACAGTTTTTACTTTTTAATTACAGTTTATATTTTTGGTTTTTCCCTCATTCAACTTTTCTTCTTTCAACTTTTTCACTCCGGACGCTTTATCTGGACGTGGTTTGTCAGGACCTCCAACAGCCGAAGCTAAGTAGTAACATTAACATGATGCCTTTTAATTGCAGTCGTTGTACTCATAATATACAGGAGAACGATCGCCTTACGGCGAGGATAGCTGTGTTGCAAGTCCAGCTTCAGACGCAATCGTTAGGCAAGGGTAATTTAAGTGTAGGGAAGGATGAAACAGCGTCTGTGCCACCAGTAAGTACAGATAGTAACGTTAGTATAAACCCCTCGCACGGTCCCCGCAGCCGGACAACTTTCTCATGGTTTCTGGAGGGAAATGCTGTAGGAACGCTCAACCGGTGTCGCTCATTCAGCCGACAGAAACTTTCAACCAGTTTTCCCCATTAAGCAGCGAGTCGGAGTCTGAGGCCGAGCCTTCTCTTGTCTCTACTCTCCCATTACGGGGTCTGAGACGCCAAAGCTTCCCACCATTAGCTCTGACTAATTGAACATTTCCACAACTCCATTACCCGCAGTATTAGGCTTAAAACGTATTATCCAGCGATCATACACTGTTTACCCGGGGGGCAGGGCTACCGACGTTAAGGCTAATCTGTTTACCAGGGGGCAGGGCTACCGACGTTAAGGCTAATCTGTTTACCAGGGGGGCAGGGCTACCGACGTTAAGGCTAATCTGTTTACCCGGGGGCAGGGCTACCGACGTTAAGGCTAATCTGTTTACCAGGGGCAGGGCTACCGACGTTAAGGCTAATCTGTTTACCAGGGGCAGGGCTACCGACGTTAAGGCTAATCTGTTTACCAGGGGGCAGGGCTACTGACGTTAAGGCTAATCTGTTTACCCGGGGCAGGGCTACCGACGTTAAGGCTAATCTGTTTACCAGGGGCAGGGCTACCGACGTTAAGGCTAATCTGTTTACCAGGGGCAGGGCTACCGACGTTAAGGCTAATCTGTTTACCAGGGGGGCAGGGCTACCGACGTTAAGGCTAATCTGTTTACCAGGGGGCAGGGCTACCGACGTTAAGGCTAATCTGTTTACCAGGGGGCAGGGCTACCGACGTTAAGGCTAATCTGTTTACCAGGGGGCAGGGCTACCGACGTTAAGGCTAATCTGTTTACCAGGGGGCAGGGCTACCGACGTTAAGGCTAATCTGTTTACCAGGGGGCAGGGCTACCGACGTTAAGGCTAATCTGTTTACCCGGGGGCAGGGCTACCGACGTTAAGGCTAATCTGAAGATGGTGCTGGTTAAAGCTAAAACTGGCGAGTATAGAGATATTGTTATCCACGTCGGCACCAACGATGTTAGGATGAAACGGTCAGAGATCACCAAGCGCAACATAGCTTCAGCGTGTAAATCAGCTAGAAAGATGTGTCGGCATCGAGTAATTGTCTCTGGCCCCCTCCCAGTTAGGGGGAGTGATGAGCTCTACAGCAGAATCTCTGGCCCCCTCCCAGTTAGGGGGAGTGATGAGCTCTACAGCAGAGTCTCTGACCCCCTCCCAGTTAGGGGGAGTGATGAGCTCTACAGCAGAGTCTCACAACTCAATCGCTGGTTGAAAACGGCTTTCTGCCCCTCCCAAAAGATAGAATTTGTAGATAATTGGCCCTCTTTCTGGGACTCACCCACAAACAGGACCAAGCCTGGCCTGCTGAGGAGTGACGGACTCCATCCTAGCTGGAGGGGTGCTCTCATCTTATCTACCAACATAGACAGGGCTCTAACTCCTCTAGCTCCACAATGAAATAGGGTGCAGGCCAGGCAGCAGGCTGTTAGCCAGCCTGCCAGCATAGTGGAGTCTGCCACTAGCACAGTCCGTGTAGTCAGCCCAGCTATTCAGACCGTGTCTTTGCCTCGAGCTGGGTTGGGCAAAACGAAACATGGCGGTGTTCACCTTAGCAATCTCACTAGGACATTTTCGTCTTTTGAGCTTCTAGTCATGAAATCTATGCAGCCTACTATGCAGCTACTGTTTACAGGCCTCCTGGGCCATATACAGTGTTCCTCATTGAGTTCCCTGAATTCATATCGGACCTTGTAGTCATAGCAGATAATATTCTAATCTTTGATGACTTTAATATTCACATGGAAAAGTCCACAGACCCACTCCAAAAGGCTTTCGGAGCCATCATCGACTCAGTGGGTTTAGTCCAACATGTCTCTGGACCTACTCACTGTCACAGTCATACTCTGGACCTAGTTTTGTCCCATGGAATAAATGTTGTGGATCTTAATGTTTTTCCTCATAATCCTGGACTATCGGACAACCATTTTATTACATTTGCAATTGCAACAAATAATCTGCTCAGACCCCAACCAAGGAGCATAAAAAGTCGTGCTATAAATTCACAGACAACACAAAGATTCCTTGATGCCCTTCCAGACTCCCTCTGCCTACCCAAGGACGTCAGAGGACAAAAATCAGTTAACCACCTTACTGAGGAACTCAATTTAACCTTGTGCAATACCCTAGATGCAGTTGCACCCCTAAAAACTAAAAACATTTCTCATAAGAAATTAGCTCCCTGGTAAACAGAAAATACCCGAGCTCTGAAACAAGCATCCAGAAGTCTGGAAGTCTTCCGACTAGCTTGGAAAGACAGTACCGTATCGTATCGAAGAGCCCTCACTGCTGCTCGATCATCCTATTTTTCTAACTTAATTGAGGAAAATAAGAACAATCCGAAATGTATTTTTGATACTGTCGCAAAGCTAAATAAAAAAGCAGCATTCTTCAAGTGAGGATGGCTTTCACTTCAGCAGTAATACATTCAGGGACCTCTGAGGAAAAGATCATGATTATTAGAAAGCAAATTACGGACTCCTCTTTAAATCTGCGTATTCCTTAACAGCTCAGTAGTCCTGAGTCTGCACAACTCTGCCGGGACCTAGGATCAAGAGAGACACTCAAGTGTTTTAGTACTATATCTCTTGACACAATGATGAAAATAATCATGGCCTCTAAACCTTCAAGCTGCATACTGGACCCTATTCCAACTAAACTACTGAAAGAGCTACTTCCTGTGCTTGGCCCTCCTATGTTGAACATAATAAACGGCTCTCTATCCACCGGATGTGTACCAAACTCACTAAAAGTGGCAGTAATAAAGCCTCTCTTGAAAAAGCCAAACCTTGACCCAGAAAATATAAAAAACCATCGGCCTATATCGAATATCCCATTTCTCTCAAATTTTAGAAAAGGCTGTTGCGCAGCAACTCACTGCCTTCCTGAAGACAAACAATGTATACGAAATGCTTCAGTCTGGTTTTAGACCCCATCATAGCACGGAGACTGCACTTGTGAAGGTGGTAAATTAATTTTTAATGGCATCAGACCGAGGCTCTGCATCTGTCCTCGTGCTCCTAGACCTTAGTGCTGCTTTTGATACCATCGATCACCACATTCTTTTGGAGAGATTGGAAACCCAAATTGGTCTACACGGACAAGTTCTTATCTGTCGGAAAGATATCAGTTTGTCTCTGTGAATGGTTTGTCCTCTGACAAATCAACTGTAAATTCCAGTGTTCCTCAAGGTTCCGTTTTAGGACCACTATTGTTTTCACTATATATTTTACCTCTTGGGGATGTCATTCGAAAACATAATGTTAACTTTCACTGCTATGCGGATGACACACAGCTGTACATTTCAATTAAACATGGTGACGCCCCAAAATTGCCCCCGCTAGAAGCCTGTGTTTCAGACAAAAGGAAGTGGATGGCTGCAAACTTTCTACTTTTAAACTCGGACAAAACAGAGATGCTTGTTCTAGGTCCCAAGAAACAAAGAGATATTCTGTTGAATCTGACAATTAATAGTTGTAGTCGTACAGTTGTCTCAAATAAAACTGAAGGACCTCGGTGTAACTCTGGACCCTGATCTCTCTTTTGACGGACATATCAAGACTGTTTCAAGGACAGCTTTTTTCCATCTACGTAACATTGCAAAAATCAGAAACTTTCTGTCCAAAAATGATGCAGAATAATGTATCCATGCTTTTGTTACTTCTAGGTTAGACTACTGCAATGCTCTACTTTCTGGATATCCGGATAAAGCACTAAGTAAACTTCAGTTAGTGCTAAATACAGCTGCTAGAATCCTGACTAAAACCCAAAAAATGTATCATATTACTCCAGTGCTAGCCTCCCTACACTGGCTTCCTGTTAAGGCAAGGGCTGATTTCAAGGTTTCACTGTTAACCTATAAAGCATTACATGGGCTTGGTCCTACCTCTCTCTCTGATTTGGTCCTGCCGTACATACCTACACGTACGCTACGGTCACAAGACGCAGGCCTCCTAATTGTCCCTAGAATTTATAGGCAAACAGCTGGAGGCAGGGCTTTCTCCTATAGAGCTCCATTTTTATGGAATGGTCTGCCTACCCATGTGAGAGACGCAGACTCGGTCTCAACCTTTATGTCTTTACTGAAGACTCATCTCTCGCATTCTCTGCCTCTAATCCTATTACAGGGGCTAAGTCACTGGCTTACTGGTGCTCTTTCATGCCGTCCCTAGGAGGGGTGCGTTCCCTGCCTCTAGTGAGTTATGGGGGGATGGAGTAGTGATCTGTTGTTCCCTGCCTCTCTAGTGAGTTATGGGGGGATGGAGTAGTGATCTCTGTTCCCTCTAGTGAGTTATGGGGGGATGGAGTAGTGATCTGTTGTTCCCTGCCTCTCTAGTGAGTTATGGGGGGATGGAGTAGTGATCTGTTGTTCCCTGCCTCTCTAGTGAGTTATGGGGGGATGGAGTAGTGATCTGTTGTTCCCTGCCTCTCTAGTGAGTTATGGGGGGATGGAGTAGTGATCTGTTGTTCCCTGCCTCTCTAGTGAGTTATGGGGGATGGAGTAGTGATCTGTTGTTCCCTAGTGAGTTATGGGGGATGGAGTAGTGATCTGTTGTTCCCTGCCTCTCTAGTGAGTTATGGGGGATGGAGTGTGATCCTCCCTGCCTCTCTAGTGAGTTATGGGGGATGGAGTAGTGATCTGTTGTTCCCTGCCTCTGGGGATGGAGTAGTGATCTGTTGTGCCTCTCTAGTTAGTTATGGGGGATGGAGTCAAGTGATCTGTTGTTCCCTGTTAGTGAGTTATGGGGGATGGAGTAGTGATCTGTTGTTCCCTGCCTCTCTAGTTAGTTATGGGGGTGAGTTATGGTTCCCTGCCTCTCTAGTTAGTTATGGGGGGATGGAGTAGTGATCTGTTGTTCCCTGCCTCTCTAGTTAGTTATGGGGGGATGGAGTAGTGATCTGTTGTTCCCTGCCTCTCTAGTTAGTTATGGGGGGATGGAGTAGTGATCTGTTGTTCCCTGCCTCTCTAGTGAGTTATGGGGGGATGGAGTAGTGATCTGTTGTTCCCTGCCTCTCTAGTTAGTTATGGGGGATGGAGTAGTGATCTGTTGTTCCCTGCCTCTCTATGGGGGTGAGTTAGTGAGTTATGGGGGATGGAGTAGTGATCTAGTGAGTTTGGGGGATGGAGTAGTGATCTGTTGTTCCCTGCCTCTCTAGTAGTGATCTGTTGTTCCTGCCTCTCTAGTGAGTTATGGGGGATGGAGTAGTGTGATCTAGTGAGTTATGGGGGGATGGAGTAGTGTTCTGTTGTTCCCTGCCTCTCTAGTGAGTTTGGGGGATGGGGATGATCTGTTGTTCCCTGCCTCTCTAGTGAGTTATGGGGGATGGAGTAGTGATCTGTTGTTCCCTGCCTCTCTAGTGGGGGATGGAGTAGTGATCTGTTGTTCCCTGCCTCTCTAGTGAGTTATGGGGGGATGGAGTAGTGATCTGTTGTTCCCTGCCTCTCTAGTGAGTTATGGGGGGATGGAGTAGTGATCTGTTGTTCCCTGCCTCTCTAGTTAGTTATGGGGGATGGAGTCAAGTGATCTGTTGGATAGGAGTTATGGGGGATGATCTGATCTGTTGTTCCCTGCCTCTCTAGTTAGTTATGGGGGGATGGAGTAGTGATCTGTTGTTCCCTGCCTCTCTAGTTAGTTATGGGGGGATGGAGTAGTGATCTGTTGTTCCCTGCCTCTCTAGTTAGTTATGGGGGGATGGAGTAGTGATCTGTTGTTCCCTGCCTCTCTAGTTAGTGAGTTATGGGGGATGATCAAGTTCCCTGTGTTCCCTGCCTCTCTAGTTAGTTATGGGGGATGGAGTAGTGATCTGTTGTTCCCTGCCTCTCTAGTTAGTTATGGGGGGATGGAGTAGTGATCTGTTGTTCCCTGCCTCTCTAGTGAGTTATGGGGGGATGGAGTAGTGATCTGTTGTTCCCTGCCTCTCTAGTTAGTTATGGGGGGATGGACCCTAACATACTGGCTTCTGATGATGGACCCTTTAGTCTTAAGGCTTTGTGTATTTGGACAATACGCCATTTAATGGTCATTTCTGATTGAGCCATCAGCGTTTACTGTGAATGTGGTGTCCGCCAACACAGGAACATTACCTTTTTAAACGTTCTCTCTTTCTCTCTCTCTCTGTCCCCGACCCTTAAGTTGTTTTTAGAGATGTTTAACCACACTACTGATTGAGTGACATTCAGCAATCTTTTTTTGTTTTGTTTTTTCTTGCTCTTCCCTGACCTGGCTTGGAGGATTTGGTGGTCCGCCTGAATTCAACACCTTGGTGATAGAATGTCCTGACAGACCACTTCCTGTGCAACAGGGTCAGGGCGTTACCATCACTCTGGCTGAAGGAGAATACATGTCCGCATCCAAAATGGCACCCAATTCCCCATTGGGCTCTGGTCAAAAGTTTGCATGGTTTATTCCTGTGTAGGGGCCCTGGATGTGGCTGTCTGCTTGTCAACCCTGGCCCGTGTTAGCCTGGTGCCTGTCAACCCTGGCCCGTGTTAGCCTGGTGCCTGTCAACCCGGGCCCGTGTTAGCCTGGTGCCTGTCAACCCGGGCCCGTGTTAGCCTGGTGCCTGTCAACCCGGGCCCGTGTTAGCCTGGTGCCTGTCAACCCGGGCCCGTGTTAGCCTGGTGCCTGTCAACCCGGGCCCGTGTTAGCCTGGTGCCTGTCAACCCGGGCCCGTGTTAGCCTGGTGCCTGTCAACCCGGGCCCGTGTTAGCCTGGTGCCTGTCAACCCGGGCCCGTGTTAGCCTGGTGCCTGTCAACCCGGGCCCGTGTTAGCCTGGTGCCTGTCAACCCGGGCCCGTGTTAGCCTGGTGCCTGTCAACCCGGGCCCGTGTTAGCCTGGTGCCTGTCAACCCGGGCCCGTGTTAGCCTGGTGCCTGTCAACCCGGGCCCGTGTTAGCCTGGTGCCTGTCAACCCGGGCCCGTGTTAGCCTGGTGCCTGTCAACCCGGGCCCGTGTTAGCCTGGTGCCTGTCAACCCTGGCCCGTGTTAGCCTGGTGCCTGTCAACCCTGGCCCGTGTTAGCCTGGTGCTTGTCAACCCTGGCCCGTGTTAGCCTGGTGCTTGTCAACCCTGGACCGTGTTAGCCTGGTGGCAGATCTGGTTGTGCAGACCAGCACAAACTGATGAACCAGGCTAGGCCTGTGTTTCTGAACCACAACAGTCTGAAGCCTTCATAAGACTGACTGACAGTCTGACTGACTGGAGCCATGGAACACCTAGATCAGCTGCTGCACATAGAGCCAGAACACATAGAGCCAGAACACATAGATCAGCTGCTAGACACAGGGACAGAACATCTAGATCAGCTGCTAGACATAGAGCCAGAACACATAGATCAGCTGCTGCACATAGAGCCAGAACACATAGAGCCAGAACACATAGATCAGCTGCTAGACACAGGGACAGAACACCTAGATCAGCTGCTAGACACAGGGACAGAACATCTAGATCAGCTGCTAGACACAGGGACAGAACATCTAGATCAGCTGCTAGACACAGGGACAGAGCATCTAGATCAGCTGCTAGACACAGGGACAGAACACCTAGATCAGCTGCTAGACACAGGGACAGAACATCTAGATCAGCTGCTAGACACAGGGACAGAACATATAGATCAGCTGCTAGACACAGGGACAGAACATCTAGATCAGCTGCTAGACACAGGGACAGAACATCTAGATCAGCTGCTAGACACAGGGACAGAACATCTAGATCAGCTGCTAGACACAGGGACAGAGCATCTAGATCAGCTGCTAGACACAGGGACAGAACATCTAGATCAGCTGCTAGACACAGGGACAGAACATCTAGATCAGCTGCTAGACACAGGGACAGAGCATCTAGATCAGCTGCTAGACACAGGGACAGAACACCTAGATCAGCTGCTAGACACAGGGACAGAACACCTAGATCAGCTGCTAGACACAGGGACAGAACATCTAGATCAGCTGCTAGACACAGGGACAGAACATCTAGATCAGCTGCTAGACACAGGGACAGAACATCTAGATCAGCTGCTAGACATAGAGCCAGAACATCTAGATCAGCTGCTAGACACAGGGACAGAGCATCTAGATCAGCTGCTGCACATAGAGCCAGAACATCTAGATCAGCTGCTAGACACAGGGACAGAACATCTAGATCAGCTGCTAGACACAGGGACAGAACATCTAGATCAGCTGCTAGACACAGGGACAGAGCATCTAGATCAGCTGCTAGACACAGGGACAGAACATCTAGATCAGCTGCTAGACACAGGGACAGAACATCTAGATCAGCTGCTAGACACAGGGACAGAGCATCTAGATCAGCTGCTAGACATAGAGCCAGAACATCTAGATCAGCTGCTAGACACAGAGCCAGAACATCTAGATCAGCTGCTAGACACAGGGACAGAACATCTAGATCAGCTGCTAGCCACAGGGACAGAACATCTAGATCAGCTGCTAGACACAGGGACAGAACACCTAGATCAGCTGCTAGACACAGGGACAGAACATCTAGATCAGCTGCTAGACACAGGGACAGAGCATCTAGATCAGCTGCTAGACACAGGGACAGAGCATCTAGATCAGCTGCTAGACACAGGGACAGAACATCTAGATCAGCTGCTAGACACAGGGACAGAACATCTAGATCAGCTGCTAGACACAGGGACAGAGCATCTAGATCAGCTGCTAGACACAGGGACAGAGCATCTAGACACAGGGACAGAGCATCTAGATCAGCTGCTAGACACAGGGACAGAGCATCTAGATCAGCTGCTAGACACAGGGACAGAGCATCTAGATCAGCTGCTAGACACAGGGACAGACACAGGGCCAGAGCATCTAGATCAGCTGCTAGACACAGGGACAGAACATCTAGATCAGCTGCTAGACACAGGGACAGAACATCTAGATCAGCTGCTAGACACAGGGACAGAGCATCTAGATCAGCTGCTAGACACAGGGACAGAGCATCTAGATCAGCTGCTAGACACAGGGACAGAGCATCTAGATCAGCTGCTAGACACAGGGCCAGAACATATAGATCAGCTGCTAGACACAGGGACAGAACATCTAGATCAGCTGCTAGACACAGGGCCAGAACATCTAGATCAGCTGCTAGACACAGGGACAGAACATCTAGATCAGCTGCTAGACATAGAGCCAGAACATCTAGATCAGATGCTGCACATAGAGCCAGAACATCTTCAGTCAAGAGTCAGAAGAACACCAAATTGATGATTTTTTTCCCCCAGACAGTTGGAGTTGATAGGACCTCAACCCAAAATGCTTCTTATTTGTTGAAATAATTAAGAAATGAATGAATACTAGTCTAGCATATGGAGATGTGAAACATGCTCCTGATTGTCTCATGAGCTAGAATAAAGATCCACGTGCACAAAAAGCTTCTGTCTCTCAAGTGTTGAGCACTAATTAGTTGACATCCTTGTTAGTAATCATTTCTCCTTGCCAAGATAATCCATCCACCTGACAGGTGTGTCATAGCAAGAAGCTGATTAAACAGCATGATCATTACACAGGTGCACCTTCTGCTTGGTACAATAAATGGCCACTCTAAAATGTGCAGTTTTGTCACACAACACAATGCCACAGATGTCTCAAGCTTTGAGGGAGCGTGCAATTATCATTCTGACTGTAGGAATGTCCACCAGAGCTGTTCCCAGATAATTTAATATTAATTTCATTACCATAAGTCGCCTCAAACATCATTTTAGAGAATTTGGCAGTACATCCAACTGGCCTCACAACCGCAGACCACGTGTATGGCGTTGTGTGGGGGCGGTTTGCTGATGTCAACTTTGTGAACAGAGTGCCCCATGGTGGCAGTGGGGTTATGGTATGGGCATACTGATGTCAACTTTGTGAACAGAGTGCCCCATGGTGGCAGTGGGGTTATGGTATGGGCAGGAATAAGCTATGGGCAACAAACACAATTGTGTTTTATTGATGGCAATTTGAATGCATAGAGATACCGTGATGAGATCCTGATTGTCGTGCCATTCATCCACCACCATCACCTCATGTTTCAGCACGATAATGCACGGACCCATATCGCAGAGATCTGTACAAAGTTCCTGGAAGCTGAAAATGTGCCAATTCTGCCATGGCCTGCATACTCACCAGACATGTTTGGAATGCTCTGGATCGACGTGTAAGATAGCGTGTTCCAGTTCCTGCCAATATCCATCACCTTCGTACAGCCATTAAGGAGTGGGACAACATTCCACAGGCCACAATCAACTGATCAACTCTATGTGAAGGAGATGTGTCACGCTGCATGAGGCAAATGGTGGTCACACCAGATACTGACTGGTTTTCTGATCCACACCAGATACTGACTGGTTTTCTGATTCACTCCCCAATTATTTTTTTTCAAGGTATTTGTGACCAACAGATGCATGTCTGTATTCCCAGTTGTGTGAAATCTATAGATTAGGTCCTAATTGATTTTTAAAAAATTGACTGATATCCTTATATGAACTGCAACTCAGTAAAATCTTATAAAACTCAACATGCAATAATTTCTATTTGTGTTCAGTGATAGTTGTGACTTGAATTGAATGTATGGTGTTTTCAATGGCTTCTTTTGTTCCCCTGCCCATGTGGCAAACTGGTGATTTTTGGATTTGAATGGATTTCTCTTCACTAAGAAGTGCCATTTTGTTAAGGCTGTCTTACAGCACTGTGTCTGCGGCTATAGCTGTCTATGAGACTGATCATAAGGCCAATGTGCTCTAGCCTACAGGCTCTTCAAATGAAATGTATTTATATAGCCCTTCTTACATCAGCTGATATCTCAAAGTGCTGTACAGAAACCCAGCCTAAAACCACAAACAGCAAGCAATGCAGGTGTAGAAGCACGGTGGCTAGGAAAAACTCCCTACAAAGGCCAGAACCTAGGAAGAAACCTAGAGGAACCAGGCTATGTGGGGTGGCCAGTCCTCTTCTGGCTGTGCCGGGTGGAGGTAACAGAACATGGCCAAGATGTTCAAATGTTCATAAATGACCAGCATGGTCAAATAATAATAATCACAGTGGTTGTCGAGGGTGCAACAGGTCAGCACCTCAGGAGTAAATGTCAGGTGTCTTTTCATAGCCGATCATTGAGAGTATCTCTACCACTCTTGCTGTCTCTAGAGAGTTGGAAACAGCAGGTCTGGGACAGGTAGCACGTCCGGTGAACAGGTCAGGGTTCCATAGCCGCAGGCAGAACAGTTGAAACTGGAGCAGCAGGGTTAGGGTTAGTTCCCAAATGGAACCCTATCCCTTATGTAGTGCACTACTTTCGACCAGCGCTAGGGCACTATATTGGGAATAGGGTGCTGCACTACTTTAGACCAGAGCTAGGGCACTATATTGGGAATAGGGTGCTGCACTACTTTAGACCAGAGCTAGGGCACTAGATAGAGAATAGGGTGCTGCACTACTTTAGACCAGAGCTAGGGCACTAGATAGAGAATAGGGTGCTGCACTACTTTAGACCAGAGCTAGGGCACTAGATAGGGAACCATGTCTGTCAACTTTCAACTTCACATTCAGTGACCGTAATGCAGCTACATTCATTTGGTTGAAGCACCCCCCCAAAAAAAAAAAGTTTAAAATGTCCAATGCAGTGGTTTTCTGGGTAACAATTAAGTACCTTACTGTTCAATGGGGCATTATCATTTTCACAGTATTATTCCATCCTCAGTGTGAAAACATATAAAAACACGGGATTATCACATTTGACGACATTGGCCCTTTAATAGTTTTCTACATATTGTTTATTTCTTATTTACATAGTATATAATGTGGACAAGTTTAGTTGTTTGTGGCAGGACTTGGAACCAGACCTACTACATATAGTAGGACTTGGGCCAAGCTTGTACCGTCATACCCAAGAAGGTTGTAATCGCTGGTAAAGGCGCTTCAACAAAGTACTGAGTAATGGGTCGAATACTTACAGAACCAGTCAAAAGTTTGGACGCACCTACTCATTCAAGGGTTTTTAAATTATGTTTTACTCTTTTCTACATTGTAGAATAATAGTGAAGACATCAAACTATGAAATAACACATATGGAATCATGTAGTAACCAAAAAAGTGTTAAACAAATCCAAATCTATTTGAGATTATTCTATGTAGCCTCCATTTGCCTTGATGACAGCTTTGCACACTCTTGGCATTCTCTCAACCAGCTTCACCTGGAATGCTTTTCCAACCGTCTTGAAGGAGTCCAACTCAAACCAAACCATCTCAATTGGGTTGAGGTCGGGTGATCGTGGCCAAATCATCTGATGCAGCACTTCATCACTCTCCTTCTTGGTCAAATAGCCCTTACACAGCCTGTAGGTGTGTTGGGTCATTATCCTGTTCAGGGATGCAAACGAGTCACCTTTTGGCGAAATTTGCCGTTTTGAATCCAAAATAGGTGACCTACGTGATTCGTGTGGATCCGATGTGTGGATCCGATGAGAAAAGATCACTACTGGCTGTAAGCAGAGTGCAACGCAGCAAGTGACAACCAATGTGCTAGTCACAGCATTATTGCGCGTTCTGGAAAGGCGGTTACAGCAGCGCGTCCCCTGAACGATAATGAAGAGGTTAGGTGAGAAGCCTGACCACGGAGACGGTGGTGAGAAGGTGATGAAGCGTACTTCATGAGCTGTAATCGAAAAACAACTGGCATTTGGAAAGTTTGAGGTGAGGGAGAAAGTGTGGTGGAACAAGTATTAGCATTGTTAAGTATCTTGCTAGCTGGATCGGATTCTCCGTTAGCTAGCCAGAGTAATGTTGAGCAACATTAGCCTACTCATCTGATCAAATAATTTAGTTTATGGTGTGAAAATTAGCTGGCTAATAAAGTCAGAGTTAACGTTAGCTCATCTGATGTTGTAACGTTAGCTAGCTAACATTAGTAACCTAACCAATTCGCTATAGTATTAACTGGTATTACGACTCCTTGCCGTTCAAGTAATAACGAGTTAGTTGCTTACTGGACCTGTGTGAAATGTTAACTAGCTAACAAACTAACCACTATCTGTTTCCCTCTACAGTATGTGGTTAATTTTCAGAATGAGAGAATGAGGTGAAAATGAGGCATTGCTTGTTAATTAAACAAGTGGATTCAGGGATCAAGTGTAGCTGTAGCTGGACCTGGTTTAAACTGGATGCCACTATAGAGGTGAAAGAAACACCACACACTTTCCCTCTTTCTCACCTTTGCTGGCACATTGTAGAACAGATGTCCACAGGCAGAAAGTGTATTATGTGCAGTGTAGCCCAAAGATATTGTTTTTGTTGTGTTGAACTTGACAATAACACCTGTGTGTGTGAGTGAGGGGGGGGATTATATTATTATATTATATATATATGATTATATATATTTTAACTCTAGTGAATGTTATTTTTGCACACATGTAGCCTTGTGCACTTGATTGATGTCTACTATAGTGGCCACTATAATAGAGCAACAATAGAATGCCTGTTTGTTTAATTCTACTTTAAGATGTTTTTTTTTCCCCCAAATGCAATATTTATGTGGTCACAAGCGTTCTATTATCAAGGCTGTCATGGCTAACTGCAATATTAGTGTATTGTTCTTTCTCATTTGCAGTAAAGTCTAGGCAACAAATAACATTGGATTGCTTTCGTTACATTTTTAGGTAATGTTAGGTTAGCTACACTACATCTACACTACATGTCGCAACCCCTATTACCAGCCTGTTCAACCTCTCTTTCATATCGTCTGAGATCCCCAAGGATTGGAAAGCTGCCGCAGTCATCCCCCTCTTCAAAGGCGGAGACACCCTGGACCCAAACTGCTATAGACCTATATCCATCCTGCCCTGCCTATCTAAGGTCTTCGAAAGCCAAGTCAACAAACAGGTCACTGACCATCTCGAATCCCACCGTACCTTCTCCGCTGTGCAATCTGGTTTCCGAGCCGGTCACGGGTGCACCTCAGCCACGCTCAAGGTACTAAACGATATCATAACCGCCATCGATAAAAGACAGTACTGTGCAGCCGTCTTCATCGACCTCGCCAAGGCTTTCGACTCTGTCAATCACCATATTCTTATCGGCAGACTCAATAGCCTCGGTTTCTCGGATGACTGCCTTGCCTGGTTCACCAATTACTTTGCAGACAGAGTTCAGTGTGTCAAATCGGAGGGCATGCTGTCCGGTCCTCTGGCAGTCTCTATGGGGGTGCCACAGGGTTCAATTCTCGGGCCGACTCTTTTCTCTGTATATATCAATGATGTTGCTCTTGCTGCGGGCGATTCCCTGATCCACCTCTACGCAGACGACACCATTCTATATACTTTCGGCCCGTCATTGGACACTGTGCTATCTAACCTCCAAACGAGCTTCAATGCCATACAGCACTCCTTTCGTGGCCTCCAACTGCTCTTAAACGCGAGTAAAACCAAATGCATGCTTTTCAACAGATCGCTGCCTGCACCCGCATGCCCGACTAGCATCACCACCCTGGATGGTTCCGACCTTGAATATGTGGACATCTATAAGTACCTAGGTGTCTGGCTAGACTGCAAACTCTCCTTCCAGACTCACATCAAACATCTCCAATCGAAAATCAAATCAAGAGTCGGCTTTCTATTCCGCAACAAAGCCTCCTTCACTCACGCCGCCAAGCTTACCCTAGTAAAACTGACTATCCTACCGATCCTCGATTTCGGCGATGTCATCTACAAAATGGCTTCCAACACTCTACTCAGCAAACTGGATGCAGTCTATCATAGTGCCATCCGTTTTGTCACCAAAGCACCTTATACCACCCACCACTGCGACTTGTATGCTCTAGTCGGCCGGCCCTCGCTACATATTCGTCGCCAGACCCACTGGCTCCAGGTCATCTACAAGTCCATGCTAGGTAAAGCTCCGCCTTATCTCAGTTCACTGGTCACGATGGCAACACCCACCCGTAGCACGCGCTCCAGCAGGTGTATCTCACTGATCATCCCTAAAGCCAACACCTCATTTGGCCGCCTTTCGTTCCAGTTCTCTGCTGCCTGTGACTGGAACGAACTGCAAAAATCGCTGAAGTTGGAGACTTTTATCTCCCTCACCTACTTCAAACATCAGCTATCCGAGCAGCTAACCGATCGCTGCAGCTGTACATAGTCTATTGGTAAATAGCCCACCCATTTTCACCTACCTCATTCCCATACTGTTTTTATACTGTTTTTTATTTATTTTTTTATTTACTTTTCTGCTCTTTTGCACACCAATATCTCTACCTGTACATGACCATCTGATCATTTATCACCCCAGTGTTAATCTGCAAAATTGTATTATTCGCCTACCTCCTCATGCCTTTTGCACACATTGTATATAGACTGCCCATTTTTTTTTTTTTCTACTGTGTTATTGACTTGTTAATTGTTTACTCCATGTGTAACTCTGTGTTGTCTGTTCACTCTGCTATGCTTTATCTTGGCCAGGTCGCAGTTGCAAATGAGAACTTGTTCTCAACTAGCCTACCTGGTTAAATAAAGGTGAAATAAAAAAAAAATCCAAAATCATTCATATGGAGTTGATCCTCCCTTTGCTGCTATAACAGCCTCCATTCTTCTGGGAAGGCTTTCCACTAGATGTAGGAACATTGCTGCTATAACAGCCTCCATTCTTCTGGGAAGGCTTTCCACTAGATGTTGGAACATTGCTGCTATAACAGCCTCCATTCTTCTGGGAAGGCTTTCCACTAGATGTTGGAACATTGCTGCTATAACAGCCTCCACTCTTCTGGGAAGGCTTTCCACTAGATGTTGGAACATTGCTGCTATAACAGCCTCCATTCTTCTGGGAATGCTTTCCACTAGATGTTGGAACATTGCTGCTATAACAGCCTCCATTCTTCTGGGAATGCTTTCCACTAGATGTTGGAACATTGCTGCTATAACAGCCTCCACTCTTCTGGGAATGCTTTCCACTAGATGTTGGAACATTGCTGCTATAACAGCCTCCACTCTTCTGGGAAGGCTCTTTCCACTAGATGTTGGAACATTGCTGCTATAACAGCCTCCACTCTTCTGGGAATGCTTTCCACTAGATGTTGGAACATTGCTGCTATAACAGCCTCCACTCTTCTGGGAAGGCTTTCCACTAGATGTTGGAACATTGCTGCTATAACAGCCTCCACTCTTCTGGGAAGGCTTTCCACTAGATGTTGGATTATTGCAGTGGACTTGCTTCCATTCAGCCACAAGAGCATTAGTGAGGTCGGGTACTAATGTTGGGCGAGTAGGCCTGGCTCGTGTTCAGCTTTTCAATTCATCCCAAAGGTGTTCGATGGGGTTGACTGTGCAGGCCAGTCAAGTTCTTCCACACCGATCTCGACAAAACATTTCTGTAGGAACCTCGTTTGGTGCACAGGGGCATTGTCACGGATCTCTCCAGTGTTAGCCAGATCCACTAATTTGAAGGGGTGTCCATGTACTTTTGTATATAAAGTGCATTCGGGAAGTATTCAGACCCCTTGACTTTTTCCACATTTTGTTACAACCTTATTCTAAAATTGATTAAATTCATTTTATTCCATAATGACATCACAATACCCCATAATGACATCACGATACCCCATAATGACATCACGATACCCCATAATGACATCACAATACCCCATAATGACATCACGATACCCCATAATGACATCACAATACCCCATAATGACATCACGATACCCCATAATGACATCACGATACCCCATAATGACAAAGCAAAAACAGGTTTTGAGAAATGTTTACAAAAAAACAAACACATTTACATCAGTAAGTATTCAGACACTTTACTCAGAACTTTGTTGAAGCACCTTTGGCAGCAATTACAGCCTCGAGTCTTCTTGGGTATGACGCTACAAGCTTGGCACACCTGTATTTGGGGAGTTTCTCCCATTCTTCTCTGCAGATCCTCCCAATCTCTTGTCAGGTTGGATGTGGAGCGTCACTGTACAGCTATTTTCAGGTCTCTCCAGAGAATCCGTAATCTGGCTGTGCCACTCAAGGACATTCAGACTTGTCCCGAAGCCACTCCTGCATTGTCTTGGCTGTGTGCTTACGGTCGTTGTCCTGTTGGAAGGGGAACCTTCGCCTCCAGTTTGAGGTCCTGAGCGCTTTGGAGCAGGTTTTCATCAAGGAGCTCTCTGTACTTTGCTCCATTCATCTCCCCCTCAATCCTGACTGGTTTACAGGGTATTTATTGTGTGTAGATGGATGAGGACCATGTTTTATTCAATCCATTTTAGAATAAGGCTGTAACAACACCTACATGTGGAAAAAGTCAAGGGGTTTTAAACTATACCGTGCGTCCCGAAAGTATGATGTTGGTGCTGTTCTTCAAACTATGTGAAGGCAGGTTGCTTACGATTCAAACCTTCTCAAACGACTCTTTAGAGGAATAATAGATTTGACAGTGTCCTGCATTTAAAATTAGCTAAATAAATCATTTGTAAATGTGTAATATTGGTAAGTCAACATCTTCATTGCAAAAAAAAAAAGTCAGCACATGTACATACTTAACTTTAAGCTACCGGTACACATTATTTTGACAGGAAGTCAAGAACTGGAAGTCAAGAACTGTGGTAGAGCATGGTGGTGGAATAGGCATGGTGGTGGAATAGGCATGGTGGTGGAATAGGCATGGTGGTGGAATAGGCATGGTGGTGGAATAAGCATGGTGGTGGAATAGGCATGGTGGTGGAATAGGCATGGTGGTGGAATAGGCATGGTGGTGGAATAAGCATGGTGGGGGAATAGGCATGGTGGGGGAATAAGCATGGTGGTGGAATAGGCATGGTGGTGGAATAGGCATGGGGGGGGAATAGGCATGGTGGGGGAATAGGCATGGTGGTGTGGAATAGGCATGGTGGGGGGAATAGGCATGGGGGGAATAGGCATGGTGGTGGAATAGGCATGGTGGTGGAATAGGCATGGGGGGGATAGGCATGGGGGGGGAATAGGCATGGTGGTGGAATAGGCATGGGGGAATAGGCGTGGTGGTGGAATAGGCATGGTGGTGGAATAGGCATGGTGGTGGAATAGGCATGGTGGGGGAATAGGCATGGGGGGAATAGGCATGGTGGTGGAATAGGCATGGTGGTGGAATAGGCATGGTGGGGGAATAGGCATGGGGGGGAGGATAGGCATGGTGGTGGAATAGGCATGGTGGTGGAATAGGCATGGTGGGGGAATAGGCATGGTGGGGGAATAGGCATGGTGGGGGAATAGGCATGGGGGGGAATAGGCATGGGGGGGAATAGGTATGGTGGTGGAATAGGCATGGTGGTGGAATAAGCATGGTGGGGGAATAGGCATGGTGGTGGAATAAGCATGGTGGTGGAATAGGCATGGGGGAATAGGCATGGTGGGGGAATAGGCATGGTGGTGGAATAGGCATGGTGGGGGGGGAATAGGCATGGGGGGAATAGGCATGGTGGTGGAATAGGCATGGTGGTGGAATAGGCATGGTGGTGGAATAGGCATGGTGGGGGAATAGGCATGGTGGTGGAATAGGCATGGTGGGGGAATAGGCATGGGGGGGGAATAGGCATGGTGGTGGAATA
This sequence comes from Oncorhynchus nerka, assembly GCF_034236695.1. Lineage (NCBI taxonomy): Eukaryota > Metazoa > Chordata > Actinopteri > Salmoniformes > Salmonidae > Oncorhynchus > Oncorhynchus nerka. The sequence goes on from NC_088404.1 coordinate 1,109,341, forward strand.
GGCATGGTGGGGGAATAGGCATGGGGGGAATAGGCATGTAGGCATGGGGGGGGAATAGGCATGGGGGGGGAATAGGCATGGTGGTGGAATAGGCATGGGGGGGATAGGCATGGTGGGGGAATAGGCATGGTGGGGGAATAGGCATGGTGGGGAATAGGCATGGGGGAATAGGCATGGGGGGAATAGGCATGGTGGTGGAATAGGCATGGGGGGGAATAGGCATGGTGGTGGAATAGGCATGGGGGGAATAGGCATGGGGGGGAATAGGCATTGTGGTGGAATAGGCATGGTGGGGGAATAGGCATGGTGGTGGAATAGGCATGGGGTGGAATAGGCATGGGGGAATAGGCATGGGGGAATAGGCATGGGGGAATAGGCATGGTGGTGGAATAGGCATGGTGGTGGAATAGGCATGGTGGTGGAATAGGCATGGTGGGGAATAGGCATGGTGGGGGAATAGGCATGGTGGGGGAATAGGCATGGGGGGAATAGGCATGGTGGTGGAATAGGCATGGGGGGGAATAGGCATGGTGGTGGAATAGGCATGGTGGTGGAATAGGCATGGTGGTGGAATAGGCATGGGGTTAGGGATGGTGTTAGGTAGGGGGATAGGTACGGGGTTAGGGGTGGTGTTAGGTACGGGGTTAGGGGTGGTGTTAGGTACGGGGTTAGGGATGGTGTTAGGTACGGGGTTAGGGGTGGTGTTAGGTACGGGGTTAGGGGTGGTGTTAGGTACGGGGGGTTAGGTATGGTGTTAGGTACGGGGATAGGTATGGTGGTGCTCATGTCAACTTCCTTTCTTTTTTGGATTTAGACCAACGCCTTTTAAAACTTAATGTAGTTTTTTGTTTGTAATAGGGAGCCATTTGGGTCTAAAATAGTGCACTATATAGGGAATAGGGTGCCATTTGGGTCTAAATTAGTGCACTATATAGGGAATAGGGTGCCATTTGAGATGCCATCTGTGACGGCCTTACTAGCTTAACATAAATTAAGACTATTGGACATTTTTCCGGAGGAAAGATTCATTAAAACTGCCTAAATCTTGTCTAACAAGATTATTTTGTGAACCGGAGAGAATTACAGTAAACTGGTAGGATGAATAAATACAAACAATTTAACATAATGGGTGGTAGATTTATGTTTCCATGTTGCAAGGAGCACAGTTTAACCAATCGGTCTTTCTTAAGTAAAAATCATCTCCATCCTGTCCAACAGCATTCCTTTGGGAGGCAGCCAGCAGCTGACAGTTGAACAACAAACTAGCAAAGACCAACTTGAGGATCATTGGACGAGTTTTTTTTGCGTCGTCCGATGCACAGGGTGGGGTGGAAGTTGCATATTGTAGACCATTCCATTGGTCCTAAGGTGAAATCTCCACCCACCCGGGGCACCAGGCAAAATGCAAAAACAAAGTGGCCCAGAGAAAAGCACCGATACACATATCAAACTGTTGAAAAACAACACAGTCAAAACACACAAACCAGTGAAAACACACACACACACACACAGGAAAAATAATGTTTCACCAGGATTCACTCCTCTTTTTCAAGCCAGCCATTCTTCAAAAACCAAACAAGACAAAACGCCCAGTTAGGCTTCAGTCCTGTCTCGGCCCTGTCTCAGTCCTCTATTTTTAGCCAACCCTTCTTATAGTCTATGAGCAGCTCCAAGTAGTACTGCCACTCTGGTTCAGAGTCATATTTCACCTGGAACACAGTCTTCAGGGGGTTAGGGTGTGGCTCATGTACCTGCACCACCAGACCCCTGTACCACACCTCCGTTCCGTCCCCCTCCTCGTAGAGGTGTTGTATCCGTCTCCCCACCAGGTCTGGGTAGTAGATCTTCATGACGGAGCGGGCGCGCTGCACGGCGGATCGAAGGATCCAGCGACGCCGGCGGTGGTCAGAGCTGTGGCAGGCAGACAGGAAGGGGCAGTACTTGATCTTCATGACGGAGCGGTGCAGGGAGGAGGACAGAGAGGAGGGCAGTCGGCTGAAGGATGAGAAGGTGGTGAGGTGGCGCAGGGTAGAAGAGAAGCCGCTGAAATGCAGCCCTCGCTGGGGGAGCTTGGAGGACATCCTCCTGGAAAGACATACATCACTGGTTCTTTCCCTGGCCTCTCCTCTGTCCCCCTCCCTGTCCCTCTTTCCCCTGGCCTCCCCATCCTCTGTCTCTGAGAGGAGAGGCTGGCTGTCTGAGAGAGGAGGCGGACTGTGTCGACGCAGTTCAGGGACAGAGACAGCCTGGTATCGCGTCTGTTGTCCTTTAAGTCCCTCAGGAAACAACACCTTCCTCAGCTTGAGGATCATCCCTGACTGGCTCTTCGTCCTGAGGCCCTGGGACCAGGCTGAACCTGAGGATGGGGTCTTGTAGGACGGCACGGACAATAGTGTGGAGGCTCGATCCCTGTTGCTAGGAGACGAAGACAGCTCGTCTGAGGTCAAAGGGCACGTCCAGGAGTTAGACTCCTCCTCCACCTCCAGCAGGGGTGTGGCTGATGGCTCCTCCTCTTCCTCCAGCTTATTGCCTCCATTCCGCTCTCCATCCCCCTTTCCCCTTTTCTCTCCATCACTCTTTCCATCCCCCTTTCCCCTTTTCTCTCCATCCCTCTCTCTATCCCCCTTTCCCCTTTTCTCTCCATCCCCCTTTCCCCTTTTCTCTCCATCCCCCTTTCCCCTTTTCTCTCCATCCCTCTCTCCATCACTCTCTCCATCCCTCCTGTCAGAGTCACTGCCTGCATCACTGCTCCACACCGGCCGGCCGTTCCTTTCCTCCTCCTCCTGATTAACAGTGTTCTTTAGAATGTTCCAGTCTCCAGCTTGCTCTGTGCTCCCACCACCCTCCAACACCGTGCGATCCCTCGTCCCTACAAACAGAGGTTTGGGGAAGCTCTTCTTCTTCTTCTTGCCTTTCCCCTCTTTCCTCTTGTGCATCTTAAAGTGTGAGGATGATGATGATCCTCTCTTCGGGTCCTCTCTCGGTCTCTGTAAGGGAGGCTAGCTGTGGCTCTGCAGCTCGGTCTCTGAGAGGAGAGGCTAGCTGTGGCTCTGCAGCTCGGTCTCTGAGAGGAGAGGCTAGCTGTGGCTCTGCAGCTCGGTCTCTGAGAGGAGAGGCTAGCTGTGGCTCTGCAGCTCGGGGTCTGAGACGGAGACAGACTGATACATTCCTCCAGGTGTTGTGGTGAGGTGGTGGTCTGTGTTCCAATGTCACAGCGGTTGTTGGGTTGTGAACATGGTCCAGTGTTAGTGGCCAGTGAGCTATTCAAACGATACTCTGAACACAGCGTTCCTTCTGGTGTCCTGGCCGTGTCACATGGCTCTACACCTGAAACACAGGCAACATGGCCGTTAGGATGTCTTTACATTAGCATAATGTGTCAACTTGAAATGACAGGAGGATAAATCACATTGTTCTTTGATTGCAGTTCACCAAAAATAATCAAGAGATATGAAGAAGAAAAGAGTGAAAGACGTTAACGGGGGACAGAAAGACGTTAACGGGAGGACAGAAAGACGTTAACGGGAGGACAGAAAGACGTTAACGGGAGGACAGAAAGACGTTAACGGGAGGACAGAAAGACGTTAACGGGGATGACAGAAAAAGTAAATCAAAGTTGAACATTTCCCTGGAGAAAGGAGAAGGAGAGCAGACAAAATCCCACATCCAGTCTAAACTGCCACAGTGACTAGACACAGAACTGCAACAGACCAGATAACTGCACTCCACCACCAACCAGACCACTCCACCACCAACCAGACCACTCCAACACCAACCAGACCACTCCACCACACCGCCAACCAGACCACTCCACCACACCGCCAACCAGACCACTCCACCACACCGCCAACCAGACCACTCCACCACACCGTCAACCAGACCACTCCACCACACCGTCAACCAGACCACTCCACCACCCGTCAACCAGACCACTCCACCACCAACCAGACCACTCCACCACACCACCAACCAGACCACTCCACCACACCGCCAACCAGACCACTCCACCACACCGCCAACCAGACCACTCCACCACACCGCCAACCATACCACTCCACCACACCGCCAACCAGACCACTCCACCACACCGCCAACCAGACCACTCCACCAACCAGACCACTCCACCACACCACCAACCAGACCACTCCACCAGTTCCTTCCACCAGACCACTCCACCAGTTCCTTCCACCAGACCAGTCCACCAACCAGACCACTCCACCAACCAGACCACTCCACCAACCAGACCGCTCCACCACACTGCCAACCAGACCACTCCGCCAGACCACTCCACCAACCAGACCCCTCCACCAGTCCCTCCACCAGGCCCCTCCACGACCAGACCACTCCACCACACCGCCACCCAGACCACTCCACCAGACCACTCCACATGACCACTCCACCACACCGCCAACCAGACCACTCCACCAACCAGACCACACCGCCAACCAGACCACTCCACCACACCACCAACCAGACCACTCCACCAACCAGACCACTCCACATCATGCCAAACACGATCTGGGACCAGGCTAGTTGTTCTATACCCTGATCCCAGATCTGTTTGGGCTGTAAAGCCAACTCCCATGGTCATGCCAAACACGATCTGGGACCAGGCTAGTTGTTCTATACCCTGATCCCAGATCTGTTTGGGCTGTAAAGCCAACTCCCATGGTCATGCCAAACACGATCTGGGACCAGGCTAGCTGTTCTATGAGTAATCCTACAGAAGGGAAAAATCCATTGTTTTCATTAGACCAGTGTTGATACAGTCCCAAAAAATGTTTTACATGTCAGCAGTCAAGTTTTCAAGATATTGGACTTTCAAGAAGCAGAAGTGTCACCAGCCACACCATGATGATATAAAATGCACATAAAGATGCATGTACAGGAAGAAGGTAGTCATGTTGTTAATATGATTATTAACAGCAGTTATCACAGTGTTATTAACTCTAAGGGTTATTAGTTCAATAATCATAGGTAGAGTTTGTTGACATTTCAACTTGAGTTGTGTGGTTAGAACTAGTGTGATACTGGATTGTTTGTGAGTATTGTTACATGCACACAACAATATGATTAGTGTGAAGTCAGATTGATATAGTTTGATTTAAACGTTTACATGCGTTGCAAGAAGAACGGTTCCCTAATAATCTTGTTACACGACATCTGAAATCAGGCTACATGATAAATGCAGAAAAATCGGCAAATCAAAATAAACGTTCAAACATGTTATTTTTGTGAAGCAGATCAAACACCAACCAGACCACTCCACCACACCGTCAACCAGACCACTCCACCACACCGTCAACCAGACCACTCCACCACACCGTCAACCAGACCACTCCACCACACCGTAAACCAGACCACTCCACCACACCGTCAACCAGACCACTCCACCACACCGTCAACCAGACCACTCCACCACACCGTCAACCAGACCACTCCACCACACCGTCAACCAGACCACTCCACCACCAGTCAACCAGACCACTCCACCACCAACCAGACCACTCCACCACCAGTCAACCAGACCACTCCACCACCAGTCAACCAGACCACTCCACCACCAGTCAACCAGACCACTCCACCACACCACCAACCAGACCACTCCACCACACCGTCAACCAGACCACTCCACCACCCCGTCAACCAGACCACTCCACCACCCCGTCAACCAGACCACTCCACCACCCCGTCAACCAGACCACTCCACCACCCCGTCAACCAGACCACTCCACCACCCCGTCAACCAGACCACTCCACCACCCCGTCAACCAGACCACTCCACCACCCCGTCAACCAGACCACTCCACCGCCAACCGGACCACTCCACCGCCAACCGGACCACTCCACCGCCAACCGGACCACTCCACCGCCAACCAGACCACTCCACCGCCAACCAGACCACTCCACCGCCAACCAGACCACTCCACCGTCAACCAGACCACTCCACCACACCGTCAACCAGACCACTCCACCACACCGCCAACCAGACCACTCCACCGTCAACCAGACCACTCCACCGTCAACCAGACCACTCCACCACACCGTCAACCAGACCACTCCACCACACCGTCAACCAGACCACTCCACCACACCGTCAACCAGACCACTCCACCACACCGTCAACCAGACCACTCCACCACACCGTCAACCAGACCACTCCACCACACCGTCAACCAGACCACTCCACCACACCGCCAACCAGACCACTCCACCACCAACCAGACCACTCCACCACCAACCAGACCACTCCACCACACCACCAACCAGACCACTCCACCACCAACCAGACCACTCTACCACCAACCAGACCACTCTACCACCAACCAGACCACTCTACCACCAACCAGACCACTCTACCACCAACCAGACCACTCTACCACCAACCAGACCACTCTACCACCAACCAGACCACTCTACCGCCAACCAGACCACTCCACCAACCAGACCACACCGCCAACCAGACCACTCCACCACACCACCAACCAGACCACTCCACCAACCAGACCACTCCACCAACCAGACCACTCCACCAACCAGACCACTCCACCACACCACCAACCAGACCACTCCACCAGTTCCTTCCACCAGACCAGTGCACCAACCAGACCACTCCACCAACCAGACCCCTCCACCAGTTCCCTCCACCAGGCCCCTCCACCACCAGACCACTCCACCACACCGTCAACCAGACCACTCCACTAGTTCCCTCCACCAGACCACTCCACCCACCAGACCACTCCACCACACCGTCAACCAGACCACTCCACCACACCGTCAAGCAGACCACTCCACCAGACCGTCAACCAGACCACTCCACCAGACCGTCAATCAGACCACTCCACCAGACCGTCAACCAGACCACTCCACCACACCGTCAACCAGACCACTCCACCACACCGTCAACCAGACCACTCCACCACACCGTCAACCAGACCACTCCACCACACCGTCAACCAGACCACTCCACCACACCGTCAACCAGACCACTCCACCACACCGTCAACCAGACCACTCCACCACACCGTCAACCAGACCACTCCACCACACCGTCAACCAGACCACTCCACCACACCGCCAACCAGACCACTCCACCACACCGCCAACCAGACCACTCCACCACACCGCCAACCACACCATCAACCAGACCACTCCACCACACCGTCAACCAGACCACTCCACCACACCGCCAACCAGACCACTCCACCACACCGCCAACCAGACCACTCCACCACACCGTCCACCAGACCACTCTACCACCAACCAGACCACTCTACCACCAACCAGACCACTCCACCACACCGTCAACCAGACCACACCGTCAACCAGACCACTCCACCACACCGTCAACCAGACCACTCCACCACACCACCAACCAGACCACTCCACCAACCAGACCACTCCACCAACCAGACCACTCCACCATACCACTCCACCAACCAGACCACTCCACCATACCACTCCACCAGACCACTCCACCAGACCACCACACCACTCCACCACACCACCAACCAGACCACCAACCAGACCACTCCACCACACCACTCCACCATACCACCAACCAGACCACTCCACCAGACCACTCCACCAGACCACACCACTCCACCAACCAGACCACTCCACCACACCACCAACCAGACCACTCCACCACACCACCAACCAGACCACTCCACCACCAACCAGACCACTCCACCACACCACCAACCAGACCACTCCACCAACCAGACCACTCCACCACACCACCAACCAGACCACTCCACCACACCACCACACCACTCCACCAACCAGACCACTCCACCACACCACTCCACTAGTTCCCTCCGCCACACCGCCAACCAGACCACTCCACCACACCACCGACCAGACCACTCCACCAGTTCCCTCCACCACACCACTCCACTAGTTCCCTCCACCACACCGCCAACCATACCACCAACCAGTTCCCTCCACCAGACCGCCAACCAGACCACTCCACCAGTTCTCTCCACCACACCGCCAACCAGACCACTCCACCAGTTCCCTCCACCACACCGCCAACCAGACCACTCCACCAGTTCCCTCCACCAGTTCACTCCACCAGTCCCCTCCACCAGTTCACTCCACCAGGCCCCTCCACCACACCACTCCACCAGGACCCTCCACCACACCACTCCACCAGGACCCTCCACCACACCACCAACCAGGACCCTCCACCACACCAACCAGGCCCCTCCACCAAGCCCCTCCACCCAACTCATATTTCGCTGAAAGACTAGAACAGTGTTCATCTATTAAAATCAGAAAACTATGAGTCCCAAATGGCACCCTATTCCTGAAATAGTGCACTACTTTTGACCAGGACTCATTTGGCAGGCACCCAATGACTGAACAGTGTTGACCTCAGCCTCAGAGTGAAAGGTGAGAATACTAATAGTGCTGCAGTATACAGGCTACATGACAACACAGTCTGCTGCTACAGAAGATCAACATGAATAAACCAACACACCTGGGTTTCAACATCTTTCAAATACTTTGTGTTTGCTTTAGCCTGCCTACAGTTCCATTTGGGCAGGGTTAGTAAATTGTAACTTCCATTGGTTCCTTTGTGCAAGGCAAAGCACAATCCAGCCTAGTGTAAGTATTTGAACCCAGGTCTGAATATTTTTTTTTGCTAATACAGGAAGAAAAGGGTCAGATAGAAGTCAAGTTCCCATGTGACCCCCATGTGACCCACATGTGAACACTAACAAAGTCAGCACTCAGCAGAGAACAGGAAATAACCAACTATCTGGCTGGATTAGATGATTCAGTTAGTGAAATCAGTTATGTTGACAGAGGTCAAAAGATTAAATCAGTCACAACTGTTGAGATAATGTCAAAGACTAGCGTGTGTTTCTAACCAAACTTTACCAAATAAATATCAAGTTTAAAATCTACTTCATAAAAAAAGAGAGTTAGAGATGCTAGTGATATGATGTCAGTGTTGTTTTTTCCAACACATTTCTGTAGGGGACAAATGAGATGAAAGGGTGAAAGGCGAATTTAAAATAGTTCATTTTTGGGTGGGGGGGCTTGGTTAAAAATAAAAAGGCAAAATGGACATTTGAAATGAAACGGACAAAAGAAAGAGATGTGAAAAGGAGAGAGAGGGGTAGCTTGGTTATGGACACGTTTAACTACTACATCTGGTCACTAACCCAGAGGACAGAATACAGGTCCCTAAATGGTCCACCACTTCCTTCCTTACAACGAACGTCTGAGTTTTAGTTGCACTGTATCACATGGTGCTGTTCTACACCCTGATCCCAGATCTGTTTGGGCTGTAAAGCCAACTCCCATCATCATGCCAAACACGATCTGGGACCAGGCTAGTTGTTCTATACCCTGATCCCAGATCTGTTTGGGCTGTAAAGCCAACTCCCATGGTCATGCCAAACACGATCTGGGACCAGGCTAGTTGTTCTATACCCTGATCCCAGATCTGTTTGGGCTGTAAAGCCAACTCCCATGGTCATGCCAAACACGATCTGGGACCAGGCTAGCTGTTCTATGAGTAATCCTACAGAAGGGAAAAATCCATTGTTTTCATTAGACCAGTGTTGATACAGTCCCAAAAAATGTTTTACATGTCAGCAGTCAAGTTTTCAAGATATTGGACTTTCAAGAAGCAGAAGTGTCACCAGCCACACCATGATGATATAAAATGCACATAAAGATGCATGTACAGGAAGAAGGTAGTCATGTTGTTAATATGATTATTAACAGCAGTTATCACAGTGTTATTAACTCTAAGGGTTATTAGTTCAATAATCATAGGTAGAGTTTGTTGACATTTCAACTTGAGTTGTGTGGTTAGAACTAGTGTGATACTGGATTGTTTGTGAGTATTGTTACATGCACACAACAATATGATTAGTGTGAAGTCAGATTGATATAGTTTGATTTAAACGTTTACATGCGTTGCAAGAAGAACGGTTCCCTAATAATCTTGTTACACGACATCTGAAATCAGGCTACATGATAAATGCAGAAAAATCGGCAAATCAAAATAAACGTTCAAACATGTTATTTTTGTGAAGCAGATCAAACACCAACCAGACCACTCCACCACACCGTCAACCAGACCACTCCACCACACCGTCAACCAGACCACTCCACCACACCGTCAACCAGACCACTCCACCACACCGTAAACCAGACCACTCCACCACACCGTCAACCAGACCACTCCACCACACCGTCAACCAGACCACTCCACCACACCGTCAACCAGACCACTCCACCACACCGTCAACCAGACCACTCCACCACCAGTCAACCAGACCACTCCACCACCAACCAGACCACTCCACCACCAGTCAACCAGACCACTCCACCACCAGTCAACCAGACCACTCCACCACCAGTCAACCAGACCACTCCACCACACCGTCAACCAGACCACTCCACCACCCCGTCAACCAGACCACTCCACCACCCCGTCAACCAGACCACTCCACCACCCCGTCAACCAGACCACTCCACCACCCCGCCAACCGGACCACTCCACCGCCAACCGGACCACTCCACCGCCAACCGGACCACTCCACCGCCAACCAGACCACTCCACCGCCAACCAGACCACTCCACCGCCAACCAGACCACTCCACCACACCGTCAACCAGACCACTCCACCACACCGTCAACCAGACCACTCCACCACACCGTCAACCAGACCACTCCACCACACCGCCAACCAGACCACTCCACCGTCAACCAGACCACTCCACCGTCAACCAGACCACTCCACCACACCGTCAACCAGACCACTCCACCACACCGTCAACCAGACCACTCCACCACACCGTCAACCAGACCACTCCACCACACCGTCAACCAGACCACTCCACCACACCGTCAACCAGACCACTCCACCACACCGCCAACCAGACCACTCCACCACCAACCAGACCACTCCACCACCAACCAGACCACTCCACCACACCACCAACCAGACCACTCCACCACCAACCAGACCACCAACCAGACCACTCTACCACCAACCAGACCACTCTACCACCAACCAGACCACTCTACCACCAACCAGACCACTCTACCACCAACCAGACCACTCTACCACCAACCAGACCACTCTACCACCAACCAGACCACTCTACCACCAACCAGACCACTCTACCACAAACCAGACCACTCTACCACCAACCAGACCACTCTACCACCAACCAGACCACTCTACCACCAACCAGACCACTCTACCACCAACCAGACCACTCTACCACCAACCAGACCACTCTACCACCAACCAGACCACTCCACCACCAACCAGACCACCCCACCACCAACCAGACTACCACACCGTCAACCAGACCACTCTACCACACCGTCAACCAGACCACTCCACCACCAGTCAACCAGACCACTCCACCACCAGTCAACCAGACCACTCCACCACCAGTCAACCAGACCACTCCACCACCAGTCAACCAGACCACTCCACCACCAGTCAACCAGACCACTCCACCACCAGTCAACCAGACCACTCCACCACCAACCAGACCACTCTACCACCAACCAGACCACTCTACCACCAACCAGACCAATCTACCACCAACCAGACCACTCTACCACCAACCAGACCACTCTACCAACTTGAGTTGGTTAGAACTAGTGAGGGGGAGGCTCTGCTGGCACATGCTCAGATCAAACACCAACCAGACCAGAACTTGAGTTGTGTGGTTAGAACTAGTGAAGGGGAGTCTCTGCTGTCACATGCTCAGATCAAACACCAACCAGACCAGAACGTGAGTTGTGTGGTTAGAACTAGTGAAGGGGAGTCTCTGCTGGCACATGCTCAGATCAAACACCAACCAGACCAGAACTTGAGTTGTGTGGTTAGAACTAGTGAAGGGGAGTCTCTCCTGGCACATGCTCAGATCAAACACGCCACTGGAACTCTGATGAAGCTGTTTACATGTCCTAAACATTACATCATTATATGAATGCTCAGTGTTTGAGATCAATTGACACCCTTTACCATGGCACTTTGAGATTTATTTTAAACTGCAAAACCCTTACGCACCACTGCACTTTATATACCAGGGTTGGCTGGCCTTCTCTAGTCACTTGTAGGCTCAGTCACTGGTATACTTTAATTTACAAAGCCATTTGGGGTTTACTACCTTTTTATTTGGGCATTTGTATTGTTCAGAAATGTGGTGGGTCGTCTCTTTGTTCGCTGGACTTTATCCTGCTAACTGTTCCAAATGTCCGAACTGAATTTGGTAAAAGGGCTTTTATGTCCCATCGTCTTGGAACGCCTTACAAAATACTTTAAAACTGGAAGAACTTGTCCCGATCTGTGTTTTTAAATCACCGATGAATAATCTTGAGACTGATTTCCTGACCTGTCAATGTTTTTAATTTGCCGTTTTTGATTTTGTTATACTCTTGTGAATTCTATGGTTTTTACTAGATTACTTGTAGTTTTACATGTTGTTTGTCTGTAATCTTGGCCAGGACGCTCTTGAAAAAGAGATTTTAAATCTCAATGAGCCCTTCCTGTTTAAATAAATAAAAGATTGAAACATTTTTTATTTTTTTTGTTAGCATCGTCGTATGCTTACTTAGATGTTGACCTTACGCCGATTTAAGATAAGCAGAGAAAAGGTGTTTACATGACTAATGTCGTACTCTGCCTACTGCCATAGATCAGTTTAATATCAGATTGTTAGTGTGCATGGAAACGTAGCCAGTGATGTAGTAAGTGGGGGGGGGTTAACAGAGCAGAAAGCAGCAGATACCTGGGCTGTCTTTTGGGGAGCATCAGGTGACGGCGACTCTGCAAAACAATGAATGGAATGGATTTGAAATGAAATGAAAATGTAAACAGTTCTAAAATAGAGAGGGAATGGAAAACATGCTTATGAATACAATTATAGTAGTATCTCTCCCATTACTAGAAATTATATTCAAGGACCTGAAATCACATTTATAAAACCTGAGAACCGTTTTTGCCTACTAAACATTTTATAAAGAATGGAGTGAATCCTAACTTCCATGAAAGTTCAGTCTCCCATTGAGATCAATGCAAGTGAAAATATGATTTACCCCGACTTTGACTCAGTACAGTAGTGTGACTATACGACTCAGTACAGTAGTGTGACTATACGACTCAGTACAGTAGTGTGACTATACGACTCAGTACAGTAGTGTGACTATACGACTCAGTACAGTAGTGACTATACGACTCAGTACAGTAGTGACTATACGACTCAGTACAGTAGTGACTATACGACTCAGTACAGTAGTGACTATACGACTCAGTACAGTAATGACTATACGACTCAGAACAGTAATGACTATACGACTCAGAACAGTAATGACTATACGACTCAGAACAGTAATGACTATACGACTCAGAACAGTAGTGACTATACGACTCAGTACAGTAGTGACTATACGACTCAGTACAGTAGTGACTATACAACTCAGTACAGTAGTGTGACTATGCATATAGAGGACCGACTCAGTACAGTAGTGTGACTATGCATATAGAGGACCGACTCAGTACAGTAGTGTGACTATGCATATAGAGGACCGACTCAGTACAGTAGTGTGACTATGCATATAGAGGAACGACTCAGTACAGTAGTGTGACTATGCATATAGAGGACCGACTCAGTACAGTAGTGTGACTATGCATATAGAGGAACGACTCAGTACAGTAGTGTGACTATGCATATAGAGGAACGACTCAGTACAGTAGTGTGACTATGCATATAGAGGACCGACTCAGTACAGTAGTGTGACTATGCATATAGAGGAACGACTCAGTACAGTAGTGTGACTATGCATATAGAGGACCGACTCAGTACAGTAGTGTGACTATGCATATAGAGGACCGACTCAGTACAGTAGTGTGACTATGCATATAGAGGACCGACTCAGTACAGTAGTGTGACTATGCATATAGGGGACCGACTCAGTACAGTAGTGTGACTATGCATATAGAGGACCGACTCAGTACAGTAGTGTGACTATGCATATAGGGGACCGACTCAGTACAGTAGTGTGACTATGCATATAGGGGACCGACTCAGTACAGTAGTGTGACTATGCATATAGGGGACCGACTCAGTACAGTAGTGTGACTATGCATATAGAGGACCGACTCAGTACAGTAGTGTGACTATGCATATAGAGGACCGACTCAGTACAGTCGTGTGACTATGCATATAGAGGAACGACTCAGTACAGTAGTGTGACTATGCATATAGAGGAACGACTCAGTACAGACTCAGCTCTCATTGTTAAAGGAAGGAAATAACAGCGCAGTAGAGGGGGATTTCCAGAACCAGCCTGTTACCATGGTGACCTGCTGGGAGTGAAGCACTAGTATTATGAGATGGTAGAAAAACTCCAGGAAGCATCTGAAATGGCCCCCTATTCCGTATGACCCTGGTCAACAGTAGAGCCCTATATATGGACCCTGATCAACAGTAGAGCCCTATATATGGACCCTACCCTGGTCAACAGTAGAGCCCTATATATGGACCCTGATCAACAGTAGAGCCCTATATATGAACCCTGGTCAACAGTAGAGCCCTATATATGGACCCTGGTCAACAGTAGGGCCCTATATATGGACCCTGGTCAACAGTATGGCCCTATATATGGACCCTGGTCAACAGTAGAGCCCTATATATGGACCCTGGTCAACAGTAGAGCCCTATATATGGACCCTACCCTGGTCAACAGTAGAGCCCTATATATAAACCCTGGTCAACAGTAGAGCCCTATATATGTAGGGCCCCAGGACTACCTGACATGATGACTCCTTGCTGTCCCCAGTCCACCTGGCCATGCTGCTGCTCCAGTTTCAACTTCCACCTGACTGTGCTGCTGCTCCAGTTTAAACTGTTCTGCCTTATTATTATTCGACCATGCTGGTCATTTATGAACATTTAAACATCTTGGCCATGTTCTGTTATAATCTCCACCCGGCACAGCCAGAAGAGGACTGGCCACCCCACATAGCCTGGTTCCTCTCTAGGTTTCTTCCTAGGTTTTGGCCTTTCTAGGGAGTTTTTCCTAGCCACCGTGCTTCTACACCTGCATTGCTTGCTGTTTGGGGTTTTAGGCTGGGTTTCTGTACAGCACTTTGAGATATCAGCTGATGTACGAAGGGCTATATAAATAAATGTGATTTGATTTGATGTACCCTGGTTAACAGTAGGGCCCTAAAAATGTACCCTACCCTGGTCAACAGTAGAGCCCTATATATGGACCCTATCCTGGTCAACAGTAGAGCCCTATATATGGACCCTGGTCAACAGTAGAGCCCTATATATGGACCCTGGTCAACAGTAGGCACCTATATATGGACCCTGGTCAACAGTAAAGCCCTATATTTGGGCCCTGGTCAACAGTAGAGCCCTATATATGGACCCTGGTCAACAGTAGGGCCCTATATATGGACCCTACCCTGGTCAACAGTAGAGCCCTATATATGGACCCTGGTCAACAGTAGAGCCCTATATATGGACCCTGGTCAACAGTAGGCACCTATATATGGACCCTGGTCAACAGTAAAGCCCTATATTTGGGCCCTGGTCAACAGTAGAGCCCTATATATGGACCCTGGTCAACAGTAGGGCCCTATATATGGACCCTTCCCTGGTCAACAGTAGGGCCCTATATATGGACCCTACCCTGGTCAACAGTAGAGCCCTATATATGGACCCTGGTCAACAGTAGAGCCCTATATATGGACCCTGGTCAACAGTAGAGCCCTATATATGGACCCTGGTCAACAGTAGAGCCCTTTATATGGATCCTGGTCAACAGTAGGGCCCTATATATGGACCCTGGTCAATAGTAGAGCCCTATATATGGACCCTACCCTGGTCAACAGTAGAGCCCTATATATGGACCCTGGTCAACAGTAGAGCCATATATATGGACCCTACCCTGGTCAACAGTAGAGCCCTATATATGGACCCTACCCTGGTCAACAGTAGAGCCCTATATACGGACCCTGGTCAACAGTAGAGCCCTATATATGGACCCTGGTCAACAGTAGAGCCCTATATACGGACCCTGGTTAACAGTAGAGCCTTATATATGGACCCTGGTCAACAGTAGAGCCTTATATATGGACCCTGGTCAACAGTAGAGCCCAATATATGGACCCTGGTCAACAGTAGTGCCCTATATATGGACCCTGGTCAACAGTAGAGCCCTATATATGGACCCTGGTCAACAGTAGAGCCCTATATATGGACCCTGGTCAACAGTAGGCACCTATATATGGACCCTGGTCAACAGTAAAGCCCTATATTTGGGCCCTGGTCAACAGTAGAGCCCTATATATGGACCCTGGTCAACAGTAGGGCCCTATATATGGACCCTGGTCAACAGTAGGCACCTATATATGGACCCTGGTCAACAGTAAAGCCCTATATTTGGGCCCTGGTCAACAGTAGAGCCCTATATATGGACCCTGGTCAACAGTAGGGCCCTATATATGGACCCTTCCCTGGTCAACAGTAGGGCCCTATATATGGACCCTACCCTGGTCAACAGTAGAGCCCTATATATGGACCCTGGTCAACAGTAGAGCCCTATATATGGACCCTGGTCAACAGTAGAGCCCTATATATGGACCCTGGTCAACAGTAGAGCCCTTTATATGGATCCTGGTCAACAGTAGGGCCCTATATATGGACCCTGGTCAATAGTAGAGCCCTATATATGGACCCTACCCTGGTCAACAGTAGAGCCCTATATATGGACCCTGGTCAACAGTAGAGCCATATATATGGACCCTACCCTGGTCAACAGTAGAGCCCTATATATGGACCCTACCCTACCCTGGTCAACAGTAGAGCCCTATACCCTACAGGACCCTGGTCAACAGTAGAGCCCTATATATGGACCCTGGTCAACAGTAGAGCCCTATATACGGACCCTGGTTAACAGTAGAGCCTTATATATGGACCCTGGTCAACAGTAGAGCCTTATATATGGACCCTGGTCAACAGTATCGCCCAATATATGGACCCTGGTCAACAGTAGTGCCCTATATATGGACCCTGGTCAACAGTAGAGCCCTATATATGGACCCTACCCTGATCAACAGTAGAGCCCTATATATGAACCCTGGTCAACAGTAGAGCCCTATATACGGACCCTGGTCAACAGTAGAGCACTATATACGGACCCTGGTCAACAGTAGAGCCCTATATATGGACCCTGGTTAACAGTAGAGCCCTATATATGGACCCTGGTCAACAGTAGAGCCCTATATATGGACCCTGGTCGACAGTAGGGCCCTATATATGGACCCTGGTCGACAGTAGGGCCCTATATATGGACCCTACCCTGGTCAACTGTAGGGCCTTATATATGGACCCTACCCTGGTCAACAGTAGGGCCTTATATATGGACCTTACCCTGGTCAACAGTAGAGCCCTATATATGAACCCTGGTCAACAGTAGGGCCCTATATATGGACCCTGGTCAACAGTAGGGCCCTATATATGGACCCTGGTCAACAGTAGGGCCCTATATATGGACCCTGGTCAACAGTAGGGCCCTATATATGGACCCTGGTCAACAGTAGGGCCCTATATATGGATCCTGGTCAACAGTAGAGCCCTATATATGGACCCTGGTCAACAGTAGAGCCCTATATATGGACCCTACCCTGGTCAACAGTAGAGCCCTATATATGAATCCTGGTCAACAGTAGAGCCCTATATATGTACCCTGGTTAACAGTAGGGCCCTAAAAATGGACCCTACCCTGGTCAACAGTAGAGCCCTATATATAGACCCTATCCTGGTCAACAGTAGAGCCCTATATATGGACCCTGGTCAACAGTAGGCACCTATATATGGACCCTGGTCAACAGTAGAGCCCTATATTTGGGCCCTGGTCAACAGTAGAGCCCTATATATGGACCCTGGTCAACAGTAGCGCCCTATATATGGACCCTGGTCAACAGTAGCGCCCTATATATGGACCCTGGTCAACAGTAGAGCCCTATATATGGATCCTGGTCAACAGTAGAGCCCTATATATGAACCCTGGTCAACAGTAGAGCCCAATATATGAACCCTGGTCAACAGTAGGGCCCTATATATGGACCCTGGTCAACAGTAGGGCCCTATATATGGACCCTGGTCGACAGTAGGTCCCTATATATGGACCCTGGTCAACAGTAGGGCCCTATATATGGACCCTGGTCAACAGTAGAGCCCTATATATGGACCCTGGTCAACAGTAGAGCCCTATATATGGACCCTGGTCAACAGTAGCGCCCTATATATGGACCCTGGTCAACAGTAGAGCCCTATATATGGACCCTGGTCAACAGTAGAGCCCTATATATGGACCCTGGTCAACAGTAGAGCCCTATATTTGGGCCCTGGTCAACAGTAGAGCCCTATATTTGGGCCCTGGTCAACAGTAGGGCCCTATATATGGACCCTGGTCAACAGTAGGGCCCTATATATGGACCCTAACATGGTCAACAGTAGGGCCCTATATATGGACCCTACCCTGGTCAACAGTAGGGCCCTATATATGGACCCTGGTCAACAGTAGAGCCCTATATATGGACCCTGGTCAACAGTAGAGCGCTATATATGAACCCTGGTCAACAGTAGAGCCCAATATATGGACCCTGGTCAACAGTAGTGCCCTATATATGGACCCTACCCTGGTCAACAGTAGAGCCCTATATATGGACCCTATCCTGGTCAACAGTAGAGCCCTATATACGGACCCTGGTCAACAGTAGAGCACTATATACGGACCCTGGTCAACAGTAGAGCCCTATATATGGACCCTGGTCAACAGTAGAGCCCTATATATGGACCCTGGTCAACAGTAGCGCCCTATATATGGACACTGGTCAACAGTAGAGCCCTATATATGGACCCTGGTCAACAGTAGCGCCCTATATATGGACCCTGGTCAACAGTAGCGCCCTATATATGGACCCTGGTCAACAGTAGAGCCCTATATATGGACCCTGGTCAACAGTAGAGCCCTATATATGGAACCTGGTCAACAGTATAGCCCTATATATGAACCCTGGTCAACAGTAGGACCCTATATATGAACCCTGGTCAACAGTAGGGCCCTATATATGGACCCTGGTCGACAGTAGGGCCCTATATATGGACCCTGGTCGACAGTAGGGCCCTATATATGGACCCTGGTCGACAGTAGGGCCCTATATATGGACCCTGGTCGACAGTAGGGCCCTATATATGGACCCTGGTCAACAGTAGGGCCCTATATATGGACCCTACCCTGGTCAACTGTAGGGCCTTATATATGGACCCTACCCTGGTCAACAGTAGGGCCTTATATATGGACCTTACCCTGGTCAACAGTAGAGCCCTATATATGAACCCTGGTCAACAGTAGGGCCCTATATATGGACCCTGGTCAACAGTAGGGCCCTATATATGGACCCTACCCTGGTCAACTGTAGGGCCTATATATGGACCCTGGTCAACAGTAGGGCCCTATATATGGACCTTACCCTGGTCAACAGTAGAGCCCTATATATGAACCCTGGTCAACAGTAGGGCCCTATATATGGACCCTGGTCAACAGTAGGGCCCTATATATGGACCCTGGTCAACAGTAGGGCCCTATATATGGACCCTGGTCAACAGTAGGGCCCTATATATGGACCCTGGTCAACAGTAGGGCCCTATATATGGACCCTGGTCAACAGTAGAGCCCTATATATGGACCCTGGTCAACAGTAGAGCCCTATATATGGACCCTGGTCAACAGTAGCGCCCTATATATGGACCCTGGTCAACAGTAGAGCCCTATATATGGACCCTGGTCAACAGTAGCGCCCTATATATGGACCCTGGTCAACAGTAGCGCCCTATATATGGACCCTGGTCAACAGTAGAGCCCTATATATGGACCCTGGTCAACAGTAGAGCCCTATATATGGAACCTGGTCAACAGTATAGCCTTATATATGAACCCTGGTCAACAGTAGGACCCTATATATGAACCCTGGTCAACAGTAGGGCCCTATATATGGACCCTGGTCAACAGTAGGGCCCTATATATGGACCCTGGTCGACAGTAGGGCCCTATATATGGACCCTGGTCGACAGTAGGGCCCTATATATGGACCCTACCCTGGTCAACTGTAGGGCCTTATATATGGACCCTACCCTGGTCAACAGTAGGGCCTTATATATGGACCTTACCCTGGTCAACAGTAGAGCCCTATATATGAACCCTGGTCAACAGTAGGGCCCTATATATGGACCCTGGTCAACAGTAGGGCCCTATATATGGACCCTGGTCAACAGTAGGGCCCTATATATGGACCCTGGTCAACAGTAGGGCCCTATATATGGACCCTGGTCAACAGTAGAGCCCTATATATGGACCCTGGTCAACAGTAGAGCCCTATATATGGACCCTGGTCAACAGTAGAGCCCTATATATGGACCCTACCCTGGACAACAGTAGAGCCCTATATATGAACCCTGGTCAACAGTAGAGCCCTATATATGTACCCTGGTTAACAGTAGGGCCCTAAAAATGGACCCTACCCTGGTCAACAGTAGAGCGCTATATATGGACCCTATCCTGGTCAACAGTAGAGCCCTATATATGGACCCTGGTCAACAGTAGAGCCCTATATATGGACCCTGGTCAACAGTAGAGCCCGATATATGGACCCTGGTCAACAGTAGAGCCCTATATATGGACCCTACCCTGGTCAACAGTAGAGCCCTATATATGAACCCTGGTCAACAGTAGAGCCCTATATATGTACCCTGGTTAACAGTAGGGCCCTAAAACTGGACCCTACCCTGGTCAACAGTAGAGCCCTATATATGGACCCTATGCTGGTCAACAGTAGAGCCCTATATATGGACCCTGGTCAACAGTAGGCACCTATATATGGACCCTGGTCAACAGTAGAGCCCTATATTTGGGCCCTGGTCAACAGTAGAGCCCTATATATGGACCCTGGTCAACAGTAGCGCCCTATATATGGACCCTGGTCAACAGTAGCGCCCTATATATGGACCCTGGTCAACAGTAGAGCCCAATATATGAACCCTGGTCAACAGTAGGGCCCTATATATGGACCCTGGTCAACAGTAGGGCCCTATATATGGACCCTGGTCAACAGTAGGGCCCTATATATGGACCCTGGTCGACAGTAGGTCCCTATATATGGACCCTGGTCAACAGTAGGGCCCTATATATGGACCCTGGTCAACAGTAGGGCCCTATATATGGACCCTGGTCGACAGTAGGTCCCTATATATGGACCCTGGTCAACAGTAGGGCCCTATATATGGACCCTGGTCAACAGTAGAGCCCTATATATGGACCCTGGTCAACAGTAGAGCCCTATATATGGACCCTGGTCAACAGTAGCACCCTATATATGGACCTTGGTCAACAGTAGAGCCCTATATATGGACCCTGGTCAACAGTAGAGCCCTATATATGAAACCTGGTCAACAGTAGAGCCCTATATATGAACCCTGGTCAACAGTAGGGCCCTATATATGGACCCTGGTCAACAGTAGGGCCCTATATATGGACCCTGGTCGACAGTAGGGCCCTATATATGGACCCTGGTCAACAGTAGAGCCCTATATATGGACCCTGGTCAACAGTAGAGCCCTATATATGGACCCTACCCTGGTCAACAGTAGAGCCCTATATATGAACCCTGGTCAACAGTAGAGCCCTATATATGTACCCTGGTTAACAGTAGGGCCCTAAAAATGGACCCTACCCTGGTCAACAGTAGAGCCCTATATATGGACCCTATCCTGGTCAACAGTAGAGCCCTATATATGGACCCTGGTCAACAGTAGAGCTCTATATTTGGGCCCTGGTCAACAGTAGAGCCCTATATTTGGGCCCTGGTCAACAGTAGGGCCCTATATATGGACCCTGGTCAACAGTAGGGCCCTATATATGGACCCTACCCTGGTCAACAGTAGGGCCCTATATATGGACCCTACCCTGGTCAACAGTAGGGCCCTATATATGGACCCTGGTCAACAGTAGAGCCCTATATATGGACCCTGGTCAACAGTAGAGCCCTATATATGAACCCTGGTCAACAGTAGAGCCCAATATATGGACCCTGGTCAACAGTAGTGCCCTATATATGGACTCTGGTCAACAGTAGAGCCCTATATATGGACCCTACCCTGGTCAACAGTAGAGCCCTATATATGGACCCTACCCTGATCAACAGTAGAGCCCTATATATGAACCCTGGTCAACAGTAGAGCCCTATATATGGACCCTATCCTGGTCAACAGTAGAGCCCTATATATGGACCCTGGTCAACAGTAGGCACCTATAAATGGACCCTGGTCAACAGTAGAGCCCTATATATGGACCCTGGTCAACAATAGAACCCTATATATGGAACCTGGTCAACAGTAGAGCCCTATATATGGACCCTACCCTGGTCAACAGTAGAGCCCTATATACGGACCCTGGTCAACAGTAGAGCCCTATATATGGACCCTACCCTGGTCAACAGTAGAGCCCTATATATGAACCCTGGTCAACTGTAGAGCCCTATATATGGACCCTGGTCAACAGAAGAGCCCTATATATGGACCCTGGTCAACAGAAGAGCCCTATATATGGACCCTGGTCAACAGTAGAGCCCTATATATGGACCCTGGTTAACAGTAGAGCCCTATATATGAACCCTGGTCAACAGAAGAGCCCTATATATGGACCCTGGTTAACAGTAGAGCCTTATATATGGACCCTGGTTAACAGTAGAGCCCTATATATGAAACCTGGTCAACAGTAGAGCCCTATATATGGATCGTGGTTAACAGTAGGGCCCTATATATGGACCCTGGTTAACAGTAGAGCCCTATATATGAACCCTGGTCAACAGAAGAGCCCTATATATGGACCCTGGTCAACAGTAGAGCCCTATATATGGACCCTGGTCGACAGAAGAGCCCTATATATGGACCCTGGTTAACAGTAGAGCCCTATATATGAACCCTGGTCAACAGTAGGGCCCTATATATGGGAAATGGGAAATATAATACTGTAGCAACAGCACACATTTAACACCATGCAAGCCTTGAAGTTGTTGACATTCTTTCTGCATTTAATACTGCCATTCTGGGTTTAGCAATGAATGGACTCCCAAATCAAACAAGCCAATAGGATCATACGATTTAACCAGATCCAGTCCCTCAGCTAAATCCAAATGTTATTTTCTAAACCAACCTGGATCTGGTTAACAGAAGGGTTTGTGTGACAAAAACAGACATGACATCATCAGTGATTTCGATCAATCACAGACTGATTACTGGAGACATACTGAACACACAGTACCTTCCTCTGCAAACACATACTTTTTCATCACCAAACATGACAGTGTGTGTGGGGGTTAGGGTTGGGGGTTAGGGTTGGGGTTGGGGGTTAGGGTTGGGGGGTGGGGGTTAGGGTTGGGTGTTAGGGTTGGGGGTTAGGGTTGGGGGTTGGGGGTTAGGGTTGGGGGTTAGGGTTGGGGGGGTTAGGGTTCACGTTTGCTTATTTGGCATATACACATGATACAGCATGTTGAGCACACAGTGCAATGAAAATGTTTACTTGCAGGTTCACCTCTCAACAATAGGAAAGTAATTAAGTGAATAAAGGGTAATAAAAACAACAAAAGCTCAGTGTGTGTGCCAGTAACAAAAAGGAGACCAACTGAATAACAGAGGAGTCTCAACTCCATTGAAACAACTTTTTAGTCCAGGCTTAAGTAAGCTTCCTATGTCTGGGGAAACTCCATAACACCACCAAGGTCCCCATTTTATCCAGGTCCCCTTCAAGGTCCCCATTTTATCCAGGTCCCCATGCAACATCTCCAGTTCACACAGATAGCAGGCCTGTGACTATGTTTCTGTTCAGCCTCTCAGTAATACTCAATGTAAGACATTTGCTTCTGCTTTCACCCAGATTCCAAACTGAAACGCCATGCAGCCGTCAGTCAGGCCACAATGGAGACACACACACACACGTCCCAGACCTGCTGTTTTCAACTCTCTAGAGACAGCAGGAGAGGTAGAGATACTCTCAATGATCGGCTATGAAAAGCCAACTGACATTTACTCCTGAGGTGCTGACCTGTTGCACCCTCGACAACGACTGTGATTATTATTATGTGACCCTGTTGGTCATTTATGAACATCTTGGCCATGTTCTGTTATAATCTCCACCTGGCACAGCCAGAAGAGGACTAGCCACCCCTCATAGCCTGGCTCCTCTCTAGGTTTCTTCCTAGGTTTTGGCCTTTCTTGGGAGTTTTTCCGAGCCACCGTGCTTCTACACCTGCATTGCTTGCTGTTTGGGGTTTTAGGCTGTGTTTCTGTACAGCATCAGTTGATGTAAAAAGGGCTTTATAAATACATTTGATTGATTGATGGTTTAAGAAATGTTTTTCAACAGAATCGGCGGAATGAATACACCCCTGATCACGCATAAAACACAGTTCACTTTCATAGCAGCCATGTTGTATTCATTCTAACCTCTATGCACTCTCCTCCTCTCACCTTTTCCCTTCGTTTGTGGACTTCAAATGAGCAACACATCAGCGGTATGTGACCAGGCGGAAAAAATCTTTACAAGCCAAACCGCTACACACAGCCTAGATCGTTGTCCCCGTATTAGCTAAAGTAACATCCTAGTCAACATAGCTAATAGAACTAATGCGTTAGTAAACCAGCTACAATCATGCAGTAACGTTACTGTGTGCAGTCAGTAAGCAGTTTATTAGCTACTCCGGTTTATTATTGCCCCGGTGGCAATGAATTAATACAACCAAAAGCTTACCTTGATTTGGAAGAGTTCCAGTGTTGGATAGCCATAGCCAGCTAACTAACATAGCATCCCTCTATGTTGGATAGCCATAGCCAGCTAACTAACATAGCATCCCTCTCTGTTGGATAGCCATAGCCAGCTAACTAACATAGCATCCCTCTCTGTTGGATAGCCATAGCCAGCTAACTAACATAGCATCTCTCTGTATGAGTAACTAAACTAGCTAGCACCATTTGCTAGCTAAGTGAGGGGGAAAAAAAGACACTTGCTTTGTTTTTTCAATAAATTCATTTGTTGAAAACTAGAAAATCATGCCAGCCGGTTTGCTTATTATACGGAATTTGAAATTATTTATACTTTTGTTATCAGAAAAATAAGAGCCAACAGTGCAGTTTTCTGCTAAAGAGACAGTCCATTATGGTCTAAACATAACAATATTTCTTGGCATGACCCCAGGAAAAGCTGATTCTAACAGCTAAATGGGAACCAAAATAAATAAATGAATGACTGGCCGACATTGTGACGGATGTCAAGGATATGGACAATGTCAATGACAAGTAAATTAGATTTCCACTATCTAGAACATGTATCTTTACTAATGTGTATGTACACCAGTGATTGAGATACAAGCATCCGAGTGGTATACTACAAATTAGATTCAATGAATTAGCCAGCTAACTTATCTAAATATTCTGAAATAACAAATTTTTGTTGTTGTTGATAATCTTAAAATGGGCTCAACAACCAAACACAGGTAGAAGTTTAGCTTTCTAAATGAACCAGACACTCAACAGCTATTTCCGTTTATTTGTCAAAGTTAGCTAACTCACCCAGGCTTTATCAGGGGCCAGGCTAACAGCTAACTCACCCAGGCTCTATCAAGGGCCAGGCTAGCAGGCTAACAGCTAACTCACCCAGGCTCTATCAGGGGCCAAGGCTAACGGCTAACTCACCCAAGCTCTATCAGGGGCCTGGCTAACAGCTAACTCACCCAAGCTCTATCAGGGGCCAAGGCTAACAGCTAACTCACCCAGGCTCTATCAAGGGCCAGGCTAGCAGGCTAACTCACCCAGGCTCTATCAGGGGCCTGGCTAACAGCTAACTCACCCAAGCTCTATCAGGGGCCTGGCTAACAGCTAACTCACCCAAGCTCTATCAGGGGCCAAGGCTAACAGCTAACTCACCCAGGCTCTATCAAGGGCCAGGCTAGCAGGCTAACTCACCCAAGCTCTATCAGGGGCCTGGCTAACAGCTAACTCACCCAAGCTCTATCAGGGGCCAAGGCTAACAGCTAACTCACCCAGGCTCTATCAAGGGCCAGGCTAGCAGGCTAACTCACCCAGGCTCTATCAAGGGCCAGGCTAGCAGGCTAACAGCTAACTCACCCAGGCTCTATCAAGGTCGGTCTGCAGGTTGTATAACTTTTTCATTACATTTCATTACATTTCATTATAGTACAACGGTCTGATTTGTCTAATCTTAGCAATTTCCTCTTAGCTAGCTACATAGTCGTCGTTGTATCAAAGATAATTGCGTAATTATCGTATTTCGTCATCTCCTATCTGTCCAACACGTTCACCGTCTACCGTAGCACTGTAGTACTATCACACTCAACTGAACGTCTTGATTAGTGTAGTGTTAGCTAGCTACATAGTTGTCTTTGCTGTCTTCGTATCCAAGATAATTGTGTAGCTTAGAGTGTGGAGTCTTAGAGTGATAATTGCGTTATTATCGTATTTCGTCGCCCTCCTATCTGCCTAGCAGCTAGCCAGCTAGCATACGTTCACCGGCTACCGTAGCACTGTAGTAACTATCACACTCAACTGAACGACTTGATTAGTGTAGTGTTAGCTAGCTACATAGCTAGCTACATAGTTGTCTTTGCTGTCTTCGTATCCAATATAATTGTGTAGCTTAGAGTGTGGAGTCTTAGAGTGATAATTGCGTTATTATCGTATTTCGTCGCCCTCCTATCTGCCTAGCAGCTAGCCAGCTAGCATACGTTCACCGGCTACCGTAGCACTGTAGTAACTATCACACTCAACCGAACGACTTGATTAGTGTAGTATTAGATAGCTACATAGTTGTCTTTGCTGTCTTCGTATCCAAGATAATTGTGTAGTTTAGAGTGTGTAGTCTTAGAGTGATTATCTTAATTCACCGAGGTTAGCTAGCCAGCTATTTTGTCGTCCTTAACGTAGGAGACACTCCTAGCTAGCCAATAGCCAGCCAACGTCTACTGAATAGAACTTTCGCATTCCGGTCGCATTCCGCGTCGCTCCACAGGTAGTATCACTTTTTCACTTCATTTCATTACAGTCCCAACGGTGTGATTTGTTTGATCGTAGCTAGCTACATAGCCGTCTTTGTTTCAAAGATAATTGTGTAGTCTAGAGCGATTTTCTAGGTTAGCTAGCCAGCTATTGTCGTTCTCCTACGCAACGTAACGTAACCAACACTGCTAGCTAGCCAGCTAGCTCCCGATAAGCAGCATTGTAGAAACTTCACACTCAACGGTACGACTTGATTAGGGTAGTGTCAACAACGCAGCTAGCCTACCCCAGCAGTACTCTATCATTTTAATCATTTTAGTCAATTAGATTCTTGCTACGTAAGCTTAACTCTCTGAACATTCGAGACGTGTAGTCCACTTGTCATTCCAATCTCCTCTGCATTAGCGTAGCCTCTTCTCTAGCCTGTCAACTATGTGTCTGTCTATCCCTGTTCTCTCCTCTCTGCACAGACCATACAAACGCTCCACACCGCATGGCCGCAGCCACCCTAATCTGGTGGTCCCAGCGCGCACGACCCACGTGGAGTTCCAGGTCTCCGGTAGCCTCTGGAACTGCCGATCTGCGGCCAACAAGGCAGAGTTCATCTCAGCCTATGTCTCCCTCCAGTCCCTCGACTTCTTGGCTCTGACGGAAACATGGATCACCACAGACAACACCGCTACTCCTACTGCTCTCTCTTCGTCCGCCCACGTGCTCGCACACCCCGAGAGCTTCTGGTCAGCGGGGTGGTGGCACCGGGATCCTCATCTCTCCCAAGTGGTCATTCTCTCTTTCTCCCCTTACCCATCTGTCTATCGCCTCCTTTGAATTCCATGCTGTCACAGTTACCAGCCCTTTCAAGCTTAACATCCTTATCATTTATCGCCCTCCAGGTTCCCTCGGAGAGTTCATCAATGAGCTTGATGCCTTGATAAGCTCCTTTCCTGAGGACGGCTCACCTCTCACAGTTCTGGGCGACTTTAACCTCCCCACGTCTACCTTTGACTCATTCCTCTCTGCCTCCTTCTTTCCACTCCTCTCCTCTTTTGACCTCACCCTCTCACCTTCCCCCCCTACTCACAAGGCAGGCAATACGCTCGACCTCATCTTTACTAGATGCTGTTCCTCCACTAACCTCATTGCAACCACTCCAAGTCTCCGACCACTACCTTGTATCCTTTTCCCTCTCGCTCTCATCCAACACTTCCCACACTGCCCCTACTCGGATGGTATCGCGCCGTCCCAACCTTCGCTCTCTCTCCCCCGCTACTCTCTCCTCTTCCATCCTATCATCTCTTCCCTCTGCTCAAACCTTCTCCAACCTATCTCCTGATTCTGCCTCCTCAACCCTCCTCTCCTCCCTTTCTGCATCCTTTGACTCTCTATGTCCCCTATCCTCCAGGCCGGCTCGGTCCTCCCCTCCCGCTCCGTGGCTCGACGACTCATTGCGAGCTCACAGAACAGGGCTCCGGGCAGCCGAGCGGAAATGGAGGAAAACTCGCCTCCCTGCAGACCTGGCATCCTTTCACTCCCTCCTCTCTACATTTTCCTCCTCTGTCTCTGCTGCTAAAGCCACTTTCTACCACTCTAAATTCCAAGCATCTGCCTCTAACCCTAGGAAGCTCTTTGCCACCTTCTCCTCCCTCTTGAATCCTCCTCCCCCCCCCTCCTCCCTCTCTGCAGATGACTTCGTCAACCATTTTGAAAAGAAGGTCGACGACATCCGATCCTCGTTTGCTAAGTCAAACGACACCGCTGGTTCTGCTCACACTGCCCTACCCTGTGCTCTGACCTCTTTCTCCCCTCTCTCTCCAGATGACATCTCGCGTCTTGTGACGGCCGTCGCCCAACAACCTGCCCGCTTGACCCTATCCCTCCTCTCTTCTCCAGACCATCTCCGGTGACCTTCTCCCTTACCTCACCTCGCTCATCAACTCATCCCTGACCGCTGGCTACGTCCCTCCCGTCTTCAAGAGAGCGAGAGTTGCACCCCTTCTGAAAAAACCTACACTCGATCCCTCCGATGTCAACAACTACAGACCAGTATCCCTTCTTTCTTTTCTCTCCAAAACTCTTGAACGTGCCGTCCTTGGCCAGCTCTCCCGCTATCTCTCTCAGAATGACCTTCTTGATCCAAATCAGTCAGGTTTCAAGACTAGTCATTCAACTGAGACTGCTCTTCTCTGTATCACGGAGGCGCTCCGCACTGCTAAAGCTAACTCTCTCTCCTCTGCTCTCATCCTTCTAGACCTATCGGCTGCCTTCGATACTGTGAACCATCAGATCCTCCTCTCCACCCTCTCCGAGTTGGGCATCTCCGGCGCGGCCCACGCTTGGATTGCGTCCTACCTGACAGGTCGCTCCTACCAGGTGGCGTGGCGAGAATCCGTCTCCTCACCACGTGCTCTCACCACTGGTGTCCCCCAGGGCTCTGTTCTAGGCCCTCTCCTATTCTCGCTATACACCAAGTCACTTGGCTCTGTCATAACCTCACATGGTCTCTCCTATCATTGCTATGCAGACGACACACAATTAATCTTCTCCTTTCCCCCTTCTGACGACCAGGTGGCGAATCGCATCTCTGCATGTCTGGCAGACATATCAGTGTGGATGACGGATCATCACCTCAAGCTGAACCTCGGCAAGACGGAGCTGCTCTTCCTCCCGGGAAGGACTGCCCGTTCCATGATCTCGCCATCACGGTTGACAACTCCATTGTGTCCTCGTCCCAGAGCGCTAAGAACCTTGGCGTGATCCTGGACAACACCCTGTCGTTCTCAAATAACATCAAGGCGGTGGCCCGTTCCTGTAGGTTCATGCTCTACAACATCCGCAGAGTACGACCCTGCCTCACACAGGAAGCGGCGCAGGTCCTAATCCAGGCACTTGTCATCTCCCGTCTGGATTACTGCAACTCGCTGTTGGCTGGGCTCCCTGCCTGTGCCATTAAACCCCTACAACTCATCCAGAACGCCGCAGCCCGTCTGGTGTTCAACCTTCCCAAGTTCTCTCACGTCACCCCGCTCCTCCGCTCTCTCCACTGGCTTCCAGTTGAAGTTCGCATCCGCTACAAGACCATGGTGCTTGCCTACGGAGCTGTGAGGGGAACGGCACCTCACTACCTCCAGGCTCTGATCAGGCCCTACACCCAAACAAGGGCACTGCGTTCATCCACCTCTGGCCTGCTCGCCTCCCTACCACTGAGGAAGTACAGTTCCCGCTCAGCCCAGTCAAAACTGTTCGCTGCTCTGGCCCCCCAATGGTGGAACAAACTCCCTCACGACGCCAGGACAGCGGAGTCAATCACCACCTTCCGGAGACACCTGAAACCCCACCTCTTTAAGGAATACCTAGGATAGGATAAAGTAATCCTTCTCCCCCTCCCCCTTAAAAGACCTAGATGCACTATTGTAAAGTGGCTGTTCCACTGGATGTCATAAGGTGAAAGCACCAATTTGTAAGTCGCTCTGGATAAGAGCGTCTGCTAAATGACTTAAATGTAAATGTAAATGTAAGGGCCAGGCTAGCAGGCTAAGGGCTAACTCACCCAGGCTTTATCAGGGGCCAGGCTAACGGCTAACTCACCCAGGCTCTATCAAGGGCCAGGCTAGCAGGCTAAGGGCTAACTCACCCAGGCTTTATCAGGGGCCAGGCTAACGGCTAACTCACCCAGGCTCTATCAAGGGCCAGGCTAGCAGGCTAAGGGCTAACTCACCCAGGCTTTATCAGGGGCCAGGCTAACGGCTAACTCACCCAGGCTCTATCAAGGGCTAGGCTAGCAGGCTAACGACTAACTCACCCAGGCTCTATCAAGGGCCAGGCTAGCAGGCTAACAACTAACTCACCCAGGCTTTATCAGGGGCCAGGCTAACGGCTAACTCACCCAGGCTCTATCAAGGGCCAGGCTAGCAGGCTAACGACTAACTCACCCAGGCTCTTGCAGACACAGCTGTGATAGTAGAGGTTGAGAACGTCAGGGTAGATGTTAGGCAGGTGTTTGAGTGACAGGAGCCTGCGGAGCTTGGAGGACCATGGTCGTTTCTGCAGCGTCACCAGGTGTCTCTCCTCAGACAGAGTGGTAGGTCTCAACTCCACCTTGTGCTCCTGTCATTACATTAGATCAACTTTATTGTAAGCCTGAAATACAGAACTGTTTTGTGCTAACATTCCACTCCTCATACTATGTGTCATATGCCAACAAGTAGATGGAGTGGAATGTTAGCACAAAACAAACTGGTACCCAGGCTACTTTGTAGTCTTGACAGAAATGTGCTTGACGTACAGAAAAAGCAGAGACTTGACATGGGTAATTCATCAGACACAAACAGCAAATGAAATGTGATACACTACATGACCAAAAGTATGTGGACAACTGCTCTTCCAACATCTCATTCCAAAATCATGGGCATTAATTTTGAGTTTCTCCCCCCTTCACTGCTATAACAGCCTCCACTCTTCTGGGAAGGCTTTCCAATAGATGTTGGAACATTGCTGCTATAACAGCCTCCACTCTTCTGGGAAGGCTTTCCACTAGATGATGGAACATTGCTGCTATAACAGCCTCCACTCTTCTGGGAAGACTTTCCACTAGATGTTGGAACATTGCTGCTATAACAGCCTCCACTCTTCTGGGAATGCTTTCCAATAGATGTTGGAACATTGCTGCTATAACAGCCTCCACTCTTCTGGGAAGGCTTTCCACTAGATGATGGAACATTGCTGCTATAACAGCCTCCACTCTTCTGGGAAGGCTTTCCACTAGATGTTGGAACATTGCTGCTATAACAGCCTCCACTCTTCTGGGAATGCTTTCCAATAGATGTTGGAACATTGCTGCTATAACAGCCTCCACTCTTCTGGGAAGACTTTCCACTAGATGATGGAACATTGCTGCTATAACAGCCTCCACTCTTCTGGGAAGGCTTTCCACTAGATGTTGGAACATTGCTGCTATAACAGCCTCCACTCTTCTGGGAATGCTTTCCACTAGATGTTGGAACATTGCTGCTATAACAGCCTCCACTCGTCTGGGAAGGCTTTCCACTAGATGTTGGAACATTGCTGCTATAACAGCCTCTACTCTTCTGGGAATGCTTTCCACTAGATGTTGGAACATTGCTGCTATAACAGCCTCCACTCTTCTGGGAAGGCTTTCCACTAGATGTAGGAACATTGCTGCTATAACAGCCTCCACTCTTCTGGGAAGGCTTTCCACTAGATGTTGGAACATTGCTGCTATAACAGCCTCCACTCTTCTGGGAATGCTTTCCACTAGATGTTGGAACATTGCTGCTATAACAGCCTCCACTCGTCTGG
The DNA here is from genome assembly GCF_034236695.1 of Oncorhynchus nerka. NCBI lineage: Eukaryota > Metazoa > Chordata > Actinopteri > Salmoniformes > Salmonidae > Oncorhynchus > Oncorhynchus nerka. The sequence goes on from NC_088404.1 coordinate 1,141,785, forward strand.
GAAGGCTTTACACTAGATGTTGGAACATTGCTGCTATAACAGCCTCTACTCTTCTGGGAATGCTTTCCACTAGATGTTGGAACATTGCTGCTATAACAGCCTCCACTCTTCTGGGAAGGCTTTCCAATAGATGTTGGAACATTGCTGCTATAACAGCCCCCACTCTTCTGGGAAGGCTTTCCAATAGATGTTGGAACATTGCAGTGGGGACTTGGTTCCATTCAGCCACAAGAACATTAGTGAGGTCGGCACTGATGTTGAGCGATTAGGCCTGGCTCGCAGTAGGCATCCAATTCATCGCAAAGGTGTTCAATGGGGTTGAGGTCAGGGCTCTGTGCAGGCCAGTCAAATTGGAACTACGCATTCGGGCAGGCAGCGTTCTCCTGGCATCCACCAAACCCAGATAAGTCAGTCGGACTGCCAGATGGTGAAGCGTGATTCATCACTCCAGAGAACGTGTTTCCACTGCTCCAGAGTCCAATGGCGGTGAGCTTTACACCACTCCAGCCAACGCTTGGTGTTACGCATGGTGATCTTAGGCTTGTGTGCGGCTGCTCGGCCATGAAAACCCATTTCATGAAGCTCCCGACAAACAGTTCTTCTTACGTTGCTTCCAGAGGCAGTTTCTAACTCGGTAGTGAGTCTTGCAATCGAGGACAGACGAGTTTTATGTGCTACGCACTTCAGCAATGGGTGTGGCTAAAATAGCAGAATACACTCATTTGAAGGGGTGTCCACATACTTTTATATACAGTGCATTCAGAAAGTATTCAGACCCTTGACTTTTTCCACATTTTATTACGTTATGGGCTTATTCTATAATAGGTAAAGAAAATGTAAAAATGTCATCGATCTACACACAATACCCCAAAATGACATCGATCTACACACAATACCCCAAAATGTCATCGATCTACACACAATACCCCAAAATGACATCGATCTACACACAATACCCCAAAATGACAAAGCGAAAACAGGTTTTTATATATTTTTGAAAATCTATTTTTAAAAAAACAGAAATACATAAGTATTCAGACCCTTTGCTATGAGACTCGGAATTGAGTTCTGCAACTTGATTGGAGTCCACCTGTGGTAAATTGAATTGATTGGACATGATTTGGAAAGGCACACACCTGTCTATATAAGGTCCTACAGTCCACAGTGCATGTCAGAACAAAAACCAAGCCATGAGGGTTGAAGGAACTGTCCGTAGAGTTCAGAGACAGGATTGTGTCGAGGCAGAGATCTGGGGAAGGGTACCAAAAAAATGTCTGCAGCATTGAAGGTCCCCAAGAACACAGTGGCCTCCCTCTTTCTTAAATGGAAGAAGTTTGGAACCACCAAGACTCTTCCTAGAGCTGGCCACCCAGCCAAACTGAACATTTGGGGGAATAGGGCCTTGGACATGGAGGTGACCAAGAACCCGATGGTCACTCTGACAGTGCTCCAGAGTTCCTCTGTGGAGATGGGAAAACCTTCCAGCAGGACAACAATCTCTGCAGCACTCCACCAATCAGACCTTATGGTAGAGTGGCCAGACTGAATCCACTCCTCAGTAAAAAGCAGATCAGTTTACCAAAAAGCACCTAAAGGACTTTCAGATGATGCAAAACAAGATTCTCTGGCCTGATGAAATCAAGATTGAACTCTTTGGCCGAAATGCCAAGCGTCACATCTGGAGGAAGCCAGGCACCATCCCTACGGTGAAGCATGGTGGAATCATGTTGTGGGAATGTTTTTCAGCAGCAGGGACTGGAAGACTAGTCAGGATCGAGGGAAAGATGAACAGAGCAAAGTACAGAGAGATCCTTATGAAAACCAGGAGCTCGGGAAGGTGAATCTTCGCCCCAGACTAATAGGACAACGACCCTAAGCACACAGCCAAGACAACACAGGAGTGGCTTCTGGACAAGTCTCTAAATGTCCTTGAGTGGCACAGCCAGAGCTCGGACTTGAACCCGATCAAACATCTCTGGGGAGACCTGAAAATAGCTGTGCAGCGACGCTCCCCATCCAACCTGACAGAGCTTGAGAGGATCTGCAGAGAAGAATGGGAGAAACTCCTCAAATACAGGTGTGCCAAGCTTGTAGCGTCATACCCAAGAAGACTCGAGGATGTAATCGCTGGCAGAGGTACTTCAACAAAAGTATTCAGACCCTTTACTCAGTACTATGTAAAATGGTATATTTCAGTTTTATTTTTTATAAATTTGCAAAAATATCTAAACCTGTTTTTGCTTTGTCATTATGGGGTGGGTATTGTGATGTCCTTATGGGGTATTGTGATGTCCTTATGGGGTATTGTGATGTCATTATGGGGTATTGTGATGTCATTATGGGGTATTGTGATGTCATTATGGGGTATTGTGATGTCATTATGGGGTATTGTGATGTCATTATGGGGTATTGTGTGTAGATTGATGAGGAAAAAAACAATTTAATCCATTTCAGAATAAGGCTGTAACGTAACGTGGAAAAAGTCAAGGGGTCTGAATACTTTCCGAATGCACTGCAATGAAAATGAGTGACCTGTCACGTGTAATGAAATGAGTGACCTGTCACGTGTAATGAAATGAGTGACCTGTCACGTGTAATGAAATGAGTGACCTGTCACGTGTAATGAAATGAGTGACCTGTCACGTGTAATGAAATGAGTGACCTGTCACGTGTAATGAAAATGAGTGACCTGTCACGTGTAATGAAATGAGTGACCTGTCACGTGTAATGAAATGAGTGACCTGTCACGTGTAATGAAATGAGTGACCTGTCACGTGTAATGAAATGAGTGACCTGTCACGTGTAATGAAATGAGTGACCTGTCACGTGTAATGAAATGAGTGACCTGTCACGTGTAATGAAAATGAGTGACGTTATGTATGGTGCTAAAATGTATTGATTTAAGATTAGATCGAGATCCAGTACGTCACAACTGTACCTGGAGAACCTGGTCGATGTAGACCCCCTGGACCTGAGGGAAGAGCAGCTCCTTGACCACCAGCATGGGAACAAACACCGCACCTGCCCTCATCACATGGGGGAAGGGACACTGCTTCTGGGCTACATACTGCCCCAGTCTCTGGAGCACATTCTGGAGGGCAGCCTGGGTCTCTGGTCCCCTCAGCCACACCTCCCTGGCCTCAGAACCCAGCAGAGAGGTCACCTTCTGGGCCTTGGGTGGGGAAATGGCGGTGGAGGTAAGGGAGATGTCCAGCTGGGACAGCCAGGTTTGGAGCTCTGTGGGTGGGGTGTGGGACACACAGCTGGAAACCAGGTTACAAAGTAAGAGGTGCAGCTCTAGGAAGTGCTGTCTGGCTGGTCGGGAGCTGTAGTTGCTGTCTGAAAGGGCATGAGGGCTGCGGCTGGATTTGGCTACAGCTGTAGCGTCAGTGGGTGACTGTGGGACCTCTGTAGAGCAGGGAGGGGGAGCAACAGCCCGGAGCATGTTATCTGGCAGGACGATCTTATAAGTGGATAGTTTGAGACATTGAGGAGGGATGTTTTGAAGGTTCAGTTTGGTGGTGGCTGGGTTGGCGGATTGGGGAGGGCTGGATGATTTGGGGTGTGGTGTAGCAGTCTGGTCATAGGGCTTCTGATGGGCCTGGGGAGGGTGGTGCATGTTATGGGTGAACGCGCCAACTATCCTATGCCTTATTGAGAGGGGTTGGGGTGGAGTTGTTGATTTGGGACGTAGGTGGGGCTGCGGCGGATTGGGTGGATAGTGGTTGGACAGGGGCTGGGATGGATGGTGGTTGGACTGTGGCTGGGATGGATGGTGCTCGGACTGGGGCTGGGATGGATGGTGCTCGGACTGGGGCTGGGATGGATGGTGCTCGGACTGGGGCTGGGATGGATGGTGCTCGGACTGGGGCTGGGATGGATGGTGGTCGGACTGGGGATGGGATGGATGGTGGTTGGACAGGGGATGGGATGGATGGTGGTTGGACAGGGGCTGGGATGGATGGTGGTTGGACAGGGGCTGGAATGGATGGTGGTTGGACAGGGGCTGGAATGGATGGTGGTTGGACAGGGGCTGGAATGGATGGTGGTTGGACAGGGGATGGGATGGATGGTGGTTGGACTGGGGATGGGATGGATGGTGGTTGGACAGGGGATGGGATGGATGGTGGTCGGACAGGGGATGGGATGGATGGTGGTTGGACAGGGGATGGGATGGATGGTGGTTGGACAGGGGCTGATGGTGGTGCTCGTTGTAAGTAAAAGATCCTTCCATCACACATCTATCTGTAGCTGACATAATAGAAATATATTTATCTGACGCTATTGACAATTTACTGTCCAGTTGATCAGATTCACATTTCTTAATAACACCCACGGTGAGATCATGTACAAACACACCCGGCTCTGTTGTTGCTGCTGCCACCTCCATCTCTTCCTCTTCCTTAATAACCACTTTAGTCTGCATGTCGTCATCAGTCTTCACTTCCACCTCCCTCTCTGGTTCTTGCTGTGGTTCCTCCTCCTCTTCCTTAACGACTTTAATCTGCAAATCGTCAGTCTTCACTTCCACCTCCCTCTCTGGTTCCTGCGGTGGTTCACTAAAAACAGGCACTACAGGCTTCTTCTGTGTAGTGTCTGATCTGACTACAGTACCCAGAATCCTCTGCTGGACTACAGGCCTCTGCTGTTCTGAGGCTGGTCGGACTACATGGTTACCAATCCTGTGATTGATTGATACAGGCTTCCCTTCCTCTCGTTCAGGGTCTCTCTCAGGCCTGTGTGGGTCAGATGTAGGGCCTGTTTCCTGTCTGTGTTGATGACGTCTGTGAGGGTCTGATTGGGTCTCAGGTTTGAGCACACAGTGTCCAGAAGGATGGCTGTCAGTTTTCTGAGATCCTCTAACAGGTAGAGACAGCATGCCAGCAGCCTCTAGGTAAGCCTTGTATGGAGCCAGGCTGAAAACATTGTTGATGACTGGCATGGGAGGAGAGGGAGACTGACAGCTATCGAGTCCGCCTCCCTCTCCGTTCACCTCTGCTCTCCCTCCCTCTGCTCTATATCCCTCTGCTCTCTCTCCCTCTCCGTTCGTCTTCATCTTCTGTCGTTTCTGATACAGTTCCACATCAATGACGTCATCCCCATTGTCCTGTGTGTGTTTTGGTGAGGGAGAGTCTATGTTGATGGGTCGGTCTGAGACTGAGACACATCTCTTCAGCGTTTCTGTACCAGTAGTGATCATGTCTCCATGCACATTAGACTGAGGGACAGGACTGTCTCGAAGCCTCACTACAGTAGAACCAGTCATTCCCCGACACGTGGCGTTGTGATGGTTACGTGTAGTTGTGTGTTGGTGGTTGTTCTGGTTGGCTGTAGTTGTGTGGTGGTTGTGGTTGCCATAGTTTACAGCAGTTGTACACATGGCTGTAGTAGCATGGTTGTTTCTGTGGTGGTGGTGGTTGGCTGGGTGGTTGTGATGGCCATAGTCAGCCTGTGACAGTGTGGTGGAGACAGTCAGTGGGGCTCCAGGGAGTGTGGAGTCAGAGTGTCCCCGAGATAGGTGGTATCTCCTGGGGGAGGAGACCTGAGGAGAGGTGACTGGAGATCTGTACTGAGTCAGGGAGTAGTCCAGGGGTCTCTCAGTCCGCTGTAGGCTGCTGGGGGGAGATGGAGAGGCACAGGGTCTCTCTGGGGCTATAGCAGGGGTTCTCATCTGACCTGCTGCATTCAGGGGCATCCTGTACAATTGATGATAGGAGGGCTGGTCAAAACTCCTGAGGTATGGGTGGCTACTAGGAGCCATGTGGCTAGACATGGGGACATCAGTACTGTACATAGACTGGGTGACAAGGTAGTGGGAGGGGGTTGCTTTGCTGGGAAGATGAGAAGCTAGGTGGGGTCCTGTCTGGGTGGGACTGGGAGGTAGGGCTCGTTTAGAACCTTTAGGGACCATAACGTCCTCCCAGTCTCTGTGCATTCCTCCTCCTGCATCTTTAAACCCTGCTCCACAACTCTCACTCTCTCCCTCCACATTTGCCTGAGGATGGTAGTAAAACATGGGCTGTGTGATTGGGAGCTGGCTGTATTTGGCCACATTGGGAGGAGAGCGGCCCTGATAAACCTGTGATGTTACCGGAACGCCATGGTGCAAAGGGGTCATGGGTTTGTATGTTGTCGGGTGGAAGGGATGAGAGGGATGGCAGGAGGGATGAGAGGGATGGCAGGAGGGATGGGAGGAGGGGTGAGAGGGATGGGAGGAGGGGTGAGAGGAAGAGCAGGAGCGGTGAGAGGAAGAGCAGGAGGGGTGAGAGGAAGAGCAGGAGGGGTGAGAGGAAGAGCAGGAGGGGTGAGAGGAAGAGCAGGAGGGGTGGGAAGAGACCAAGCTGTGATAGGTTGGACGTTTAGAGGGGATTTGTAGACGTTGGCATTGATCAGCCCCATAGGGGGAGGCGCTTAACTGTGAAGAGAGGGGGTCACATGTAAATGAGGAGGGGCTTAGTACGGCACGGGCCGGGGAACATGGGTAACCAATGCTGTAGGTTGGTTCCATGAAGACAGGAAACCTTTGTGCCGATGCTGCTCTGTTGGGGATTCCATTGGGGTGGTGTTGGTGGTCCTTGCCATCTTTTAGAGGCAATCTGTCTGATAGTCTCTCTGTCTCAACACCGTGCTCCGGCTGCAGAGCCCTGGGGTGGTGGTGGGAGCTAGGACTATACATCCACCCCTCATACACATTAAGATGGGGATGGATCCTGTGTACTCCCCCCCTCTGCTCCAGACTGTGCCTCTGTCCTACAGTACAGCCCAGCTCAGAACAGCAGGGGGAGGGATGTCCGTAGAGCGGTTTGGGAACAGCCAGACTCAGACAGACAGAGTTGTCAGACTGAGGGGAGAGGCTAACTCCTCCAACAGGGGGCTGCTTCCTCACAGCAATGGGCATAGCGATGGTCCCAGGCCCGCTGGTGGGACTCCTCAGCCCACCTGGGCTCCTGGTGTAGTAGGTAAAACCCTGCTTAGCTGGAGTGTCCTGAGCAGTAGCTGAGACAGAGTTACTACCACTAACACTACGACTCTCAGTAGAAAATGTCTCTGTCCTGCTGTAATCTACCTGGTTTCGTAACGACCCCTCCTCCGTGCTCTGAGGGGAAACCCCCACATTCCTCCTGTTCAGCAGCAACCCCTCAGAGGGGCTCCCGGAAGGTCGGAGGTCAGGGTCAGAGAGGTCGTGACCCCCAAGGTCATAGGTGAAGTAGGCCCTGTTGTTCTGCTGGGTCTGGGGTGTGTGGTGGGGGGCAGAGGGGTAGTGAGCCAGGCTGGCTGGTTTAGAGAGCCCTCCTGCCTCTGTAGATGCCACTCTACCAATGATGGGCCCTTCCAGCCGGGGCATCTTGCTCTGGACCACCGGGGCGACAGTGAAGCCTGACTGGACTCGTTTACTGCTGTTGCTCATCATGTGTTGACTCTGTGGTGGTCCGATAATAGACCAGGATCTGAGACACAGGAGAGAATAGATGTTTATACAGCACATTTCTCACTACAAATGCTGTTCAAAGTGCTTAACAGATATGAGGTCGTTCGATTCAAATGATTTCAAAAGTTGAAGTTCTAGTGAGTTTCTAGCTCCTCTGTCCCCATTTGATCAACTCTATGGTTACAAATATGAATATCAATGTTCATGTCTTTCAAAAACACAATAATATAGAGTGTTTCTGTTAAAAAGAGGTCTCAGACATGAGGTCACTCAGGTCAAAAGTTCAACGTTTTAGTTCTTCTGATCTAGCCTGAAATCCAGACCTGTTTTGTGCTAACATTCCACTCCGTGTCATATGTCAAACAGGAGTGGAATATTATCACAAACAGACTAGGAACCAGGCTACCTCTGTTCACTTACGAGCAACAACAAAACATCTCAACTCACAGTCAAATACCAAAACAAGAATAAGTACATCTGTTGAAAATACAAGCATCCACCTCTTCCTGTTCAGAGAGAAGACAAGTACAACATCACAAGGCCTTGGGAGCTTGTGACCTTGTCAGGAAGAAAGAAAACAGATCACGATAAAATAGCATTTGTCCCAAAATAGCTGGACAAGAAGTAAAGTACAGTAGTTTAAAGCAGCCTCTGTTTAACGTACCACCTTCTACATCTCCAAACAGTGCTGTAAGTCTCCAGCCCATTCCTGTCTTGTGTTTTGCTATATAAGGCAATATAGGCAACACGTATGACTCACGCCATTTACTGTGGTGAGGTTGGAATGGAGACTCCACATGTGTTCTGCCCTCTGTCATTTCTGCTTCACACAAACGTGATTAAATCCCCCTTCACCACAGAACTGTAACTTCAGAACATATTGAGGGGGAGTAAACTGAAGAATGTATTTCAAACCTTCTCAAGGAAACACCACCGATGCTTTGTCAGTAATACTGAGATGTGTTATCAACCTCTTTGCAGAGGACATGGAAATACCATCATGGTGAAGTACATTTAACTCATGTGGGCCACAACCTAACCACAGACGTAGACAGGTCGCCCCATCTAGCGCACAGGGGTATTCTACAGCCCACGCCGAGGCGCTCTACAGCCCACGCAGAGGCGCTCTACAGCCCACGCAGAGGCGCTCTACAGCCCACGCAGAGGCGCTCTACAGCCCACGCAGAGGCGCTCTACATACCACGCCCTCTACAGCCCACGCCGAGGCGCTCTACATACCACGCCCTCTACAGCCCACGCCGAGGCGCTCTACAGCCCACGCAGAGGCGCTCTACAGCCCACGCAGAGGCGCTCTACAGCCCACGCAGAGGCGCTCTACAGCCCACGCAGCCCACGCGCTCTACAGCCCACGCGCTCTACAGCCCACGCAGAGGCGCTCTACAGCCCACGCGCTCTACAGCCCACGCAGAGGCGCTCTACAGCCCACGCAGAGGCGCTCTACAGCCCACGCGCTCTACATACCACGCAGAGGCGCTCTACAGCCCACGCGCTCTACAGCCCACGCAGAGGCGCTCTACAGCCCACGCCGAGGCGCTCTACAGCCCACGCCGAGGCGCTCTACAGCCCACGCCGAGGCGCTCTACAGCCCACGCCGAGGCGCTCTACAGCCCACGCGCTCTACAGCCCACGCGCTCTACAGCCCACGCGCTCTACAGCCCACGCGCTCTACAGCCCACGCCGAGGCGCTCTACAGCCCACGCCGAGGCGCTCTACAGCCAACGCGCTCTACAGCCCACGCAGAGGCGCTCTACAGCCCACGCGCTCTACAGCCCACGCAGAGGCGCTCTACAGCCCACGCGCTCTACAGCCCACGCAGAGGCGCTCTACAGCCCACGCAGAGGCGCTCTACAGCCCACGCAGAGGCGCTCTACAGCCCACGCAGAGGCGCTCTACAGCCCACGCAGAGGCGCTCTACAGCCCACGCAGAGGCGCTCTACAGCCCACGCCGAGGCGCTCTACAGCCCACGCCGAGGCGCTCTACAGCCCACGCCGAGGCGCTATACAGCCCACGCCGAGGCGCTATACAGCCCACGCGCTCTACAGCCCACGCAGGCGCTCTACAGCCCACGCGCTCTACAGCCCACGCAGAGGCGCTCTACAGCCCACGCGCTCTACAGCCCACGCTGAGGCGCTCTACAGCCCACGCTGAGGCGCTCTACAGCCCACGCAGAGGCGCTCTACAGCCCACGCGCTCTACAGCCCACGCGCTCTACAGCCCACGCAGAGGCGCTCTACAGCCCACGCAGAGGCGCTCTACAGCCCACGCAGAGGCGCTCTACAGCCCACGCAGAGGCGCTCTACAGCCCACGCAGAGGCGCTCTACAGTCCACGCCGAGGCGCTCTACAGTCTCATCTCTCCAACACCTCAGGTAGGAGGGACTGGTGGTTAGCTAGCCACACGTCAGGAGGATAGAGGTGTACACACACACACACACACACCAACTGAAGAGAGATGTTGGCTTATGATTCATGACATATTACTTATTGACACGTAGAAAAGCAGGTTCTGGTACGGGGTCAGTCTGACCAGCGTGACCAATTAATAATTATCCTTCCTGCAGTGAGTTCAGGGGTGGACCTTAGAGTTCACTGTGTCTGCTGTCACACAACATTCTGCTGTCACACAACATTACATTCTGCTGTCACACAACATTCTGCTGTCACACAACATTCTGCTGTCACAACATTACATTCTCTTCAACACAACATTACATTCTCTTCAACACAACATTCTGCTGTCACACAACATTACATTCTCTTCAACACAACATTCTGCTGTCACAACATTACATTCTGCTGTCACACAACATGACATTCTCTTCAACACAACATTCTGCTGTCACAACATTACATTCTGCTGTCACACAACATGACATTCTCTTCAACACAACATTCTGCTGTCACAACATTACATTCTCTTCAACACAACATTACATTCTGCTGTCACACAACATTACATTCTCTTCAACACAACATTACATTCTGCTGTCACACAACATTACATTCTCTTCAACACAACATTACATTCTGCTGTCACACAACATGACATTCTCTTCAACACAACATTACATTCTCTTCAATACAACGTTATCAGTGAAACAAAACAGGAGGAAAACGGCACATTGATTGACCGATACCAAGGAAAGCAGTAAGTCTATGAACCACAGTACATTGTGAGGTTACATACACTACACGACCAAAAGTATGTGGACACTTGCTCGTCAAACATCTCATTCCAAAATCATCGGCATTAATATTGAGTTGTTTCCCCTTTGCCGCTATAAAACAGCCTCCACACTTCTGGGAAGGCTTTCCACTAGATGTTAGATATTTAGTGAGGTCACGCACTGATTTATGGTGATTAGGTCTGGCTCGCAGTCTGCGTTCCAATTCATCCCAAAGGTGTTTGATGGGGTTGAGGTCAGGGCTCTGAGCAGGCCAGTCAAGTTCTTCCACAACTATCGACAAACTATTTCTGTATGGACCTTGCTTGGTGCACGGGGCATTGTCATGTTGAACTAGGAAAGGGTCTTCCCCAAACTGTTGCAACAATGTTAGAAGCACAGAATCATCTAGAATGTAATTGTATGCTGTAGTGTTAAGATTTCCCTTCACCGGAACTAAGGGGCCCGAACCATGAAAAACAGCCCCAGACCATTATTCCTCCTCCACCAAACTTTACAGTTGGTACTATGCATTCGGGCAGGTAGTTTTCTCCTGGGTGTTGCAACCAAGGACAGATGATATTTACACGTTACGCGCTTCAGCGGTCCCATTCTGTGAGCTTGTGTGACCTACCACTTCATGGCTGGGCCGTTGTTTCTCCTAGATGTTTCCAGTTTACAATAATAGTACTTACAGTTGACTGGGGCAGCTCTAGCAAGTCAGAAATTTGATGAACTGACTTGTTGGAAAGGTCATTCTACTGCCACTGTTTGTCTATGGAGATTGCATGGCGGTGTGCTCGATTCTATACACCTGCCAGCAACGGGTGTGGCTGAAATAGCCTAATCCAATAATATGAAGGGTGTCCACATACCTTTGTATATATACACACGCAGTGCATTCGGAAAGCATCCAGAGCCTTTGACTGCATGACAAAAATCTGAAAAATAACATTTACATAAGTATTCAGACAGTTTACTCAGTACTTTATTGAAGCACCTTTGGCAGCGATTACAGCCGAGTCTTCTTGGGTATGACGCAACAAGCTTGGCACACCTGTATTTGGGGAGTTTCTCCCATTCTTCTCTGCAGATCCTCTCAAGTCAGGTTGGATGAGGAGCGTCGCTGCACAGCTATTTTCAGGTCTCTCCAGCGATGGTTGATCGGGTTCGTCCGAGCTCTGGCTGGGCCACTCAAGGACATTTAGAGACCCGAAGCCACTCCTGCATTGTCTTGGCTGTGTGTTTAGGGTTGTTTTCCTTTTGGAAGGTGAACCTTCGCCCCAGTCTGAGGTCCTGAGCGCTCTGGAGCAGGTTTTCATCAAGGATCTCTCTGTACTTTGCTCTGTTCATCTTTACCTCGATCCTGACTGGTCTGCCAGTCCCTGCCGCTGAAAAACATCCCCACAGCGTGATGCTGCCACCACTATGCTTCACCGTAGGGATAGTCTGAGGGTCCTTTAGATGCTTTTGGCAAACTCCAAGCGGGCTGTCAAATGGCTTTTACTGAGGAGTGCCTTCCGTCTGGCCACTCTACCATAAAAGGCCTGATTGGTGGAGTGCTGCAGAGATGTTTGTCCTGCTGGAAGGTTCTCCCATCTCCACAGAGGAACTCTGGAGCTCTGTCAGTGTGACCATCGGGTTCTTCATCACTTCCCTGACCAAGGCCCTGCTCCCCCAATTGTTCAGTTTAGCTGGGCGGCCAGCTCTAGGAAAAGTGTTGGTGGATCCAAACTTCTTCCATTTAAGAATGAGGGAGGCCACTGTGTTCTTGAGGACCTTCAATGTGGCAGACACTTTTTGGTACCCTTCCAAAGATCTGTGCCTTGACACAATCCTGTCTCGGAGCTCTAAGGACAATTCCGTCAAATGTGAGACCTTTATATAGACAGACGTGTGCCTTTCCAAATCATGTCCAATCAATTGATGATCAATAGAAACAGGATGCACCTGAGCTCAATTTCGAGTCTCATAGAAAAGGGTCTGAATACTTACGGAAATAAGGTATGTTTATTTTTTATTTGATTTTATTTGCAAACACCTGTTTTCACTTTGCCAATATGGGGTATTGTGTGTTGAAAACAAATCATTTAAATACATTTTAGAATAAGGCAGTAATGTAACAAAACGTGGAAAAATGGTAAGGGTCTGAATACGGTGCATTCGGAAAGTTGTGTCATTAGTCACAATAATAGAATATTTAGACAATGGTATAAAGCCTTAGCGTCAGAAGTAAAGTGTCTCCTGTTTGCCTCAAATGAGTCCTTTTTGGATGTTTTCTTGGTTAGCCCTTTAGCTATTATATCTAGCTGCCATGGAATGAAGAGTCTAGATAAACTAGACATGACCAGAGCTATATAAACAATGTGGCTACCCATCATTATGACGAATTATATATTGAGTGACCAGAGGACATATTTTCCCCTGAAACAAAAAGCCTGGTGACACAAACACCAACTCTGAATCACACAGCTTTTTCACCCCTGGAATCGGCCCCAACCCACCCATGGAGTCGGCCCCAACCCACCCCATGGAGTCGGCCCCAACCCACCCCATGGAGTCGGCCCCAACCCACCCCATGGAGTCGGCCCCAACCCACCCCATGGAGTCGGCCCCAACCCACCCCATGGAGTCGGCCCCAACCCACCCCATGGAGTCGGCCCCAACCCACCCCTGGAGTCGGCCCCAACCCACCCCTGGAGTCGGCCCCAACCCACCCCTGGAGTCGGCCCCAACCCACCCCACGGAGTCGGCCCCAACCCACCCCACGGAGTCGGCCCCAACCCACCCCACGGAGTCGGCCCCAACCCACCCCACGGAGTCGGCCCCAACCCACCCCTGGAGTCGGCCCCAACCCACCCCCTGGAGTCGGCCCCAACCCACCCCTGGAGTCGGCCCCAACCCACCCCACGGAGTCGGCCCCAACCCACGGAGTCGGCCCCAACCCACCCCACGGAGTCGGCCCAAATCCACCCCACGGAGTCGGCCCCAACCCACCCCCCCTGGAGTCGGCCCCAACCCACCCACCCCTGGAGTCGACCCAACCCACCCACCCACCCCTGAGTCGGCCCCAACCCACCCCCTGGAGTCGGCCCCAACCCACCCCTGAGTCGGCCCCAACCCACCCCCACGGAGTCGGCCCCAACCCACCCCACGGAGTCGGCCCCAACCCACGGAGTCGGCCCCAACCCACCCCACGGAGTCGGCCCAACCCACCCCACGGAGTCGGCCCCAACCCACCCACCCCTGGAGTCGACCCCAACCCACCCACCCCGGAGTCGGCCCCAACCCACCCACCCACCCCTGGAGTCGACCCCAACCCCCCACCCACCCCTGGAGTCGACCCAACCCCCCCCCTGAGTCGGCCCCAACCCACCCACCCCTGGAGTCGGCCCCAACCCACCCACCCCTGGAGTCGGCCCCAACCCACCCACCCCTGGAGTCGGCCCCAACCCACCCACCCCTGGAGTCGACCCCAACCCACCCAGTCGGCCCCAACCCACCCACCCCTGGAGTCGGCCCCAACCCACCCACCCCTGGAGTCGACCCCAACCCACCCACCCCTGAGTCGACCCCAACCCACCCACCCCTGGAGTCGACCCCAACCCACCCACCCCTGGAGTCGACCCCAACCCACCCACCCCTGGAGTTGGGAAGAGAGGACCACGGACTGGATGGCCAGCAGGCCAAGGATCATTTAATTTTACTAGATGTTATCCATACACTGAGTGAACAAAACATGAGTAACACCTGCTCTTTCCATGACATTATTGATGTCACCTGTTAAATCCACTTCATTCAGTGTCGATTAAGGGGAGGAGACATGTAGATGAAGGGGAGGAGACATGTAGATGAAGGGGAGGAGACATGTAGATGAAGGGGAGGAGACATGTAGATGAAGGGGAAGAGACGGGTTAAAGAAGGATTCTTCAGCCTTGAGACAACAGAGACATGGATTGTGTATTTGTGCCATTCAGAGGGTGAATGGGCAATACAAAAGATTTAAATGCCTTTGACCGGGGTATGGTAGTAGATGCAAGAACTGCAACGCTGCTGGGTTTTTCACGCTCAATAGTTTTCCCGTGTGTATCAAGAATGGTCCACCACCCAAAGGACATTCAGCCAACTTAACACAACTGTGACGTATCAGAGTCAACATGGGCCAGCATACCTGTGGAATGTTTGACACCTTGTAGAATCCATTCCCCGGCAATTGAGGCTGTTCTGAGGGCAAAAGGGGGTGCAACTCAATATTAGGAAGGTGTTCCTGGTGTTTGTTATACTCAGTGTGTGGATACATACAAAACACACACACACTACCAGTCAAACGTTTGGACACATCCCCTGGAATGAGTAGATTTCTTTATTTAAATTAATAGCGAAGACGTCCAAAATATGAAACAAAACATAAGGAATCATGTAGTAAGCAACAACAACAAGTTAAAGACATCCAAATATATTTTATATTTGAGATTCTTCTAAAGCCAACACCTCATTTGGCCGCCTTTCCTTCCAGTTCTCTGCTGCCTGTGACTGGAATGAATTGTAAAAATCATTGAAGTTGGAGACTTTTATCTCCCTCACCAACTTCAAACATCTGCTATCTGAGCAGCTAACCGATCGCTGCAGCTGTACAGTCCATTGGTAAATAGCCCACCCAATTTACCTACCTCATCCCCATACTGTTTTTATTTATTTACTTTTCTGCTCTTTTGCACACCAGTATCTCTACCTGTACATGACCATCTGATCATTTATCACCCCAGTGTTAATCTGCAAAATTGTAATTATTCGCCTACCTCCTCATGCCTTTTGCACACATTGTATATAGACTATTGTATATAGTTGTTGTCTGTGTCACACTGCTTTGCTTTATCTTGGCCAGGTTGCAGTTGTAAATGAGAACTTGTTCTCAACTAGCCTACCTGGTTAAATAAAGGTGAAATAAAAAATAAATAAAAAAAGTAGCCACTTTTTGTCTTAATGACATCTTTTCGCACTCTTGGCATTATCTCAACCAGTTTCACGAGGTAGTCACCTGGAATGCATTTAAATTAACAGGTGTGCCTTGTTTAAATGGAGCCGACCCTTTTTTCAAATGTTCGCCTAAAATGACATACCCAAATCTTACTGCCTGCATCTCAGGACCTAACACAATGATTTGCATATTCTTGATACCATTTGAAAAGGGAAATACTGAAGTTTGTGGAAATGTGCAATCAAATGTAGGAGAAATATTTTTTTGTACCATCTTTGAAATGCAAGAGAAAGGATATTATTATTATTGGTATTATGCCAGCCCAGGCGCAATTTAGGTTTTGGCCACAAGATGGCAGCAGTGTGTGCAAAGTTTTAGACTGATCCAATCAACCATTGCACATCTCTTCATAATGTTGTATCAAGACTGCCCAAATGTGCCTAATTGATTTATTAATACAAGTTCATAACTGTGCACTCTCCTCAAACAGTAGCATGGTATTCTTTCACTGTAAATTGGACAGTGCAGTTAGAGGGGGGACACACGGATCATGTAGATGTTAAAGTTCATTTGTGGAATTTCTTTCCTTCTTAAGGAGTTGGAGCCAAATCAGTTGTGTTGTGACAAGGTAGGGGTGATATACAGAAGATTACTTGGTAAAAGACCAAGTCCATATTATGGCAAGAAAAGCTCAAATAAGCAAAGAGAAACAATAGTCCATTATTACTTTTAGAAAATCAAGCGCTATGATGAACATGGCTCTCATGGAAAGGAAGACCCAGAGTTACCTCTGCTGCAGAGAATAAGTTCAGTAGAGTTAACAGCTTCAGAAATTGCAGCCCAAATAAATGCTTCACAGAGTTCAAGTAACAGACACATCAACATCAGCTGTTCAGAGGAGACTGCTTGAATCAGACGTTCATGGTCAAATTACTGCAAAGAAACCACTACTAAAGGACACCAATAAGAAGAAGAGACTTGCTTGGGCCAAGAAACACGAGTAATGGACAAATGTGAGATTTTTGGTTCCAACCACTGTGTCTTTGTGAGACACAGAGTAGGTGAATGGATGGTCTCAACATGTGTGATTCCAACCGTGAAGCATGGAGGAGGTGGTGTGATGGTGCTTTGCTGGTGACATTGTGATTTATTTAGAATTCAAGGCACACAACCAGCATGGCTACCATAGCATTCTGCAGCAATACGCCATCCCATCTGGTTTGCGCTTTTCAACAGGACAATGATCAACACACCTCCAGGCTATGTAAGGGCTACTTGACCAAGAAGGAGAGTGATGGACTGCTGCATCAGATGACCTCCAGAATCACCCGGCGTCAAACCAATTGAGATGGTTTGGGATGACTTGGACCGCAGAGTGAACGAAAAGCAGCCAACAAGTGCTCAGCATGTGGGAATTCCTTCAATGCTGTTGGAAAAGCATTCCAGGTGAAGATGGTTGAGAGAATGCCAAGAGTGTGCAAAGCTGTCATCAAGGTACAGGGTGGCTACTTTGAAGAATCTCAAATATATTTTGATTTGTTTAACAAATTACTACATGATTCCATATATATATATATATATATATATCCTTCTGGATGGTAGCAGTGTGAACAGGCAGTGGCTCGGGTGGTCGATGTCCTTGATTATCTTTTTGGCCTTCCTGTGACATCGGGTGCTGTAGGTGTCATGGAGGGCAGGTAGTTTGCCCCCAGTGATGCGTTGTGCAGACCGCACCACACTCTGGAGAGCCTTGCGGTTGAGGGCGATGCAGTTGCCGTACCAGGCTGACATACAGCCCGATTGTGCACCTGTAAATGTTTGGGTGACAAGACAAATTTCTTCAGCCTCCTGAGGTTAAAGAGGCGCCTGTTGCGCATTCTTCACCACACAGTCTTTGTGAGTGGACCATTTCAGTTAGTCTGTGATGTGTATGCCTAGGAACTTATAACTTTCCACCTTCTCCACTGCTGTCCATTGGATGTGGATACCCTCTGCGGTTAATTGTTTTATATATTTTTTAAAGGGGTGGATCAGCTTAATATTGAGGAAAGATTGATGGAAGCAACAATGTAACTGTCTGCATCATTTCCAATCCCCCATATCTTTTTGGGGTAAAATATTCCCCAACAACCCTTCCCCCAATTGGAGTAAACTAATAAACAATAATACTTAGGCTTCTACCTTCAGTTTATACATCTGAGAAAACAAAACAAACTGTATTTGGTTAGGAACATCTTCCTTTCTTATTAAAAATGTCCAATTGATTCATGAAGAAGTTTACATACACCTTAGCCAAATACATTTAAACTCAGTATGTCACAATTCCTGACATTTAATCCTAGTAAACAATCCCAATAATCTCAATAATAGTAGAGATAATTATTTATTTCAGCTTTTATTTCTTTCATCACATTCCCAGTGGGTCAGAAGTTTACATACACTCAATTAGTATTTGGTAGCATTGCCTTTAAATTGTTTAACTTGGGTCAAATGTTTTGGGTAGCCTTCCACAAGTTTCCCACAATAAGTTGAGTGAATTTTGGCCCATTCCTCGTGACATAGCTGGTGTAACTGAGTCAGGTTTGTAGGCCTCCTTGCTCGCACATGCTTTTCAGTTCTGCCCACAAATTTTCTATAGGATTGAGGTCAGTGCTTTGTGATGGCCACTCCAATACCTTGACTTTGTTGCCCTTAAGCCATTTTGCCACAACTTTGAAAGTATGCTTGGGGTCATTGTCTATTTGGAAGACTCATTTGGGACCAAGCTTTAACTTCCTGACTGATGTCTTGAGATATTGCTTCAATATATCCACATAATTGTCCATCCTCATGATGCCATCTATTTTGTGAAGTGCACCAGTCCCTCCTGCAGCAAAGCACCTCCACAACATGATGCTGCCACCCTCATGCTTCACGGTTGGGATGGTGTTCTTTGGCTTGCAAGCATCCCCCTTTTTCCACCAAACATAACAATGGTCATTCTGGCCAAACAGTTCTATTTTTGTTTCATCAGACCAGAGGACATTTCTCCAAAAAGTACAATCTTTGTCCCCATGTGCAGTTGCAAACCTCTGGCTTTTTTATGGCGGATTTGGAGCAGTGGCTTCTTCCTTGCTGAGCGGCCTTTCAGGTTGTGTCGATATAGGACTCGTTTTACTGTGGATATAAATACTTTTGTACTCGTTTCCTCCAGCATCTTCACAAGGTCCTTTGCTGTTCTGGGATTTTCGCACCTAAGTGCGTTCATCTCTAGGAGACAGAACGCGTCTCCTTCCTGAGCGGTATGACAGCTGCGTGGTCCCATGGCATTTATACTTGCATACTATTGTTTGTACAGACAATTTTGTACAGATGAACGTGGTACCTCATTTGGAAATTGCTCCCAAGGATGAATCAAACTTGTGGTCTACAATTTATTTTCTGAGGTCTTGGCTAATTTCTTTTGATTTTCCCATGATGTCAAGCAAAGAGGCACTGAGTTTGAAGGTCATAAGGTGAACGCACCAATTTGTAAGTCGTCTGCTAAATGACTTAAATGTAAATGTAATGTAAATGAAGGTAGGCCTTGAAATACATCCAAATGTACACCTCCAATTGACTCAAATGATGTCA
Organism: Oncorhynchus nerka; assembly: GCF_034236695.1. NCBI lineage: Eukaryota > Metazoa > Chordata > Actinopteri > Salmoniformes > Salmonidae > Oncorhynchus > Oncorhynchus nerka. The sequence continues at coordinate 1,160,989 of NC_088404.1, forward strand.
ATTAGCCTATCAGAAGCTTCTAAAGCCAGGACATTATTTTCTGGAATTTTCCAAGCTGTTTAAAGGCACAATCAACTTAGTGTATGTAAACTTCTGACCCACTGGAATTGTGATACAGTGAATTATAAGTGAAATAATCTGTTTGTAAACAATTGTTGGAAAAATTACTTGCGTGATGCACAAAGCAGATGCCCCAACCGACTTGCCAAAACTATAGTTTGTTAACAATAAATGTGTGGAGTGGTTGAAAAACTAGTTTTAATGACTCCAACCTAAGTGTATGTAAACTTCCGACTTCAACTGTATATTATTTCATAGTTTTGACGTCTTCACTACTCTACAATGTAGATAATAGTAAAAATAAAGAAAACCCCTTGAATGAGTAGGTTTCCAATCTTTTGACTGGCACTGTACATATGTATATATACACACACATACGGTATATGCTAGACGTGCCAATGGAGTCTAGATAGTGAATTTACATGTCTAGCCTCTGACATGTCATTGTCATACCTCCTGCTGCAACAAAGAAAGGTTTGCAAAGAAGCTCAACTTTCTAAAGCAAATTAAGTTGATGCATTTGCAAATACGTAGGCTACCTTTGACACAGAATAGTCTAATAGCTGTTTGCATGAATAGCCTCTTAGGGAAAGTATGCAAATGTCACTATGTAAAACCATGCACAGGTTTATAAGATTCAACCAACTGATGCAGCCATCCTGAAGCTCCCTAGCACGTGATCATGATTCTGAGTTCCATTCCATTACAGAGTGTTTGGATGAAGGAGTCTTCTGTACAGGGGAGTTTTGTTAAAGAGCTGCGACGCTCGGCCTAAACATTAACAGACAGAGTTTGTGGTTTTGAAAGCATACGGACATTATATTTTATAACAGCAAGAAATAATACAAAATACATTTTTAAAAAATTAAATTGATACAGACCTTTATAGGGTTAACGTGCCCACACGGACATATTTCCATTTTACAGCGCTTGTTTACGGAAGACAGAACTGACTACCTGTGCTAATTAGCCATCTGCGTCTCTGAACACCTGTGTGTAAACGGAAGACAGACGCCACAAACCTGTTGTCACTGAAAAAAACTCTGTCGGCTACAACTGTTAAACCAGGTTAAAACTGAGCAGTAAATGTATTTTGCATTCGTGACATTATTTTGATGTGATATGAAAGTAGAGGAAGTTATGTTTCTAAAACCACACCACATTTGAGAATCGATTCATGTTTAGATGGAGTATTTAGCTGTTTTGGTTTCCAGAGCCAATTCTCCTTTAACTAGAACATGTAAGATCCTTAGACTATAAGGAAGAACGTTAGGCTCCTGTAGCCCACTATTGGACTCGGAGCCCCCATACATTTTCAGGAAAACTTTAACACCATTGTGGTAATGGGGTAAGCCTACTGTGTCAGGGCTCGGGGAATCTGAAACTAGTATGCCTTTCTGAGATGGACTTGAAATACATTTATATCAATGCAATTGAGTAACAAATATTTGCTTAATTTTTTTGTATCTGACTTGCTAACTGGTTGAACGCAGCGAGTGTATAACTACAACCAATTAGCAAGTCGGAAATGTCTGAGTTTCGTTGTTCCTACTAGCATGTGAACAGTGTCTGGCTAGGTGATTCAACGCACTACAATGGGCGGATCGATTTTGCATGGCCCGGTGCGCCGGAGGGGCGGAATTAAATTATTTAGACCATTCCATTGGTCATGAAGTGAAATCTCCATCCACCCGAGCACCAGGCCATGCAAACGTGCTCTAGTGGACGTTTGGCGCTTCCAAGACCGCTGGAAAAACCATAACGTTAGTGATCTTCTGTTCGGAAAGTCAGAGCCACAGAAAGATGCAGAGTTCCCATCGTGGAATTCCGAGTTGGATGACCGTACAAAACGATTTTTCCCAGTGGGAGTTCATTTTTTGCAATTTCTCATTTGTCTTGAAAAAACTGAAGTCGGAGTTTTCCGAGTTCCCAGTTATTTTGAACGCGGCAGTTGTTGCGACAGTTTCATGATTGCATCCATCGATACAAAGTATCAGCGTTACTTTTCACGTGGCTGCGTGCACCAATGGGTCACTGAAGTTCAACAAAATATTCTCTAAGCAATCGTGACCTGTGAAAAGAAATCCACATTCTAATATCGTGATTGACATGATCAATCATCTTCAAATAATCATTAGCGGTGCAAAGTCGGTCAGACTAATAACAAATAAACTTCAGTTACAAAACGTCAACTTACCTCTATTCTGAGTAGACTACTGAACAAAATTCCCGCAAAGAATCCATGAAACACTCAGAAGTCAGATAAACTAATCGAAACATGCTGCTTCCGATTGCACGGCGAGGATTTACCAGACCAAATGATGTCATTCACTCAAATGTCAGGTTAAGTTATTGGAATCCTGAACGCGATCTACATTGCCTTGTATGCGGTATATACATTGTAGTATGCCGATATGTTTTCATCATCTGGGCTGTTAACTGCTCGAAGTCCGCTGGGGTCGGAGGGAAAGGATTCAACCAATAAGCGGCAGACAAGACAAGGGAGGGAAGGTCTGTGATCTAGCCTATAGGCGGGGTTAAAGGGTCTATAGGCGGAGTTAAACAATAGAACAAGAATGAGCTCAACGTTAAAGGTCCAATGCAGCCGTTTTTATCTCAACATCAAATCACTTCTGAGTAACAATTAAGCACCTCAATGTGATTGTACATAGTACACTACTTTAGACCAGAGCCCTATAGTACCCTATATAGAGTACACTACTTTAGACCAGAGCCCTATAGAACCCTATTCCCTATATATAGTACACTACTTTAGACCAGAGCCCTATAGAACCCTATTCCCTATATAGTACACTACTTTAGACCAGAGCCCTATAGAACCCTATTCCCTATATAGAGTACACTACTTTAGACCAGAGTCCTATAGAACCCTATTCCCTATATAGAGTACACTACTTTAGACCAGAGTCCTATAGAACCCTATTCCCTATATAGAGTACACTACTTTAGACCAGAGCCCTATAGAACCCTATTCCCTATATATAGTACACTACTTTAGACCAGAGCCCTATAGAACCCTATTCCCTATATATAATGCACTACTTTAGACCAGAGCCCTATAGAACCCTATTCCCTATATATAGTACACTACTTTAGACCAGAGCCCTATAGAACCCTATTCCCTATATAGTACACTACTTTAGACCAGAGCCCTATAGTACCCTATATAGAGTACACTACTTTAGACCAGAGTCCTATAGAACCCTATTCCCTATATATAGTACACTACTTTAGACCAGAGTCCTATAGAACCCTATTCCCTATTTAACCAGTTACCCAGGAGCTGTGATTTAACCGGTTACCCAGGAGCTGTGATTTAACCGGTTACCCAGGAGCTGTGATTTAACCGGTTACCCAGGAGCTGCGATTTAACCGGTTACCCAGGAGCTGCGATTTAACCGGTTACCCAGGAGCTGTGATTTAACCGGTTACCCAGGAGCTGTGATTTAACCAGTTCACTTCTGGCCTCACTAGACTAATGTATATTAGGCTAGTACATCAGAGCTTGAGATTGTGAAAATCCCCCACCATGGTATGTGAAAAGCCCTCCCATGGTATGTGAAAAGCCCTCCCATAGTATGTGAAAAGCCCTCCCATAGTATGTGAAAAGCCCCCCATGGTATGTGAAAAGCCCTCCCATGGTATGTGAAAAGCCCTCCCATAGTAGGTGAAAAGCCCTCCCATAGTATGTGAAAAGCCCTCCCATAGTATGTGAAAAGCCCTCCCATGGTATGTGAAAAGCCCTCCCATAGTATGTGAAAAGCCCTCCCATGGTATGTGAAAAGCCCCCCCATGGTATGTGAAAAGCCCCCCCATGGTATGTGAAAAGCCCTCCTATAGTATGTGAAAAGCGCATCCCATGGTATGTGAAAAGCCCCCCCATGGTATGTGAAAAGCCCTCCCATGGTATGTGAAAAGCCCTCCCATGGTATGTGAAAAGCCCTCCCATGGTATGTGAAAAGCCCCCCATGGTATGTGAAAAGCCCTCCCATGGTATGTGAAAAGCCCTCCCATAGTAGGTGAAAAGCCCTCCCATAGTATGTGAAAAGCCCTCCCATAGTAGGTGAAAAGCCCTCCCATAGTATGTGAAAAGCCCTCCCATGGTATGTGAAAAGCCCTCCCATAGTAGGTGAAAAGCCCTCCCATAGTATGTGAAAAGCCCTCCCATAGTATGTGAAAAGCCCTCCCATGGTATGTGAAAAGCCCTCCCATGGTATGTGAAAAGCCCTCCCATAGTAGGTGAAAAGCCCTCCCATAGTATGTGAAAAGCCCTCCCATGGTATGTGAAAAGCCCCCCCATAGTATGTGAAAAGCCTTCCCATAGTATGTGAAAAGCCCCCCATGGTATGTGAAAAGCCCTCCCATGGTATGTGAAAAGCCCTCCCATGGTATGTGAAAAGCCCTCCCATAGTAGGTGAAAAGCCCTCCCATGGTATGTGAAAAGCCCTCCCATGGTATGTGAAAAGCCCTCCCATGGTATGTGAAAAGCCCTCCCATAGTATGTGAAAAGCCCTCCCATAGTATGTGAAAAGCCCTCCCATGGTATGTGAAAAGCCCTCCCATAGTATGTGAAAAGCCCTCCCATAGTATGTGAAAAGCCCTCCCATGGTATGTGAAAAGCCCTCCCATGGTATGTGAAAAGCCCTCCCATGGTATGTGAAAAGCCCTCCCATAGTAGGTGAAAAGCCCTCCCATGGTATGTGAAAAGCCCTCCCATGGTATGTGAAAAGCTCTCCCATGGTATGTGAAAAGCCCTCCCATGGTATGTGAAAAGCCCTCCCATGGTATGTGAAAAGCCCTCACATGGTATGTGAAAAGCCCTCCCATAGTATGTGAAAAGCCCTCCCATAGTAGGTGAAAATCCCTCCCATAGTATGTGAAAAGCCCTCCCATGGTATGTGAAAAGCCCTCCCATAGTATGTGAAAAGCCCTCCCATAGTATGTGAAAAGCCCTCCCATAGTATGTGAAAAGCCCTCCCATAGTATGTGAAAAGCCCCCCATGGTATGTGAAAAGCCCTCCCATGGTATGTGAAAAGCCCTCCCATAGTAGGTGAAAAGCCCTCCGATAGTATGTGAAAAGCCCTCCCATAGTATGTGAAAAGCCCTCCCATGGTATGTGAAAAGCCCTCCCATAGTATGTGAAAAGCCCTCCCATAGTATGTGAAAAGCCCCCCCATGGTATGTGAAAAGCCCTCCCATAGTAGGTGAAAAGCCCTCCCATAGTATGTGAAAAGCCCTCCCATGGTATGTGAAAAGCCCTCCCATAGTAGGTGAAAAGCCCTCCGATAGTATGTGAAAAGCCCTCCCATAGTATGTGAAAAGCCCTCCCATGGTATGTGAAAAGCCCTCCCATAGTATGTGAAAAGCCCTCCCATAGTATGTGAAAAGCCCTCCCATAGTATGTGAAAAGCCCTCCCATAGTATGTGAAAAGCCCCCCATGGTATGTGAAAAGCCCTCCCATGGTATGTGAAAAGCCCTCCCATAGTAGGTGAAAAGCCCTCCGATAGTATGTGAAAAGCCCTCCCATAGTATGTGAAAAGCCCTCCCATGGTATGTGAAAAGCCCTCCCATAGTATGTGAAAAGCCCTCCCATAGTATGTGAAAAGCCCCCCCATGGTATGTGAAAAGCCCTCCCATAGTAGGTGAAAAGCCCTCCCATAGTATGTGAAAAGCCCTCCCATGGTATGTGAAAAGCCCTCCCATAGTAGGTGAAAAGCCCTCCGATAGTATGTGAAAAGCCCTCCCATAGTATGTGAAAAGCCCTCCCATGGTATGTGAAAAGCCCTCCCATAGTATGTGAAAAGCCCTCCCATAGTATGTGAAAAGCCCTCCCATAGTATGTGAAAAGCCCTCCCATAGTATGTGAAAAGCCCCCCATGGTATGTGAAAAGCCCTCCCATGGTATGTGAAAAGCCCTCCCATAGTAGGTGAAAAGCCCTCCGATAGTATGTGAAAAGCCCTCCCATAGTATGTGAAAAGCCCTCCCATGGTATGTGAAAAGCCCTCCCATAGTATGTGAAAAGCCCTCCCATAGTATGTGAAAAGCCCCCCCATGGTATGTGAAAAGCCCTCCCATAGTAGGTGAAAAGCCCTCCCATAGTATGTGAAAAGCCCTCCCATGGTATGTGAAAAGCCCTCCCATAGTAGGTGAAAAGCCCTCCGATAGTATGTGAAAAGCCCTCCCATAGTATGTGAAAAGCCCTCCCATGGTATGTGAAAAGCCCTCCCATGCTATGTGAAAAGCCCTCCCATGGTATGTGAGGAGAAAGTCACATTTCAATAAAGCCGAGAACACAATCAGAGAAACCTGCTGTTCAAAGGACCGTCTGTCAAGACCAGGAAAAGGAATGTTCTGAGGTGGAATACAGGTCACTGTCCGTCAAGAGCAGGAAAAGGAATGTTCTGAGGTGGAATACAGGTCACTGTCCGTCAAGAGCAGGAAAAGGAATGTTCTGAGGTGGAATACAGGTCATCCCCCGTCAAGACCAGGAAAAGGAATGTTCTGAGGTGGAATACAGGTCTCCGTCCGTCAAGACCAGGAAAAGGAATGTTCTGAGATGGAATACAGGTCACCCTCCGTCAAGACCAGGAAAAGGAATGTTCTGAGGTGGAATACAGGTCTCCGTCCCTCAAGACCAGGAAAAGGAATGTTCTGAGGTGGAATACAGGTCTCCATCCCTCAAGACCAGGAAAAGGAATGTTCTGAGGTGGAATACAGGTCACCGTCCGTCAAGGCCAGGAAAATGAATGTTCTGAGGTGGAATACAGGTCATCGTACAGGAGTGGATGAGGTCTACGTCCCAAATAGAACCTTATTCCCTACATAGTGCACTACAAATAGAACCTTATTCCCTACATAGTGCACTACAAATAGCATTTTTTCCTTTATGAAGGGAATAAGGTTCTATGTCTTCATAAAGGAATAAATACTATGTCTTCATAAAGGAATAAATATTATGTCTTCATAAAGGAATAAATACTATGTCTTCATAAAGGAATAAATATTATGTCTTCATGAAGGAATAAATACTATGTCTTCATAAAGGAATAAATACTGTCTTCATAAAGGAATAAATACTATGTCTTCATAAAGGAATAAAGTATCAATCTGAAAGTAGCCCAAAGAATCCTTGGTATTGTACATCATATTGGACAGTGGCCTCGCTCATTCTTATAGAAAGTTATGTACCTTTACACATCAGTTTGGACATATTCTGCACTTTATCAATAGCGACTTTGTCACGACTTCCGCCGAAGACGGTCCCTCTCCTTGTTCGGCGGTCGACGTCACCGACCTTCTAGCCATCGTTGATCTATGTTTTATTTTCCATTTGTTTTGTCTTGTCTTCCTTCACACCTGGTTCCAATCCCATCCATTACATGTTGTGTATTTAACCCTCTGTTTCCCCTCATGTCCTTGTTGGAGATTGTTTTATTGTATGTTGGTGTATAATGTTTTTGGTGCGCGACGGGTCCTTGTACCCACTGTTATTTATTTTGTACTTTTGGTTATGGAGTTTTGTATAGTTTATTAAACGACTCCATTTATACCAAGTTCGATTCTCCTGCGCCTGACTTCCTGCCACCTACACACACGCTCTTACAGATTTGTCTGGAAAATGTTCAAAGATTCACAGAAAATAATCAAATCGAAAAGGCTTGCATTATTTTCCAGGAGTCAGAGTATTGTAGTATTGCCCTAAGCAGGGCGAACACGATCACAATCACCCGCAGCACGTTTTGGGACTCATTCATCACTTATTACCTCATTAAGTACCATTGGAAATACATTTTGTAAAGTTAAATTTATTAATTTTATTTATTTATCCTATTAAGTGTTAAGCTGTTGCTGCTTCCTGTTGACAAGACGTTTGGATAAATAATCCCAAACACAGTTTTAATTAACATGTCCAAATCAATAACCAATATGCAGAAACAGTTAGTGACATATTGAAAACCTAAATAGAAAATGTTATGCCTGCCGATACATGTGAAACAATAGTAATCATATTACTGTTATATTTTAAAATAACACCTTTTAAACTGCACACACACCAAAAACACTTATTTTGACAAGTGGCAAGTCATCACTCATATTGATTAGGGGGGAAATCAAGGTTGTACACTCTGTTGAAACTAACCAAAAAACCATGGCAACTGGAGATATGTATTACTGGTTATGTGAGGACAACATGTAGAGGACAGTCAGCTCCATTGGAGTGATGCATAATCAAAACGGAAAGAGAAACGCAACACTTATTTATCAATCACTCATATTGATATCACATTGCATTCAATAGAATAAGGGGTTCAGAGGAGGCTGGTGGGAGGAACTATAGGAGGGCGGGCTCATTGTAACGGCTGGAATGGAATCAATGGAACTGAGTTCACTGTGTTTGATACCGTTTCATGTATTCTATTCCAGGCATTACAATGAGCCCGTCCTCCTACAGCTCCTCCCACCAGCCTCCTCTTGAACACGTCCTGTTCAAACTAACCTTACTATAAAAACACACAGAATCTGGGAATAATATTTATATTACTGGTTAGAGTGCAAGTTGTAGAAGACAGCCAGCTGCATTTTGGATTGTTGCAAAAATCTTACTCGTTGACAGTTTGACTCTCAAATCCATGTGTTGGTGTGCGGTCAGCAACTCTTATAGAAAGACCTCCCAGAAATGATCCTTGCCGTTTGAGAAAGAAAATAATAGCTGCGACCCCCAGCGCGTATGACAAAATCAACAGTACAGAACCAAAGATATCTGTTTAAAGCAACTAATATTGTGTCATCGTGCTAACTGTAAGCTCTTCTACCAACATCACCAATCTGAGGTCAAAGGGATGTGTGATTCTCCCCAATTCCATGCGGTCAAAACGTCACTTTGTAATGATGGAGGACGGGCTGCTGGTAAGAACTGGAGCAGAATTGGTGGAATGGAATCAAATACATCAAACACATTGGTTTCCATGGTTTCCATGTGTTGGCTGCCATTCTATTTGCTCTGTTCCGGTCATTATTATGAGAATTTCTCCCCTCGGCAGTCTCCTGTGCTGCCCACATCATGTACAGTAGCGTAATATAAATTAACTAGATATGGCAAAATATAGTAAAGAAAGTAAACTCACAGATTTGTTCAATAATTATATATATTTCCTCATTAGTGTGGCCCTTTACACTCGTACCCGTATACGGTTTGACAATGGTAGATTTGGGCACTAATAGACACCTAAATTGGAACATAGTGGCTGTACAGTAACATGCAAAACATGACGTCAGATCTCTGGCTCTGCTCTGTATGGGTTTTGCCTGACAGCCGGTCTAATCAGGGAAACTTTTGCAAATGTTTTGTTGTCTGAGTAAGGACAATTCTGTCAATTAAGATGACTCTATATACACTGCTCAAAAAAATAAAGGGAACACTTAAACAACACAATGCAACTCCAAGTCAATCACACTTCTGTGAAATCAGACTGTCCACTTAGGAAGCAACACTGATTGACAATACATTTCACATGCTGTTGTGCAAATGGAATAGACAACAGGTGGAAATTATAGGCAATTAGCAAGACACCCCCAATAAAGGAGTGGTTCTGCAGGTGGTGACCACAGACCACTTCTCAGTTCCTATGCTTCCTGGCTGATGTTTTGGTCACTTTTGAATGCTGGCGGTGCTTTCACTCTAGTGGTAGCATGAGACGGAGTCTACAACCCACACAAGTGGCTCAGGTAGTGCAGCTCATCCAGGATGGAACATCAATGCGAGCTGTGACAAGAAGGTTTGCTGTGTCTGTTAGCGTAGTGTCCAGAGCATGGAGGCGCTACCAGGAGACAGGCCAGTACATCAGGAGATGTGGAGGAGGCCGTAAGAGGGCATCAACCCAGCAGCAGGACCGCTACCTCTGCCTTTGTGCAAGGAGGATCAGGAGGGGCACTGCCAGAGCACTGCAAAATTACCTCCAGCAGGCCACAAATGTGCATGCTCAAACGGTCAGAAACAGGACCGCTGACTCCATGAGGGTGGCATGAGGGCCCGACGTCCACAGGTGCTTACAGCCAAACACCGTGAAATGAAAGACAATGCTAGACCTCATGTGGCTGGAGTGTGTCAGCAGTTCCTGCAAGAGGAAGGCATTGATGCTATGGACTGGCCCGCCCGTTCCCCAGACCTGAATCAAATTGAGCACATCTGGGACATCATGTCTCGCTCCATCCACCTGTGGTTGCACCACAGACTGTCCAGGAGTTGGCGGATGCCTTAGTCCAGGTCTGGGAGGAGATCCCTCAGGAGACCATCCGCCACCTCATCAGGAGCATGCCCAGGCATTGTAGGGAGGTCATACAGGCACGTGGAGGCCACACACACTACTGAGCCTCATTTTGACTTGTTTTAAGGACATTACATCAAAGTTGGATCAGCCTGTAGTGTGGTTTTCCACTTTAATTTTGTGTGTGACTCCAAATCCAGACCCCCATGGGTTGATAAATTTGGTTTCCATTGATAATTTTTGTGTGATTTTTGTTGTCAGCACATTCAACTATGTAAAGAAAAAAGTATTTAATAAGAATATTTCATTCATTCAGATCTAGGATGTGTTATTTTAGTGTTCCCTTTATTTTTTTGAGCAGTGTATATATAAAGATGAGATGTTAAGGATTATAATAAATACAGCTTTCATTCAAACTCAAATAAAATCTACGTTAATGTTGAATACAACAGGTGTAGTAGACCTCACAGTGAAATGCTGAATACAACAGGTGTAGTAGACCTGACAGTGAAATGTTGAATACAACAGGTGTAGTAGACCTCACAGTGAAATGCTGAATACAACAGGTGTAGTAGACCTCACAGTGAAATGTTGAATACAACAGGTGTAGTAGACCTTACAGTGAAATGCTGAATACAACAGGTGTAGTAGACCTTACAGTGAAATGCTGAATACAACAGGTGTAGTAGACCTTACAGTGAAATGCTGAATACAACAGGTGTAGTAGACCTCACAGTGAAATGTTGAATACAACAGGTGTAGTAGACCTGACAGTGAAATGTTGAATACAACAGGTGTAGTAGACCTCACAGTGAAATGCTGAATACAACAGGTGTAGTAGACCTCACAGTGAAATGTTGAATACAACAGGTGTAGTAGACCTTACAGTGAAATGCTGAATACAACAGGTGTAGTAGACCTTACAGTGAAATGCTGAATACAACAGGTGTAGTAGACCTTACAGTGAAATGCTGAATACAACAGGTGTAGGTAGACCTTACAGTGAAATGCTGAATACAACAGGTGTAGTAGACCTTACAGTGAAATGCTGAATACAACAGGTGTAGTAGACCTTACAGTGAAATGCTGAATACAACAGGTGTAGTAGACCTTACAGTGAAATGCCGAATACAACAGGTGTAGTAGACCTTACAGTGAAATGCTGAATACAACAGGTGTAGTAGACCTTACAGTAAAATGTTGAATACAACAGGTGTAGTAGACCTTACAGTGAAATGCTGAATACAACAGGTGTAGTAGACCTCACAGTGAAATGCCGAATACAACAGGTGTAGTAGACCTTACAGTGAAATGCTGAATACAACAGGTGTAGTAGACCTTACAGTAAAATGTTGAATACAACAGGTGTAGTAGACCTTACAGTGAAATGCTGAATACAACAGGTGTAGTAGACCTTACAGTAAAATGTTGAATACAACAGGTGTAGTAGACCTTACAGTGAAATGCTGAATACAACAGGTGTAGTAGACCTCACAGTGAAATGCTGAATACAACAGGTGTAGTAGACCTTACAGTGAAATGCTGAATACAACAGGTGTAGTAGACCTTACAGTGAAATGCTGAATACAGCAGGTGTAGTAGACCTTACAGTGAAATGCTGAATACAACAGGTGTAGTAGACCTTACAGTGAAATGCTGAATACAACAGGTGTAGTAGACCTTACAGTGAAATGCTGAATACAACAGGTGTAGTAGACCTTACAGTGAAATGCTGAATACAACAGGTGTAGTAGACCTTACAGTGAAATGCTGAATACAACAGGTGTAGTAGACCTTACAGTGAAATGCCGAATACAACAGGTGTAGTAGACCTTACAGTGAAATGCTGAATACAACAGGTGTAGTAGACCTTACAGTGAAATGTTGAATACAACAGGTGTAGTAGACCTTACAGTGAAATGCTGAATACAACAGGTGTAGTAGACCTCACAGTGAAATGCCGAATACAACAGGTGTAGTAGACCTTACAGTGAAATGCTGAATACAACAGGTGTAGTAGACCTTACAGTAAAATGTTGAATACAACAGGTGTAGTAGACCTTACAGTGAAATGCTGAATACAACAGGTGTAGTAGACCTCACAGTGAAATGCTGAATACAACAGGTGTAGTAGACCTTACAGTGAAATGCTGAATACAACAGGTGTAGTAGACCTTACAGTGAAATGCTGAATACAACAGGTGTAGTAGACCTTACAGTGAAATGCTGAATACAACAGGTGTAGTAGACCTTACAGTGAAATGCTGAATACAACAGGTGTAGTAGACCTTACAGTGAAATGCTGAATACAACAGGTGTAGTAGACCTTACAGTGAAATGCTGAATACAACAGGTGTAGTAGACCTTACAGTGAAATGCTGAATACAACAGGTGTAGTAGACCTTACAGTGAAATGCTGAATACAACAGGTGTAGTAGACCTTACAGTGAAATGTTGAATACAACAGGTGTAGTAGACCTTACAGTGAAATGCTGAATACAACAGGTGTAGTAGACCTCACAGTGAAATGCCGAATACAACAGGTGTAGTAGACCTTACAGTGAAATGCTGAATACAACAGGTGTAGTAGACCTTACAGTAAAATGTTGAATACAACAGGTGTAGTAGACCTTACAGTGAAATGCTGAATACAACAGGTGTAGTAGACCTTACAGTGAAATGTTGAATACAACAGGTGTAGTAGACCTTACAGTGAAATGCTGAATACAACAGGTGTAGTAGACCTCACAGTGAAATGCTGAATACAACAGGTGTAGTAGACCTTACAGTGAAATGCTGAATACAACAGGTGTAGTAGACCTTACAGTGAAATGCTGAATACAGCAGGTGTAGTAGACCTTACAGTGAAATGCTGAATACAACAGGTGTAGTAGACCTTACAGTGAAATGCTGAATACAACAGGTGTAGTAGACCTTACAGTGAAATGCTGAATACAACAGGTGTAGTAGACCTTACAGTGAAATGCTGAATACAACAGGTGTAGTAGACCTTACAGTGAAATGCTGAATACAACAGGTGTAGTAGACCTTACAGTGAAATGCCGAATACAACAGGTGTAGTAGACCTTACAGTGAAATGCTGAATACAACAGGTGTAGTAGACCTTACAGTAAAATGTTGAATACAACAGGTGTAGTAGACCTTACAGTGAAATGCTGAATACAACAGGTGTAGTAGACCTCACAGTGAAATGCTGAATACAACAGGTGTAGTAGACCTTACAGTGAAATGCTGAATACAACAGGTGTAGTAGACCTTACAGTGAAATGCTGAATACAACAGGTGTAGTAGACCTTACAGTGAAATGCTGAATACAACAGGTGTAGTAGACCTTACAGTGAAATGCTGAATACAACAGGTGTAGTAGACCTTACAGTGAAATGCTGAATACAACAGGTGTAGTAGACCTTACAGTGAAATGCTGAATACAACAGGTGTAGTAGACCTCACAGTGAAATGCCGAATACAACAGGTGTAGTAGACCTTACAGTGAAATGCTGAATACAACAGGTGTAGTAGACCTTACAGTGAAATGCCGAATACAACAGGTGTAGTAGACCTCACAGTGAAATGCTGAATACAACAGGTGTAGTAGACCTTACAGTGAAATGCTGAATACAACAGGTGTAGTAGACCTTACAGTGAAATGCCGAATACAACAGGTGTAGTAGACCTTACAGTGAAATGCTGAATACAACAGGTGTAGTAGACCTTACAGTGAAATGCCGAATACAACAGGTGTAGTAGACCTTACAGTGAAATGCTGAATACAACAGGTGTAGTAGACCTTACAGTGAAATGCTGAATACAACAGGTGTAGTAGACCTCACAGTGAAATGCTGAATACAACAGGTGTAGTAGACCTTACAGTGAAATGCTGAATACAACAGGTGTAGTAGACCTCACAGTGAAATGCCGAATACAACAGGTGTAGTAGACCTCACAGTGAAATGCTGAATACAACAGGTGTAGTAGACCTTACAGTGAAATGCTGAATACAACAGGTGTAGTAGACCTTACAGTGAAATGCTGAATACAACAGGTGTAGTAGACCTTACAGTGAAATGCTGAATACAACAGGTGTAGTAGACCTTACAGTGAAATGCTGAATACAACAGGTGTAGTAGACCTTACAGTGAAATGCTGAATACAACAGGTGTAGTAGACCTTACAGTGAAATGCCGAATACAACAGGTGTAGTAGACCTTACAGTGAAATGCTGAATACAACAGGTGTAGTAGACCTCACAGTGAAATGCTGAATACAACAGGTGTAGTAGACCTTACAGTGAAATGCTGAATACAACAGGTGTAGTAGACCTTACAGTGAAATGCTGAATACAACAGGTGTAGTAGACCTTACAGTGAAATGCCGAATACAACAGGTGTAGTAGACCTTACAGTGAAATGCTGAATACAACAGGTGTAGTAGACCTCACAGTGAAATGCTGAATACAACAGGTGTAGTAGACCTTACAGTGAAATGCTGAATACAACAGGTGTAGTAGACCTTACAGTGAAATGCTGAATACAACAGGTGTAGTAGACCTCACAGTGAAATGCTGAATACAACAGGTGTAGTAGACCTTACAGTGAAATGCTGAATACAACAGGTGTAGTAGACCTTACAGTGAAATGCTGAATACAACAGGTGTAGTAGACCTCACAGTGAAATGCTGAATACAACAGGTGTAGTAGACCTTACAGTGAAATGCTGAATACAACAGGTGTAGTAGACCTCACAGTGAAATGCTGAATACAACAGGTGTAGTAGACCTTACAGTGAAATGCTGAATACAACAGGTGTAGTAGACCTCACAGTGAAATGCTGAATACAACAGGTGTAGTAGACCTTACAGTGAAATGCTGAATACAACAGGTGTAGTAGACCTCACAGTGAAATGCTGAATACAACAGGTGTAGTAGACCTTACAGTGAAATGCTGAATACAACAGGTGTAGTAGTAGACCTTACAGTGAAATGCTGAATACAACAGGTGTAGTAGACCTCACAGTGAAATGCTGAATACAACAGGTGTAGTAGACCTTACAGTGAAATGCTGAATACAACAGGTGTAGTAGACCTCACAGTGAAATGCTGAATACAACAGGTGTAGTAGACCTTACAGTGAAATGCTGAATACAACAGGTGTAGTAGACCTCACAGTGAAATGCTGAATACAACAGGTGTAGTAGACCTTACAGTGAAATGCTGAATACAACAGGTGTAGTAGACCTCACAGTGAAATGCTGAATACAACAGGTGTAGTAGACCTCACAGTGAAATGCTGAATACAACAGGTGTAGTAGACCTTACAGTGAAATGCTGAATACAACAGGTGTAGTAGACCTCACAGTGAAATGCTGAATACAACAGGTGTAGTAGACCTTACAGTGAAATGCCTGAATACAACAGGTGTAGTAGACCTTACAGTGAAATGCTGAATACAACAGGTGTAGTAGACCTTACAGTGAAATGCTGAATACAACAGGTGTAGTAGACCTTACAGTGAAATGCTGAATACAACAGGTGTAGTAGACCTTACAGTGAAATGCTGAATACAACAGGTGTAGTAGACCTTACAGTGAAATGCTGAATACAACAGGTGTAGTAGACCTTACAGTGAAATGCTGAATACAACAGGTGTAGTAGACCTTACAGTGAAATGCTGAATACAACAGGTGTAGTAGACCTCACAGTGAAATGCTGAATACAACAGGTGTAGTAGACCTTACAGTGAAATGCTGAATACAACAGGTGTAGTAGACCTTACAGTGAAATGCCGAATACAACAGGTGTAGTAGACCTCACAGTGAAATGCTGAATACAACAGGTGTAGTAGACCTTACAGTGAAATGCTGAATACAACAGGTGTAGTAGACCTTACAGTGAAATGCTGAATACAACAGGTGTAGTAGACCTTACAGTGAAATGCTGAATACAACAGGTGTAGTAGACCTCACAGTGAAATGCTGAATACAACAGGTGTAGTAGACCTTACAGTGAAATGCTGAATACAACAGGTGTAGTAGACCTTACAGTGAAATGCTGAATACAACAGGTGTAGTAGACCTCACAGTGAAATGCTGAATACAACAGGTGTAGTAGACCTTACAGTGAAATGCTGAATACAACAGGTGTAGTAGACCTCACAGTGAAATGCTGAATACAACAGGTGTAGTAGACCTCACAGTGAAATGCTGAATACAACAGGTGTAGTAGACCTTACAGTGAAATGCTGAATACAACAGGTGTAGTAGACCTCACAGTGAAATGCTGAATACAACAGGTGTAGTAGACCTTACAGTGAAATGCTGAATACAACAGGTGTAGTAGACCTCACAGTGAAATGCTGAATACAACAGGTGTAGTAGACCTTACAGTGAAATGCTGAATACAACAGGTGTAGTAGACCTCACAGTGAAATGCCGAATACAACAGGTGTAGTAGACCTTACAGTGAAATGCTGAATACAACAGGTGTAGTAGACCTTACAGTGAAATGCTGAATACAACAGGTGTAGTAGACCTCACAGTGAAATGCTGAATACAACAGGTGTAGTAGACCTTACAGTGAAATGCTGAATACAACAGGTGTAGTAGACCTCACAGTGAAATGCTGAATACAACAGGTGTAGTAGACCTTACAGTGAAATGCTGAATACAACAGGTGTAGTAGACCTCACAGTGAAATGCTGAATACAACAGGTGTAGTAGACCTTACAGTGAAATGCTGAATACAACAGGTGTAGTAGACCTCACAGTGAAATGCCGAATACAACAGGTGTAGTAGACCTCACAGTGAAATGCTGAATACAACAGGTGTAGTAGACCTTACAGTGAAATGCTGAATACAACAGGTGTAGTAGACCTCACAGTGAAATGCTGAATACAACAGGTGTAGTAGACCTCACAGTGAAATGCTGAATACAACAGGTGTAGTAGACCTTACAGTGAAATGCTGAATACAACAGGTGTAGTAGACCTTACAGTGAAATGCTGAATACAACAGGTGTAGGTAGACCTTACAGTGAAATGCTGAATACAACAGGTGTAGTAGACCTCACAGTGAAATGCTGAATACAACAGGTGTAGTAGACCTTACAGTGAAATGCTGAATACAACAGGTGTAGTAGACCTTACAGTGAAATGCTGAATACAACAGGTGTAGTAGACCTCACAGTGAAATGCTGAATACAACAGGTGTAGTAGACCTTACAGTGAAATGCTGAATACAACAGGTGTAGTAGACCTCACAGTGAAATGCTGAATACAACAGGTGTAGTAGACCTTACAGTGAAATGCCGAATACAACAGGTGTAGTAGACCTCACAGTGAAATGCTGAATACAACAGGTGTAGTAGACCTTACAGTGAAATGCTGAATACAACAGGTGTAGTAGACCTCACAGTGAAATGCTGAATACAACAGGTGTAGTAGACCTCACAGTGAAATGCTGAATACAACAGGTGTAGTAGACCTTACAGTGAAATGCTGAATACAACAGGTGTAGTAGACCTCACAGTGAAATGCCGAATACAACAGGTGTAGTAGACCTCACAGTGAAATGCTGAATACAACAGGTGTAGTAGACCTTACAGTGAAATGCTGAATACAACAGGTGTAGTAGACCTCACAGTGAAATGCCGAATACAACAGGTGTAGTAGACCTTACAGTGAAATGCTGAATACAACAGGTGTAGTAGACCTTACAGTGAAATGCTGAATACAACAGGTGTAGTAGACCTCACAGTGAAATGCCGAATACAACAGGTGTAGTAGACCTTACAGTGAAATGCTGAATACAACAGGTGTAGTAGACCTTACAGTGAAATGCCGAATACAACAGGTGTAGTAGACCTCACAGTGAAATGCCGAATACAACAGGTGTAGTAGACCTTACAGTGAAATGCTGAATACAACAGGTGTAGTAGACCTCACAGTGAAATGCCGAATACAACAGGTGTAGTAGACCTTACAGTGAAATGCTGAATACAACAGGTGTAGTAGACCTCACAGTGAAATGCCGAATACAACAGGTGTAGTAGACCTTACAGTGAAATGCCGAATACAACAGGTGTAGTAGACCTCACAGTGAAATGCCGAATACAACAGGTGTAGTAGACCTCACAGTGAAATGCTGAATACAACAGGTGTAGTAGACCTCACAGTGAAATGCTGAATACAACAGGTGTAGTAGACCGTACAGTGAAATGCTGAATACAACAGGTGTAGTAGACCTCACAGTGAAATGCCGAATACAACAGGTGTAGTAGACCTTACAGTGAAATGCTGAATACAACAGGTGTAGTAGACCTTACAGTGAAATGCTGAATACAACAGGTGTAGTAGACCGTACAGTGAAATGCTGAATACAACAGGTGTAGTAGACCTTACAGTGAAATGCTGAATACAACAGGTGTAGTAGACCTTACAGTGAAATGCTGAATACAACAGGTGTAGTAGACCTTACAGTGAAATGCTGAATACAACAGGTGTAGGTAGACCGTACAGTGAAATGCTGAATACAACAGGTGTAGTAGACCTTACAGTGAAATGCTGAATACAACAGGTGTAGGTAGACCTTACAGTGAAATGCTGAATACAACAGGTGTAGTAGACCTTACAGTGAAATGCTGAATACAACAGGTGTAGTAGACCTTACAGTGAAATGCCGAATACAACAGGTGTAGTAGACCTTACAGTGAAATGCTGAATACAACAGGTGTAGGTAGACCTTACAGTGAAATGCTGAATACAACAGGTGTAGTAGACCTTACAGTGAAATGCTTACTTACAGGCTCTAACTAATAGTGCAAAAAAGGTATTAGGTGAATAATAGCTAGGTAAAGAAATAAAACAACAGTAAAAAGACAGGCTATATACAGTAGCGAGGCTATATACAGTAGCGAGGCTATATACAGCAGAGAGGCTATCTACAGTAGCGAGGCTATATACAGTAGAGAGGCTCTATACAGACACCGGTTAGTCAGGCTGATTGAAGTAGTATGTACATGTAGATATGGTTAAAGTTACTATGCAAATATGATAAACAGACAGTAAGCAGCAGCGTAAAAGAGGGGTTGGGATGGGGGGCACACAATGCAAATAGTCCGGGTTACCTGTTCAGGAGTCATATGGCTTGTGGGTAAAAACTGCCATATTCAGTGTCAACGTTTCTGATCACGATGTTAGATGTACAGCTACAAGATGACATGACGTCATACCCTGGGTTATTTGAGTTTGAGTTTATTTTTTATTTTTACAGGGACAGTGCACATTAATCAACGTTTCAGTAAAAGTGCCGGTTTTAGCCAGCCGGCTAATTTTCAACCGCAGTCCCTGGGCAGGTTATTAAAAACAATTACAATATAGACAATAGCAACATAGAACAAGCAAGACATAGCAACATAGGACAAGCAAGACATAGCATACAGACAGAGCAACATAGGACAAGCAAGACGTAGCATACAGACAGAGCAACATAGGACAAGCAAGACATAGCATACAGACAGAGCAACATAGGACAAGCAAGACGTAGCATACAGACATAGCAACATAGAACAAGCAAGACATAGCATACAGACAGAGCAACATAGAACAAGCAAGACGTAGCATACAGACAGAGCAACATAGAACAAGCAAGACGTAGCATACAGACAGAGCAACATAGGACAAGCAAGACGTAGCATACAGACAGAGCAACATAGGACAAGCAAGACATAGCATACAGACAGAGCAACATAGGACAAAAAGCAGCAAGACAAAATTCATAAAATCAACAAAGTGTTTCCACACCTCACAAGCTACAGACAACAGACAACATGGAAAGCGGCAACACACAGCTAGGGACCATGTTCACAAATCTGATTGACCTTCAGCCAGGTCTTCAAGCATTTTGTGAAAGTGTGATATGTGGTGCAGTTATGTGTGTCTGATGGCAGTGTATTCCAGACATGGGAAGCTCTCACAGAGAATGCAGATTTACTAAAGGTGCTTTTCCTTAGGGGAACTATACAGTCACCTCTCATGGCAGACCTTGTGGATCTGCTGCCATATGTTTGGGTTTTCTGTTTAACAAAAATATTGAGTGGAGGGGGAGCCAGGCTATTAAGGATCTTGAATACAAGACATGCGTCGGTGTATTGCACAAGATTTTCCCAACTCAAGAGCTCATGCTTTCTAAGGATGTTAAATTCCATCCTGGACAGAATGGTTGTTTATTGTGAAAGAACATTTGCCTGAAAGCCTCATGACTGCTTTCTATGCGCATAAGAATTACCATCTGTTTCTCTGAATTGCATTGTGAAATCCTAACACTGTAATATCATGTTTTATAACTTAGCTGGGTATATTGGCAATATAGTCAACTTTGAAATGATGCCCACCTGACCCAGATTATGATTTATAATGGAGTTCTCCAATGGAACCCTCTTTGTCTGGAGTAACAGATGACATTCATATTCTATCTCTGTAACTCACTTAGACAATACCTTTGATGACACAGTGGTAGCAATACAATGTTACATTTATAGAAAATACAGAAATGCCAAAGGCGGAGGTGCTGCTGTTTATATTCAGAGCCACATTCCTGTAAAGATTAGGGAGGATCTCATGTTAAATACTGTGGAAGTAATATGGCTACAGGTTCATCTGCCTCACCTAAAGCCCATTCTGGTGGGAAGCTGCTATAGACCAAGTGCTAACAGTCAGTATCTGGATAATGTTAAATACTGTGGAAGTAATATGGCTACAGGTTCATCTACCTCACCTAAAGCCCATTCTGGTGGGAAGCTGCTATAGACCAAGTGCTAACAGTCAGTATCTGGATAACATGTGTGAAATGCTTGATATTGTACATTGTATGAACAGAGAAGTATATTTTCTGGGTCATTTAAATATGGACTAACTTTCATCAAGCTGCCCACTCAAGAAAACGCTTCAAACTCTAACTAGTGCCTGCAACCTGGTTCAGGTTATCAGTCAACCTACCAGGTAGTTACAAACAGCACAGGAATTAAATCATCAACATGTATTGATCACATCTTTACTAATGCTGCAGATATTTGCTTTAAAGCAGTATCCAAATCCATAGAATGTAGTGATCACAATATAGTAGCCATATCTAGGAAAACCAAAGTTCCAAAGGCTGGACCTAATATAGTGTATCAGAGGTCAGGCTGGACCTAATATAGTGTATAAGAGGTCAGGCTGGGCCTAATATAGTGTATAAGAGGTCAGGCTGGGCCTAATATAGTGTATAAGAGGTCAGGCTGGGACTAATAGTGTATAAGAGGTCAGGCTGGGCCTAATATAGTGTATCAGAGGTCAGGCTGGGCCTAATATAGTGTATAAGAGGTCAGGCTGGGCCTAATGTAGTGTATCAGAGGTCAGGCTGGGCCTAATATAGTGTATCAGAGGTCAGGCTGGGCCTAATATAGTGTATAAGAGGTCAGGCTGGGCCTAATATAGTGTATAAGAGGTCAGGCTGGGCCTAATATAGTGTATAAGAGGTCAGGCTGGGCCTAATATAGTGTATCAGAGGTCATACAATAAGTTTTGTAGTTATTCCAATGTTGTTGATGTAAAGAATATTTGTTAGTTCGTGGTGTGTATTGAGGAGCAAACAGTCGCTGCACTGGACACACTGCAAATGGAGAAATCATGTGACTAAACTGAATAAAAAGAAGAATAAACTATACTATGAGACAGAGATAAATGATATAAAGAATGATAGTAAATAGCTTTGGAGCACCTTAAATAACATTTTGGGGAAAAAGGAAACCTCAGGTCCATCATTCATTGAAATAGATTGCTAATTCATCACAAAACCAACTGATATTGCCAACTATTTTAATTATTATTTCATTGCCAAGATTAGCAAACTTAGGCATAACATGCCAGCAACAAACACAGACACTACACATCCAAGTATATCTGACCAAATGATGAAAGACAATAATTGTAATTTTGAATTCCGTAAAGTGAGTGTGCAGGAGTTAAAACATTTTTTATTGTCTATCAGCAATGACAAGCAACCGGGCTCTGACAACTTGGATGGAAAATGACTGAGAATAATAGCGGACGATATTGCCAATCCTATATGCTATATCTTCAAGCCAACTAGAAAGTGTGTGCGCTCAGGCCTGGAGGGAAGCTAAAGTTATTCCACTACCTAAGAAGAGTAAAGCCCCCTTCACTGGCTCAAATAGCCGACCAATCAGTCTGTTACCAACCCTTAGTAAACTTTTGGGGAAAAATTGTGTTTGATCAGATACAATGCTATTTTACAGTAAAGAAATTAACAGACTTTCAGCATGCATATAGGGAAGAATATTCAACAAGCACAGCACTTACACAAATGACTGATGATTGGGTCAGATAAATTGATGATAAAAAAATAGTGGGGGCTGTTTTGTTAGACTTCAGTGTGGCTTTTGACATTATCGATCATAGTCTGCTGCTGGAAAAACGTATGTGTTATGGCTTTACACCCTCTGCTATAATGTGGATAAAGAGTTACCTGTCTAACAGAACACAGAGGGTGTTCTTTAATGGAAGCCTCTCCAACATTATCCAGGTAGAATCACGAATTCCCCAGGGCAGCTGTTTAGGCTCCTTACTTTTTCAATCTTTACTAACGACGTGCGATTGGCTACTACAGTGACTGAAATGACTGCAACACTTAACAAAGAGCTGCAGTTAGTTTCAGAATGGGTGGCAAGGAATAAGTTAGTCCTAAATATTAAAAAAAAAAAAAAAAAAAAAGCAGTGTATTTGGGACAAATCATTCACTAAACCCTAAACCTACAACTCAATCTTGGAATAAATCATATGGATATTGAGCAAGTTGAGGTGACTAAACTGCTTGGTGTAACCTTGGATTGTAAACTGTCATGGTCAAAACATGTAGCTAAGATGGGGAGAAGTCTGTCCATAATAAAGTGTTGCTCTGCATTCTTCACAACACTATCAACTAGACAGGTCCTACAGGCCTTAGTTTCTACCTTAACAACACTATAAACAAGGCAGGTCCTACAAGGCCTTAGTTTCTACCTTAACAACACTATCAACAAGGCAGGTCCTACAGGTCCTAGTTTCTACCTTCTTAACAACACTATCAACTAGACAGGTCCTACAGGCCTTAGTTTCTACCTTAACAACACTATCAACAAGGCAGGTCCTACAGGCCCTAGTTTCTACCTTCTTAACAACACTATCAACAAGGCAGGTCCTACAGGCCCTAGTTTCTACCTTAACAACACTATCAACAAGGCAGGTCCTACAGGCCCTAGTTTCTACCTTCTTAACAACACTATCAACTAGACAGGTCCTACAGGCCCTAGTTTCTACCTTAACAACACTATCAACTAGACAGGTCCTACAGGCCTTAGTTTCTACCTTAACAACACTATCAACAAGGCAGGTCCTACAGGCCCTAGTTTCTACCTTCTTAACAACACTATCAACAAGGCAGGTCCTACAGGCCCTAGTTTCTACCTTAACAACACTATCAACTAGACAGGTCCTACAGGCCCTAGTTTCTACCTTCTTAACAACACTATCAACAAGGCAGGTCCTACAGGCCCTAGTTTCTACCTTCTTAACAACACTATCAACAAGGCAGGTCCTACAGGCCTTAGTGTTGTCTCACCTGGACTACTGGTCAGTTGTGTGGTCAGGTGTCACAAAGAGGGACTTAGGAAAATTACAATTGGCTCAGAACGGCTGGCCCTTGGATGTACACAGAGAGCTAATATTAATAATATGCATGTCAATCTCTCCTGGCTCAAAGTGGAGGAGAGATTGACTTCATCACTTCATTGTATTTGTGAGAGGTATTGACATGTTGAATGCACAGATCTGTTTGAACGACTAGCACACAGCTCGGACACCCATGCATACCCTACAAGACATGACACCAGAGGTCTCTTCACAGTCCCCAAGTCCAGAACAGACTATGGGAGGTGCACAGTACTACATAGAGACATGACTACATGGAACTCTATTCCACATCAGGTAACTGATGCAAGCAGTAGAATCAGATTTAATAAACAGGTATAAATACACCTTATAGAACAGCGGGGACTCTGAAGCAACACAAACAGAGGCACAGACACATGCATACACACACATGATAACATACGCACTATACACGCACAAACACATGGATTTTGTGTTGTAGATATGTGGTCGTGGAGTAGGAGCCTGAGGGTTGTGTTGTAGATATGTGGTAGTGGAGTAGGGTCCTGAGGGTTGTGTTGTAGATATGTGGTAGTGGAGTAGGAGCCTGAGGGTTGTGTTGTAGATATGTGGTAGTGGAGTAGGAGCCTGAGGGTTGTGTTGTAGATATGTGGTAGTGGAGTAGGGAACTGAGGGTTGTGTTGTAGATATGTGGTAGTGGAGTAGGGAACTGAGGGTACACACTTAGTGTGTTGTGAATTCTGTTATGAATATATTGTAATCTTTTAAAAATGGTATAACTGCCTTCATTTTGCTGGACCCCAGGAAGAGTAGCTGCTGCCTACAATTACAATGTTTGTTGACGACACGACGGTGGTAGGCCTGATCACTGATGATGATGAGACAGCCCATAGAGAGGAGGTCAGAGACCTGACTGTGTGGTGCCAGGACAACAACCTGTCCTTCAACATGAGCAAGACAAAGGAGCTGATCATGGACTACAAGAAACGGAGGGCCGAGCCACCATCCACATTGACGGGCTGAAGTGGAGCAGGTTGTGAGCTTCAAGTTCCTCGGTGTCCACATCACCAAGGATCTATCATGGTCCAAACAAACCAACACAGTTGTGAAGAGGGCACGACAACGCCTCTTCCCTCTCAGGAGGCTGAAAAGTGGCAGTAATAAAGCCTCTCTTGAAAAAGCCAAACCTTGACCCCAAATAAAAAACTTTAAAAACGAATTGGCCTATATCGAATCTCCCATTCCTCTCTAAATGTTTTGAAACAGCTGTTGTTCAGTAACTCACTGGCTTCCCGAGGTCAAATAATGTATACAAAGCGCTTCAGTCTGGTTTTAGACCCCATCCGAGAACTGAGACTGCACTCATGAAGGTGGTAAATTACCTTTCAATGGTGTCAAACCAAGGCTCTGCATCTGTTCTTCTTGGCCTTAGTGCTGCTTTTGACACCATAGAGCACCACATTCTTTTGGAGAGATTGGAAACCCTAATTGGTCGACACGGACAAGTACTTGCATGGTTTATATCGTATCTGTCAAAAATATGTACGTTTGTGTTTCCTAGCCACCGTGCTTCTACATCTGTACGTTTGTGTTTCCTAGCCACCGTGCTTCTACATATGTACGTTTGTGTTTCCTAGCCACCGTGCTTCTACATCTGTACGTTTGTGTTTCCTAGCCACCGTGCTTCTACATCTGTACGTTTGTGTTTCCTAGCCACCGTGCTTCTACATCTGTACGTTTGTGTTTCCTAGCCACCGTGCTTCTACATCTGTACGTTTGTGTTTCCTAGCCACCGTGCTTCTACATCTGTACATTTGTGTTTCCTAGCCACCGTGCTTCTACATCTGTACCTTTGTGTTTCCTAGCCACCGTGCTTCTACATCTGTACGTTTGTGTTTCCTAGCCACCGTGCTTCTACACGTTTGTGTTTCCTAGCCACCGTGCTTTACATCTGTACGTTTGTGTTTCCTAGCCACCGTGCTTCTACATCTGTACGTTTGTGTTTCCTAGCCACCGTGCTTCTACATATGTACGTTTGTGTTTCCTAGCCACCGTGCTTCTACATCTGTACGTTTGTGTTTCCTAGCCACCGTGCTTCTACATCTGTACGTTTGTGTTTCCTAGCCACCGTGCTTCTACATCTGTACGTTTGTGTTTCCTAGCCACCGTGCTTCTACATCTGTACGTTTGTGTTTCCTAGCCACCGTGCTTCTACATCTGTACGTTTGTGTTTCCTAGCCACCGTGCTTCTACATCTGTACGTTTGTGTTTCCTAGCCACCGTGCTTCTACATCTGTACATTTGTGTTTCCTAGCCACCGTGCTTCTACATCTGTACCTTTGTGTTTCCTAGCCACCGTGCTTCTACATCTGTACGTTTGTGTTTCCTAGCCACCGTGCTTCTACATCTGTACGTTTGTGTTTCCTAGCCACCGTGCTTCTACATCTGTACGTTTGTGTTTCCTAGCCACCGTGCTTCTACATCTGTACGTTTGTGTTTCCTAGCCACCGTGCTTCTACATCTGTACATTTGTGTTTTTGTGTTTCCATCTGTACCCACCGTAGCCACCGTGCTTCTACATCTGTACGTTTGTGTTTCCTAGCCACCGTGCTTCTACATCTGTACGTTTGTGTTTCCTAGCCACCGTGCTTCTACATCTGTACGTTTGTGTTTCCTAGCCACCGTGCTTCTACATCTGTACGTTTGTGTTTCCTAGCCACCGTGCTTCTACATATGTACGTTTGTGTTTCCTAGCCACCGTGCTTCTACATCTGTACGTTTGTGTTTCCTAGCCACCGTGCTTCTACATATGTACGTTTGTGTTTCCTAGCCACCGTGCTTCTACATCTGTACGTTTGTGTTTCCTAGCCACCGTGCTTCTACATCTGTACGTTTGTGTTTCCTAGCCACCGTGCTTCTACATCTGTACGTTTGTGTTTCCTAGCCACCGTGCTTCTACATCTGTACGTTTGTGTTTCCTAGCCACCGTGCTTCTACATCTGTACATTTGTGTTTCCTAGCCACCGTGCTTCTACATCTGTACCTTTGTGTTTCCTAGCCACCGTGCTTCTACATCTGTACGTTTGTGTTTCCTAGCCACCGTGCTTCTACATCTGTACGTTTGTGTTTCCTAGCCACCGTGCTTCTACATCTGTACGTTTGTGTTTCCTAGCCACCGTGCTTCTACATCTGTACGTTTGTGTTTCCTAGCCACCGTGCTTCTACATATGTACGTTTGTGTTTCCTAGCCACCGTGCTTCTACATCTGTACGTTTGTGTTTCCTAGCCACCGTGCTTCTACATCTGTACGTTTGTGTTTCCTAGCCACCGTGCTTCTACATCTGTACGTTTGTGTTTCCTAGCCACCGTGCTTCTACATCTGTACGTTTGTGTTTCCTAGCCACCGTGCTTCTACATCTGTACGTTTGTGTTTCCTAGCCACCGTGCTTCTACATCTGTACCTTTGTGTTTCCTAGCCACCGTGCTTCTACATCTGTACGTTTGTGTTTCCTAGCCACCGTGCTTCTACATCTGTACGTTTGTGTTTCCTAGCCACCGTGCTTCTACATCTGTACGTTTGTGTTTCCTAGCCACCGTGCTTCTACATATGTACGTTTGTGTTTCCTAGCCACCGTGCTTCTACATCTGTACGTTTGTGTTTCCTAGCCACCGTGCTTCTACATCTGTACGTTTGTGTTTCCTAGCCACCGTGCTTCTACATCTGTACGTTTGTGTTTCCTAGCCACCGTGCTTCTACATCTGTACGTTTGTGTTTCCTAGCCACCGTGCTTCTACATCTGTACGTTTGTGTTTCCTAGCCACCGTGCTTCTACATCTGTACGTTTGTGTTTCCTAGCCACCGTGCTTCTACATCTGTACGTTTGTGTTTCCTAGCCACCGTGCTTCTACATCTGTACGTTTGTGTTTCCTAGCCACCGTGCTTCTACATCTGTACGTTTGTGTTTCCTAGCCACCGTGCTTCTACATCTGTACCTTTGTGTTTCCTAGCCACCGTGCTTCTACATCTGTACGTTTGTGTTTCCTAGCCACCGTGCTTCTACATCTGTACGTTTGTGTTTCCTAGCCACCGTGCTTCTACATCTGTACGTTTGTGTTTCCTAGCCACCGTGCTTCTACATCTGTACGTTTGTGTTTCCTAGCCACCGTGCTTCTACATCTGTACGTTTGTGTTTCCTAGCCACCGTGTTTTCTACATCTGTACGTTTGTGTTTCCTAGCCACCGTGCTTCTACATATGTACGTTTGTGTTTCCTAGCCACCGTGCTTCTACATCTGTACGTTTGTGTTTCCTAGCCACCGTGCTTCTACATCTGTACGTTTGTGTTTCCTAGCCACCGTGCTTCTACATCTGTACGTTTGTGTTTCCTAGCCACCGTGCTTCTACATCTGTACGTTTGTGTTTCCTAGCCACCGTGCTTCTACATCTGTACGTTTGTGTTTCCTAGCCACCGTGCTTCTACATCTGTACGTTTGTGTTTCCTAGCCACCGTGCTTCTACATCTGTACGTTTGTGTTTCCTAGCCACCGTGCTTCTACATCTGTACGTTTGTGTTTCCTAGCCACCGTGCTTCTACATCTGTACGTTTGTGTTTCCTAGCCACCGTGCTTCTACATCTGTACGTTTGTGTTTCCTAGCCACCGTGCTTCTACATCTGTACGTTTGTGTTTCCTAGCCACCGTGCTTCTACATCTGTACGTTTGTGTTTCCTAGCCACCGTGCTTCTACATCTGTACGTTTGTGTTTCCTAGCCACCGTGCTTCTACATCTGTACGTTTGTGTTTCCTAGCCACCGTGCTTCTACATCTGTACGTTTGTGTTTCCTAGCCACCGTGCTTCTACATCTGTACGTTTGTGTTTCCTAGCCACCGTGCTTCTACATCTGTACGTTTGTGTTTCCTAGCCACCGTGCTTCTACATCTGTACGTTTGTGTTTCCTAGCCACCGTGCTTCTACATCTGTACGTTTGTGTTTCCTAGCCACCGTGCTTCTACATCTGTACGTTTGTGTTTCCTAGCCACCGTGCTTCTACATCTGTACGTTTGTGTTTCCTAGCCACCGTGCTTCTACATCTGTACGTTTGTGTTTCCTAGCCACCGTGCTTCTACATCTGTACGTTTGTGTTTCCTAGCCCACTACATCTGTACGTTTGTGTTTCTAGCCACCGTGCTTCTACATCTGTACGTTTGTGTTTCCTAGCCACCGTGCTTCTACATCTGTACGTTTGTGTTTCTTAGCCACCGTGCTTCTACATCTGTACGTTTGTGTTTCCTAGCCACCGTGCTTCTACATCTGTACGTTTGTGTTTCCTAGCCACCGTGCTTCTACATCTGTACGTTTGTGTTTCCTAGCCACCGTGCTTCTACATCTGTACGTTTGTGTTTCCTAGCCACCGTGCTTCTACATCTGTACGTTTGTGTTTCCTAGCCACCGTGCTTCTACATCTGTACGTTTGTGTTTCCTAGCCACCGTGCTTCTACATCTGTACGTTTGTGTTTCCTAGCCACCGTGCTTCTACATCTGTACGTTTGTGTTTCCTAGCCACCGTTCTTCTACATCTGTACGTTTGTGTTTCCTAGCCACCGTGCTTCTACATCTGTACGTTTGTGTTTCCTAGCCACCGTGCTTCTACATCTGTACGTTTGTGTTTCCTAGCCACCGTGCTTCTACATATGTACGTTTGTGTTTCCTAGCCACCGTGCTTCTACATCTGTACGTTTGTGTTTCCTAGCCACCGTGCTTCTACATCTGTACGTTTGTGTTTCCTAGCCACCGTGCTTCTACATCTGCATTGCTTGCTTTCTGGGGTTATAAGTTTGGTTCTGTATAAAGCACTTTGTGACAATTGCTCATGTAAAAAGGGCTTTATAAATACATTTGAATGATTGAAAAGATTTGTGGTTTTATTGTTTTGTATTTAAATGTATTTATATAGCCCTTCTTACATCAGCTGATATCACAAAGTGCTGTACAGAAACCCAGCCTAAAACCACAAACAGCAAGCAATGCAGGTGTACAAGCACCAAGCATATGACAAACAAAATGTGATTTGATTTTCAATGTTTTTAGAAGATGGGCAGGGACTCTGCTGTCCTAGCTTCAGGGGGAAGATGGACAGGGCCACTGCTGTCCTAGCTTCAGGGGGAAGATGGGCAGGGCCACTGCTGTCCTAGCTTCAGGGGGAAGATGGACAGGGCCACTGCTGTCCTAGCTTCAGGGGGAAGATGGACAGGGCCACTGCTGTCGTAGCTTCAGGGGGAAGATGGACAGGGACTCTGCTGTCGTAGCTTCAGGGGGAAGATGGACAGGGACTCTGCTGTCCTAGCTGCAGGGGGAAGATGGGCAGGGCCACTGCTGTCCTAGCTTCAGGGGAAGATGGACAGGGCCACTGCTGTCCTAGCTTCAGGGGGAAGATGGACAGGGCCACTGCTGTCCTAGCTTCAGGGGGAAGATGGACAGGGCCACTGCTGTCCTAGCTTCAGGGGAAGATGGACAGGGACTCTGCTGTCGTAGCTTCAGGGGGAAGATGGACAGGGCCACTGCTGTCGTAGCTTCAGGGGGAAGATGGACAGGGACTCTGCTGTCGTAGCTTCAGGGGGAAGATGGACAGGGACTCTGCTGTCCTAGCTGCAGGGGGAAGATGGGCAGGGCCACTGCTGTCCTAGCTTCAGGGGGAAGATGGACAGGGCCACTGCTGTCCTAGCTTCAGGGGGAAGATGGACAGGGCCACTGCTGTCCTAGCTTCAGGGGGAAGATGGACAGGGCCACTGCTGTCCTAGCTTCAGGGGGAAGATGGACAGGGACTCTGCTGTCGTAGCTTCAGGGGGAAGATGGACAGGGCCACTGCTGTCGTAGCTTCAGGGGGAAGATGGGCAGGGACTCTGCTGTCGTAGCTTCAGGGGGAAGATAGGCAGGGACTCTGCTGTCGTAGCTTCAGGGGGAAGATGGGCAGGGACTCTGCTGTCGTAGCTTCAGGGGGAAGATGGACAGGGACTCTGCTGTCGTAGCTTCAGGGGGAAGATGGGCAGGGACTCTGCTGTCCTAGCATCAGGGGGAAGATGGGCAGGGACTCTGCTGTCCTAGCATCAGGGGGAAGATGGGCAGGGACTCTGCTGTCCTAGCTTCAGGGGGAAGATGGGCAGGGACTCTGCTGTCCTAGCTTCAGGGGGAAGATGGGCAGGGACTCTGCTGTCGTAGCTTCAGGGGGAAGATGGGCAGGGACTCTGCTGTCGTAGCTTCAGGGGGAAGATGGGCAGGGACTCTGCTGTCCTAGCATCAGGGGGAAGATGGACAGGGACTCTGCTGTCCTAGCATCAGGGGGAAGATGGGCAGGGACTCTGCTGTCGTAGCATCAGGGGGAAGATGGACAGGGACTCTGCTGTCCTAGCATCAGGGGGAAGATGGACAGGGACTCTGCTGTCCTAGCTTCAGGGGGAAGATGGGCAGGGAATCTGCTGTCCTAGCTTCAGGGGGAAGATGGGCAGGGACTCTGCTTTCCTAGCATCAGGGGGAAGATGGTTTCCCCACTGGGCTGCCAGGACAGAGAACAACTTTGAACTTTTGTGCTGAATGGGAGCTGTCCTCCCTTTGGGTGGGAGGACCAATAGACCAGAGATGGATAAGTTGCAGGGGTTTGATGGCACAAGCGGGGAGCCCAGCCAACAGCGAGTTGCAGTAGTCCAGATGGAAGAGGACAAGTGCCTGGATTAGGACCTGATCCACTTCCTGTGTGAGGAAGGGTCGTACTCTATGGATGTTCCTCTTCCTGTGTGAGGGAGAGTCGTACTCTACGTATGTTCCTCTTCCCGTATGAGGTAGGGTCGTACTCTACGGATGTTCCTCTTCCTGTGTGAGGTAGAGTTGTACTCTACGGATGTTCCTCTTCCCGTATGAGGTAGGGTCGTACTCTACGTATGTTCCTCTTCCCGTATGAGGTAGGGTCGTACTCTACGTATGTTCCTCTTCCCGTATGAGGTAGGGTCGTACTCTACGTATGTTCCTCTTCCCGTATGAGGTAGGGTCGTACTCTACGTATGTTCCTCTTCCTGTGTGAGGTAGGGTCGTACTCTACGGATGTTCCTCTTCCTGTGTGAGGTAGAGTCGTACTCTACGGATGTTCCTCTTCCCGTATGAGGTAGGGTCGTACTCTACGTATGTTCCTCTTCCCGTATGAGGTAGGGTCGTACTCTACGTATGTTCCTCTTCCCGTATGAGGTAGGGTCGTACTCTACGTATGTTCCTCTTCCCGTATGAGGTAGGGTCGTACTCTACGGATGTTCCTCTTCCTGTGTGAGGGAGGGTCGTACTCTACGTATGTTCCTCTTCCTGTGTGAGGGAGGGTGGTAATCTACAGATGTTTCTCTTCTTGTGTGAGGTAGGGTCGTACTCTACGTATGTTCCTCTTCCCGTATGAGGTAGGGTCGTACTCTACGGATGTTCCTCTTCCTGTGTGAGGGAGGGTGGTAATCTACAGATGTTTCTCTTCTTGTGTGAGGTAGGGTCGTACTCTACGGATGTTTTAGAGCATGAACCTGCAGGACTGAGTCACTGGTTTGATGTTTGTGGACAACGACTGGGTGTTGTCCAGGGTCACGGCAAAGTTCTTTGCACTCTGGGTGGGAGACACCGTGGAGAAGTCCGTGACACCGTGGAGAAGTCCGTGACACCGTGGAGAAGTCCGTGACACCGTGGAGAAGTCCGTGACACCGTGGAGTTGTCAACGGTCTTGGAGCGGGCAGGACTTCCCCGGGAGGAAGGGTAGCTTTGTCTTGTCGAATTGAATAAGGAGACAGAGGAGGTGTTATGATTGTTGTAGAATTGTCTTTAGTTTGATCCACACTACATGATGTTGTCCCATCCCAAAATATGTGTCAGACATGTTGATTGAACTGGCCGGGAGAACTTTGGATTACAGTGTCAAAGCTGAAAACGTCCTCACACATGCAAGCTAGCACGCACGCTGACACACGGTGTCACAGACAGTTCATAGTCTTTAGTTAATCAGCTTCTTTCATCCTAATATAGTTAATGGTTGGCCATGGAGGGAGAGAGCTGGTATTGTTCAACTTATTTCATCCTAATATAGTTAATGGTTGACCATGGACAGGGAGAGCTGGTATTACTCTCTCTGGTTTACTTCATGTATTACAGTCCTATCTGAGATACGACACCACAACAGTGGATTTAACATTTCCTTCTGTAATGGCACGTTAAAATGCATACTATCCAGGAGACGCCCATGTGTGTGTGTTTATGCGCACGCGTGTGTGTGTGTGTGTGTGTGTTTATGCGCACGCGCGTGTGTGTGTGTGTGTGTGTGTGTGTCACAAACATTATTGGGCAACAGACAACAGCACAAAAGGCAAAGCACGAGTGCAAAGCGGTCATCCAGGCAAAGGGGGACTATTTGAAGAATCTCAAATATAAAACATATTTTGATTTGTTAATCACTTTTGTGTTATTTGGGGGAGTGTCACGAGTCCGACCGAGGGTGGCTCCCCTTCCCGGTCGGGTGGCGCTCGGCGGTCGTCGCCACTGGCCTATTAGCTGCCACTGATCGTCTTTCCTCCCCCTCCTTGTATGTTTATTGTTAGCACCTGTTAGTGAATCATTAGTTGGGCTTTGTTCCTGGTCGTGTATTTCAATTGTACTATTTTCGTCCCCCCGTGTTTGGGGCATTTTGGTTGTGAGCACCCAGTGTTGCGTTATTGCATTAAAGAGCACAGTATTGCACTCTCCGTTTCCTGCGTCTGACTCCACACCCACGACACCCGGAGCGTTACAGGGAGGCAGGTAGCCTAGTGGTTAGAGGCAGGTAGCCTAGTGGTTAGAGGCAGGTAGCCTAGTGGTTAGAGGCAGGTAGCCTAGTGGTTAGAGGCAGGTAGCCTAGTAGTTAGAGGCATGTAACCTAGTGGTTAGAGGCAGGTAGCCTAGTGGTTAGAGTCAGGTAGCCTAGTAGTTAGAGGCAGGTAGCCTAGTGGTTAGAGGCAGGTAGCCTAGTGGTTAGAGGCAGGTAGCCTAGTGGTTAGAGACAGGTAGCCTAGTGGTTAGAGGCAGGTAGCCTAGTGGTTAGAGGCAGGTAGCCTAGTGGTTAGAGGCAGGTAGCCTAGTGGTTAGAGGCAGGTAGCCTAGTGGTTAGAGGCAGGTAGCCTAGTGGTTAGAGCGTTGGGCCAGTAACCGAAAGGTACTGACCCTGTCGTTCTGCCCCTGAACAAGGCAGTTAAACCCACTGTTCCTAGGCTGTCATTGTAAATAAGAATTTGTTCTTTACTGACTCCTACGTGGTAAAATAAAATGTCATAGTTTTGATGTCTTCACTATTATTCTACAATGTAGAAAATAGTTTTAAAAAATAAAGTAAAACCCTTGAATGAGTAGGTGTTCTAAACTTTTCAATTGTACTGTCTTGCCTACTTTGTCTACCTAGTGTCTCAAAAAGCTATCTTAGTAGTCTGCAATGTGTCTTTTTGCCAATGAATGTATTATTGTGCAGTGACACTTTAAAACATCTTTCTAACTTCTTAATAACTCTCTTTAGCTCCTAGTGTGATTCCTTGATTAGCGACTGAGTTAATGTCTTGACACAGTTGCATCATACTAGTCAAAGTACACGTGTTAACACACACACACACACACACACACACACAGTTTATCCTGAGGGATGGTACCAGTGTTGTCTAGACTAGTTGGTCTTCTGTCAGCCCTTTGGGAAAAAGGTGTGTGCTTGAGTGCGTGTGTGACCGTCTGTCCGTGTGTGCGTGTGTGTGTGTGTGTATTCACATATCCTTGCATCCGTGTGTCTGTCTTCCGTCAGTCCCCCTGGACTGCTGAGTATAGGGATGAGCTCGAGGAGAAGGGAAGCTGTCGGTCCCTTCAGAGAACTCTCTAGCATCTCGCCCAACTCCAGTTACCATGGTACCAAACCCTGAGGGCCAACCTCCAGTTACCATGGTACCAAACCCTGAGGGCCAACCAACACAATGCATGACCCACTGAGAACCCTGGGGGGTGTTCC
The DNA here is from genome assembly GCF_034236695.1 of Oncorhynchus nerka. Classification (NCBI taxonomy): domain Eukaryota; kingdom Metazoa; phylum Chordata; class Actinopteri; order Salmoniformes; family Salmonidae; genus Oncorhynchus; species Oncorhynchus nerka. Next base: position 1,196,093 of record NC_088404.1, read on the forward strand.
AAATGGAACCCTTTCCCCTTTATAGTGCACAACTTTAGACCAGGGTCCATGGGGAACAGGGTGCCATTTGGGACACAAATCTATGAGGGAGCCTCATTACACAACATTGAAATGATAGTACCCTTACCCTCTTCATTCACCAGCAAGAACATACCACTTATACAATGCCATACGTTTTATTGTATTTAACTAGGCAAGTCAGTTAAGAACAAATTCTTATTTACATTGACTGCCTACCCCTGTCTATTTTTGTTTGAAATGTGCTGGGGAAACAGACACTACCTTCTTCAAAAGGTTGTGCAAACTAGGATAAGAAGCACACTGGTGATCTTGATGGCGTTTCATTTCATGGAGTTTATTGTACTAAGGTTTCAGTCTCAATAGACGTTCTAGCAACGCGCATGCCCCGCCCACTTGAGGATCTGTCTTTTTCAGCCATCTATTTCCTGTTTGAGTGCTGTTTGTCAGCCATCTATTTCCTGTTTGAGTGCTGTTTGTCAGCTATCTATTTCCTGTTTGAGTGCTGTTTGTCAGCTGTCTATTTCCTGTGTTTGAGAGGTGTTTGTCAGCCATCTATTTCCTGTGTTTGAGAGGTGTTTTTCAGCCATCTATTTCCTGTTTGAGGGGTGTTTTTCAGCCATCTATTTCCTGTGTTTGAGAGGTGTTTTTCATGGGTATTTTGATGGGTGTTCATTTTTTGTGGAATTGAAAAAAGTAAATAGACAGTTGAAATGTTTACAAATGAGATGCGCTGAAAGAAAGCAGGTAGAGAGGCTGCCTGGAGGCCAGTAGACATACATGTCAGAGGCCGTTACAACATACATGTATTCATACATGCAAATATGCCTGTTGTATTTATGCAAATGTAGCACACATAAATCAAATATATTTTATCACAAAATATAACAAAATACTTTATACAGTAGGAACATGTATATACTGTATGAGTGCATTCTATAAAACAATAGAGAAGTTTTACAATAAATGTAATACCTGAATACTACTGAGAGGGCTCTGCTGTGCTCTCCTTTAGTACAACAAGAGGATTCTCTTACATGTATAATGGCTGAAACTAAATCAAATTAAATCACATTTTATTGGTCACATACACATTTTTAGCAGATGTCATTTATTCGACCATGCTGGTCATTTATGAACATTTGAACATCTTGGCCATGTTCTGTTATAATCTCTACCCGGCACAGCCAGAAGAGGACTGGCCACCCCTCATAGCCTGGTTCCTCTCTAGGTTTCTTCCTAGGTTTTGGCCTTTCTAGGGAGTTTTTCCTAGCCACCGTGCTTCTACACCTGCATTGCTTGCTGTTTGGGGTTTTAGGCTGGGTTTCTGTACAGCACTTTGAGATATCAGCTGATGTAAGAAGGGCTAAATAAATACATTTGATTTGATTTGATGTCTTTGCAGGTGTAGTTTATTCAGCCTCCTAAGGTTGAAGAGGCGCTGTTGTGCCTTCTTCAACACACTGTTTGTGTGGGTGGACCATTTCAGATCGTTGGTGATGTGCACACCAAGGAACTTCAAGCTTTCCACCTGCTCCACTGCTGTCCCATTGATGTGGATAGGGGCATGCTTCCTCTGCTCTTTCCTGAAGTCCACAATCAGCTCCTTTGTTTTGTCAACATTGAGTGAAAGGGTATTTTCCTGGCACCCCATAGGGACTGGGATATGTTCCGGGTAGCCTCTAAGAATAACATCGAGGAATACCCGGACACGGTGACTGAGTTTATCAGGAAGTGAAAAGGAAATGTTCTACCCACTGTGACTATTAAAACCTACCCTACCCTAGAAACAGTGGATAGATGGCAGCATTCGCACAAAACTGAAAGCGCAAACCACCACAATTACCCATGGAAAGGTGACTGGGAGTTGCCAAATACAAACAGTGTAGTTATTCCTTCCACAAGGTAATCAAACAGACAAATGTCAGTATAGAGAAAGTGGAGTCGCAATTCAACGGCTCAGACACGAGACGTATGTGGCAGGGACTCCAGACAGTCAGGGATTACAAAGGGAAAGCCAGCCACGTCGCGGACTCCGACATCTTGCTCCCGGACAAGCTAAACACCTTCGCCCGCTTTGAGGATAACACAGTGCCACCGACACGGCCCGCTACCAAGGAGTGTGGGCTCTCCTTCTCCGTGGCTGATGTGAGTAAGACATTTAAGCATGTTAACCCTCGCAAGGCTGCTGGCCCTGACGGCATCCCTAGCTGCATCCTCAGAGCATGTGCAGACCAGCTGGCTGGAGTGTTTACGGACATATTTAATCTCTCCCTATCCCAGTCTGCTGTCCCCACTTGCTTCAAGATGTCCACCATTGTTCCTGTACCCAAGAGGGTAACTGAACTAATTGACTATCGCCCCGTAGCACTCACGTCTGTCATCATGAAGTGCTTTGAGAGACTAGTTAAGGATCATATCACCTCTTCCTTGCCTGACACCCTAGACCCACTTCCATTTGCTTACAGCCCCAATAGATCCACAGACAATGCAAAACAGCCATCGCACTGCATACTGCCCTATCCCATCTGGACAAGAGGAATACCTATGTAAGAATGCTGTTCATTGACTATAGCTCAGCATTCAACACCATAGTACCCTCCAAGATCATCATTACGCTGGAGGCCATGGGTCTGAACCCCGCGCTGTGCAAGTGGGTCCTGAACGTCCTGATGGGCTGCCCCCAGGTGGTAAAGATAGGTAACAACACCTCCACTTCGCTGATCCTCAACACAAGGGCCCCACAAGGTTGCGTGCTCAGCCCCCTCCTGCACTCCCTGTTCACCCATGACGGCATGGCCACGCACGCCTCCAACTCAATCATATAGTTTGCAAATGGCACAACAGTAGGCCTGAATACCAAGAAGAAAGTGTTTTTTGAGAGGATTGTAAATGGACTGTTTCTCCATGTAACCCACATACACATCAGCATAGTTAGGAGCCATGGGCGATCCCATAGTAGTACCCTTCGTCTGAATAAAGAAATCATGTAGAAACATGAAGTAGTTGTGTGTGAGTACTATTTGTATGTGGGTTACATGGAAAAACAGTCCATTTGGAAACGGTATATTGATGATATTTGTGTTCTGTGGAGGAGTGATGCCAAACAGCTCCAGGCGTTCCATGCTTTTCTTAACTCCTGTTCTGAGCAGGAGGAGATAAAGAGAGCTCGTTCAGCTCTTTGGGGAGGAGCTCTTGGGTGGCGCGACAGTTTGATTGTGTGTGCTGTGCTGCAGAAGTTTTGTTTGTTTTCAGCGTTTGTAGTTCATAAAGTATTTAACTCAATCATCGGTGTGATCGCTTTAGATCGTGGTTGTTTTTGTTTGGGACCGCGCCCGTTATGGATCGCATGGATTCGTAGCAACATTGTTGCGAAGCTTTAACAAAACAAACCAACAAACCATCTGACAGTCAGACACCGGCAGGCCTGAAGACCACAGCTAAGATTGATATTTTTCTATCTCTTTCTCTTCCCTCTCATTCCAGTGCTTTACCCTGCAACAGACTCTCTATTTTTTAAATGCACTTCCCATTGAAGTTCATTAGAGCTGGACTATTATTTCCCTGCCAGAAGTATTTGGATGGACATTTTAGTAGGTTACTTGCAAGTTGTATATTATGTGAACTGTATTGAGGTGGGGTGTACTAATGACATGTGGCCGAGAAGACTGTGGACATTTTTAAGGCCTTTGTTGTGTCGATGAACACCCTCCACATTCATACCCTCTGCACTCATCCACTAGAAAATAATACAGATTATTGTAAATCCTCTGTTGATGACTGGGGTCGTCCTTGTATGAAGTTGCTGTTGAATTACTCTGCCATTATTAGTATTAGTATTATTGTATGAGGTATTCGTGTTTGGGTTACCCCTGTGCTGTGATGTGGGTTTTATATGGTGTGTATTCTCTTTTCTCTCCACTGGCTATCTGGTAAACAGGCTACACTCTAGGCAGTCTCTTCTGCTGATGTGTGTGGGTCTGGTAGTGGTACTCTCTCTATTCTCATTATGGGTGGATGTCCAAGATGGCGTAGCAGTCGGACGTGTGTTTTGTCTTGTCCCGTCCTGTATAGTGTAAATATAGTTTTTTCCTCTTTTTTTCCGTATATATTTCGTACATATTTTAATCTCACTTCCCAACCACAGGCTGAATATACTCTCCTGCAACCCGCATCACCCAATGTGGTACGGATCTGCTTTTTCTATGCTTTAGAATCGGAACCCTCATCAGAAGCTAGCCGCTAACTAGCTACTAGCTAGCCACTGCTAGCGGTCTTCAACGCTAACTAGGACACCAGCGCGACATCTACCCAAAGCATATCAGACTGCTTTTTCTCTACCACATCTCCGGATTCCTACCGCAAGCTCTGAAGCTTTATACCGGATCATCGTAAATAGCTAGCTGCAATCCGAGTGGCTACTCCTGGCTAACGTCTCTGTCCCAGAGCAAGCACCAGTTAGCCTGGAGCTAGCCTCGAGCTAAGCCCATCTCCCGACTACCCGAAGAGGTCCAAAAATACCTAATTTGCCAATTGGCCTGGACCCTCGACTGACCCTCTACTGCCGACACGGAGCCCCGCCGATCCATCACGACTGGTCCGCCGACATAATCGTCCGAGGGGTTTCAACAGGCTTCTCTGCTGCGACATCGCCAAAGATCCATCTGCTGGCCAAGGCCCATGAGCTTTCTGAATCGCTGTATCTCCAGCTCACCGCATGAAGAGGAATAAATAAACAGACTCACCCCATCGCGACGTCCCCCAAAGGTTAACTCTCTAGCCCTCGCTATCTCCCTGCTTGCTAATTCGGCCTGCTAACGGCTAGCTTGTCAAGCTCCGGTCCGCTAACTGCTACCTTGTCTAGCTCGGGCCTACGAACTGTTAGCTTGTTAGCACAGGCCTGCTAACCGTCTGTACCACCGCGTCCCAATCACTCTCTGACCCCATTTACTTTCTATCTCTTTTTGATTTTTAATTTGTTTATACCTTCCGGAAACCTGCCTCACCCAATGTGATACGGAATCGCTATTACTTTTACTCTTATTTTTATTTTTATGACACACTCAAGAACCTCCAGACGCTAACCAGCTAACTAGCTACAAGCTAGTTAGTCATTGTTAGTTAAAAAAAAAAAAAAAAAAAAAAAACCTGGATAACACTCGCCAGCCCCCCTGCCCATCCACCGCTGCCCCCTGGACACTGATCTCTTGGCTACATAGCTGACGCACGCTGGACTGTCCATTAATCACGGTACTCCTTTCTGCTTGTTTGTCTTACCTGTCGGCCCCGTTGCCTAGTCAACGCCATTTTACCTGCTGTTTGTTGTGCTAGCGGATTAGCCTCGCCTACTGTTTTTAGCTAGCTTTCCAAATTCAACACCTGTGATTACTGTATGCCTCGCTGTATGTCTCTCTCAGATGTCAATATGCCTTGTATACTGTTGTTCAGGTTAGTTATAATTGTTTTAGTTCACAATGGAGCCCCTAGACCCACTCTGCATACCCCTGTTACCTCCTTTGTCCCACCTCCCACACATGCGGTGACCTCACCCATTACAACCAGCATGTCCAGAGATACAACCTGTCTCATCATCACCCAGTGCCTGGGCTTACCTCCGCTGTACCCGCACCCCACCATACCCCTGTCTGTGCATTATGCCCTGAATATATTCTACCATGCCCAGAAACCTGCTCCTCTTATCCTCTGCCCCCAACGCTCTAGGCGACCAGTTTTGATAGCCTTTAGCCGCACCCTCATACTACTCCTTCTCTGTTCCGCGGGTGATGTGGAGGTAAACCCAGGCCCTGCATGTCCCCAGGTACCCTCATTTGTTGACTTCTGTGATCGAAAAAGCCTTGGTTTTATGCATGTCAACATCAGAAGCCTCCTCCTAAGTTTGTTTTACTCACTGCTTTAGCACACTCTGCTAACCCTGATGTCCTTGCCGTGTCTGAATCCTGGCTCAGGAAGGCCACCAAAAATTCAGAGATTTCCATACCCAACTATAACATCTTCCGTCAAGATAGAACTACCAAAGGGGCGGAGTTGCAGTCTACTGCAGAGATAGCCTGCAAAGTAATGTCATACTTTCCAGGTCCATACCCAAACAGTTCGAACTATTAATTTTGAAAATTACCCTCTCCAGAAATAAGTCTCTCACTGTTGCCGCCTGCTACCGGCCACCCTCAGCTCCCAGCTGTGCCCTGGACACCATTTGTGAATTGATCGCCCCCCATCTAGCTTCAGAGTTTGTTCTGTTAGGTGACCTAAACTGGGATATGCTTAACACCCCGGCAGTCCTACAATGTAAGCTAGATGCCCTCAATCTCACTCAAATCATCAAGGAACCCACCAGGTACAACCCTAACTCTGTAAACAAGGGCACCCTCATAGACGTCATCCTGACCAACTGGCCCTCCAAATACACCTCCGCTGTCTTCAACCAGGATCTCAGCGATCATTGCCTCATTGCCTGTATCCGCCACGGAGCCGCAGTCAAACGACCACCCCTCATCACTGTCAAACGCTCCCTAAAACACTTCTGTGAGCAGGCCTTTCTAATCGACCTGGCCCGGGTATCCTGGAAGGACATTGACCTCATCCCGTCAGTTGAGGATGCCTGGTCATTCTTTAAAAGTAACTTCCTCACCATTTTAGATAAGCATGCTCCGTTCAAAAATGCAGAACCAAGAACAGATACAGCCCTTGGTTCACTCCAGACCTGACTGCCCTCGACCAGCACAAAAACATCCTGTGGCGGACTGCAATAGCATCGAATAGCCCCGTGATATGCAACTGTTCAGGGAAGTCAGGAACCAATACACGCAGTCAGTCAGGAAAGCTAAGGCCAGCTTCTTCAGGCAGAAGTTTGCATCCTGTAGCTCCAACTCCAAAAAGTTCTGGGACACTGTGAAGTCCATGGAGAACAAGAGTACCTCCTCCCAGCTGCCCACTGCACTGAGGCTAGGTAACACGGTCTCCACCGATAAATCCACGATTATCGAAAGCTTCAATAAGCACTTCTCAACGGCTGGCCATGCCTTCCGCCTGGCTACTCCAACCTCGGCCAACAGCTCCGCCCCCCGCAGCTCCTCGCCCAAGCCTCTCCAGGTTCTCCTTTACCCAAATCCAGATAGCAGATGTTCTGAAAGAGCTGCAAAACCTAGACCCATACAAATCAGCTGGGCTTGACAATCTGGACCCTCTATTTCTGAAACTATCTGCCGCCATTGTCGCAACCCCTATTACCAGCCTGTTCAACCTCTCTTTCATATCGTCTGAGATCCCCAAGGATTGGAAAGCTGCCGCAGTCATCCCCCTCTTCAAAGGGGGAGACACCCTGGACCCAAACTGCTATAGACCTATATCCATCCTGCCCTGCCTATCTAAGGTCTTCGAAAGCCAAGTCAACAAACAGGTCACTGACCATCTCGAATCCCACCGTACCTTCTCCGCTGTGCAATCTGGTTTCCGAGCCGGTCACGGGTGCACCTCAGCCACGCTCAAGGTACTAAACGATATCATAACCGCCATCGATAAAAGACAGTACTGTGCAGCCGTCTTCATCGACCTCGCCAAGGCTTTCGACTCTGTCAATCACCATATTCTTATCGGCAGACTCAATAGCCTCGGTTTCTCGGATGACTGCCTTGCCTGGTTCACCAATTACTTTGCAGACAGAGTTCAGTGTGTCAAATCGGAGGGCATGCTGTCCGGTCCTCTGGCAGTCTCTATGGGGGTGCCACAGGGTTCAATTCTCGGGCCGACTCTTTTCTCTGTATATATCAATGATGTTGCTCTTGCTGCGGGCGATTCCCTGATCCACCTCTACGCAGACGACACCATTCTATATACTTTCGGCCCGTCATTGGACACTGTGCTATCTAACCTCCAAACGAGCTTCAATGCCATACAGCACTCCTTCCGTGGCCTCCAACTGCTCTTAAACGCGAGTAAAACCAAATGCATGCTTTTCAACCGATCGCTGCCTGCACCCGCATGCCCGACTAGCATCACCACCCTGGATGGTTCCGACCTTGAATATGTGGACATCTATAAGTACCTAGGTGTCTGGCTAGACTGCAAACTCTCCTTCCAGACTCACATCAAACATCTCCAATCGAAAATCAAATCAAGAGTCGGCTTTCTATTCCGCAACAAAGCCTCCTTCACTCACGCCGCCAAGCTTACCCTAGTAAAACTGACTATCCTACCGATCCTCGATTTCGGCGATGTCATCTACAAAATGGCTTCCAACACTCTACTCAGCAAACTGGATGCAGTCTATCATAGTGCCATCCGTTTTGTCACCAAAGCACCTTATACCACCCACCACTGCGACTTGTATGCTCTAGTCGGCTGGCCCTCGCTACATATTCGTCGCCAGACCCACTGGCTCCAGGTCATCTACAAGTCCATGCTAGGTAAAGCTCCGCCTTATCTCAGTTCATTGGTCACGATGGCAACACCCATCCGTAGCACACGCTCCAGCAGGTGTATCTCACTGATCATCCCTAAAGCCAACACCTCATTTGGCCGCCTTTCGTTCCAGTACTCTGCTGCCTGTGACTGGAATGAACTGCAAAAATCGCTGAAGTTGGAGACTTTTATCTCCCTCACCAACTTCAAACATCAGCTATCCGAGCAGCTAACCGATCGCTGCAGCTGTACATAGTCTATTGGTAAATAGCCCACCCATTTTCACCTACCTCATCCCCATACTGTTTTTATACTGTTTTTTTATTTTATTTATTTATTTACCTTTCTGCTCTTTTGCACACCAATATCTCTACCTGTACATGACCATCTGATCATTTATCACCCCAGTGTTAATCTGCAAAATTGTATTATTCGCCTACCTCATGCCTTTTGCACACATTGTATATAGACTGCCCATTTTTTTTTCTACTGTGTTATTGACTTGTTAATTGCTTACTCCATGTGTAACTCTGTGTTGTCTGTTCACACTGCTATGCTTTATCTTGGCCAGGTCGCAGTTGCAAATGAGAACTTGTTCTCAACTAGCCTACCTGGTTAAATAAAGGTGAAATAAAATAAAAAATAAAAATTCTACTCTTTTCCTTTCGGCATGGTTAATACCTGCCTGGCGCCCGAACAAAATCTTTCTTTACCCGTCTCTAATAAATACTGCTACAAGTTGTCACCAGCTTCCCCTGAAAAACAGTTTGCCCTACAGCTAATTCTGCTGAATCAAAAGAATAGGAATAGGAGAGGGGGTGACCGCTACGATTTATTGTTAAAACGAGAAGCTGCCTTGATCTTTAATTTAAAAACCCTTGCTCGTCTCGGTCTCAAGGTAGACTTTGATCTGAAGCCATTCTTGTGATTTTGCTATTGTAAATGTCTGCAGGCTTATGTAGCCAAATTGTTTCCATAATCGTATGTTATCCATTCATGTTTTTGGTATGTTATTTTTTTATATCTGAGAATTAACCAATGATATCAGGCCACATCCGACCATGATTACAGACAACTGTGTGTGTCCTTTGACACTATATAAACTAGTCACCCCGCAGTGTTTGTCATTATATCCTGATGAAGACAGCTGGTCTGTTGAAACTTTGTATATTAGGTTATTCAATTATTGCATCTGAGCTCTTAGAGCGTGCGGCTCTCCTTTAAATTTTCAAGGCTAGACATGTAGAACAATAGAACACAGCCAGTGGGAGTGGCTGGCTAGACACATAGAACATAGAACACAGCCAGTGGGAGTGGCTGGCTAGACACATAGAACATAGAACACAGCCAGTGGGAGTGGCAGGTTAGACACATAGAACATAGAACACAGCCAGTGGGAGTGGCTGGCTAGACACATAGAACATAGAACACAGCCAGTGGGAGTGGCAGGCTAGACATATAGAACAATAGAACACAGCCAGTGGGAGTGGCAGGCTAGACATATAGATCATAGACAGCCAGTGGGAGTGGCAGGTTAGACATATAGAACATAGACAGCCAGTGGGAGTGGCAGGCTAGACATATAGAACATAGACAGCCAGTGGGAGTGGCAGGCTAGACATATAGAACATAGACAGCCAGTGGGAGTGGCAGGCTAGACATATAGAACATAGACAGGGAGTGGCAGGCTAGACATATAGAACATAGACAGCCAGTGGGAGTGGCAGGCTAGACATATAGATCATAGACAGCCAGTGGGAGTGGCAGGCTAGACATATAGAACATAGATAGCCAGTGGGAGTGGCAGGCTAGACATATAGATCATAGACAGCCAGTGGGAGTGGCAGGCTAGACATATAGAACATAGATAGCCAGTGGGAGTGGCAGGCTAGACATATAGAACATAGACAGCCAGTGGGAGTGGCAGGCTAGACATATAGATCATAGACAGCCAGTGGGAGTGGCAGGCTAGACATATAGATCATAGACAGCCAGTGGGAGTGGCAGGCTAGACATATAGATCATAGACAGGGAGTGGCAGGCTAGACATATAGAACATAGACAGCCAGTGGGAGTGGCAGGCTAGACATATAGAACATAGACAGCCAGTGGGAGTGGCAGGCTAGACATATAGAACATAGACAGCCAGTGGGAGTGGCAGGCTAGACATATAGAACATAGACAGCCAGTGGGAGTGGCAGGCTAGACATATAGAACATAGATAGCCAGTGGGAGTGGCAGGCTAGACATATAGAACATAGACAGCCAGTGGGAGTGGCAGGCTAGACATATAGAACATAGATAGCCAGTGGGAGTGGCAGGCTAGACATATAGATCATAGACAGCCAGTGGGAGTGGCAGGCTAGACATATAGATCATAGATAGCCAGTGGGAGTGGCAGGCTAGACATATAGAACATAGATAGCCCGTGGGAGTGGCAGGCTAGACATATAGATCATAGACAGCCAGTGAGAGTGGCAGGCTAGACATATAGATCATAGACAGCCAGTGGGAGTGGCAGGCTAGACATATAGAACATAGACAGCCAGTGGGAGTGGCAGGCTAGACATATAGAACATAGACAGCCAGTGGGAGTGGCAGGCTAGACATATAGAACATAGACAGCCAGTGGGAGTGGCAGGCTAGACATATAGAACATAGACAGCCAGTGGGAGTGGCAGGGATAGACATATAGAACATAGACAGCCAGTGGGAGTGGCAGGCTAGACATATAGAACATAGACAGCCAGTGGGAGTGGCAGGCTAGACATATAGAACATAGACAGCCAGTGGGAGTGGCAGGCTAGACATATAGAACATAGACAGCCTACAGTAATATTAATTATGTTAGATCATCCTGTTATTGGAACACAGACTTATAAGGGTATTTTGTGGATTACCAACTGGTTAAAATAAGTCATATTTATTAGGAATATTTCAAATCAAATTTAATTTGTCACATGCGCCGAATTCAACATGTGTAGACTTTACTGTGAAATGCTGACTTACCAACAGTGCAGTTCAAGAAGAAGAACATATTTACTAAGTAGGCTAAAATAAAAAAGTAATAATAAAAAGTAACACAAAAAATATAACGAGGCTCAGGGGGCACCGGTACCGAGTCAGCGTGTGGGGGTACAGGCTAGTTGAGGTAATCTGTACATGAATTGTTTTATGAATTGTTCAGCAGTGTTATGGCATGGGGGTAGAAGCTGTTGCGGTTTTGTCGTGCCCTCTTCACGACTGTCTTGGTATGTTTGGACCGTGATAGTTCTTTGGTGATGTGAACACCAAGGAACTTGAAATTCTCGACCCGCTCCACCACAGCCCAGTCGATGTTAATGGGGGCCTGTTCGGCCCTCCTTTTCCCTGTAGTCCACGATCAGCTCCTTTGTCTTTCTCACATTGAGGGAGAGGTTGTTGTCCTGGCACCACACTGCCAGTTTTCTGACCTCGTTGTCGGTGCTCAGGCCTACCACTCTTGTGTCGTCAGCAATCTTAATGATGGTGTTGGAGTCATGTTTGGCCACTCAGTCGTGGGTGAACAGGGAGTACAGGAGGGGATTAAGTACACACCCCTGAAGGGCCCCAGTGTTGAGGATCAGCATGGCAGACGTGTTGTTGCCATCTGGGGGTGACCCATCAGGAAGTCCAGGATCCAGTTGCAGAGGGAGATGTTTAGTCCCAGGGTCCTTAGCTTAGTGATGAGCTTTGTGGGCACTATGGTGTTGAACGCTGAGCTGTAGTCAATGAACAGCATTCTCACATAGGTGTTCCTTTTGTCCAGGTGAGAAAGGACAGTGTGGAGTGCGAGTGCGACTGCGTCATCTATGGATCTGTTGGGGTGGTATGTGAATTGGAGTGGGTCTAGGGTGTCCGGGAGGATGCTGTTGATGTGAGCCATGACCAGCCTTTCAAAGCGCTTCATGGCTACCGACATGAGTGCCACGGGGCGGTAATCATTTAGACAGGTTACCTTCGCTTCCTTGGGCACAGGGACTGTGGTGGTCTGCTTGAAACATGTAGGTATTACAGACTCGGTCAGGGAGAGGCTGACAATGTCAGTGAAGACATTTGACAATTGGTCCGCGCATTCTTTGAGTACACATCCTGGTAATCCGTCTGGCCCAGCGGCTTTGTGAATGTTGACCTGTTTAAAGGTTTTATTCACATCGCCTACCAAGAGTGTTATCACACAGTCATCCAGAACAGCTGGTGATCTCGTGAATGCTTCAGCGTTGCTTGCCTCGAAGTGAGCATTATAGGCATTTAGCTCGTCTGGTAGGCTCGTGTCACTGGGCAGCTCGAGTCTGGGTTTCCCTTTGTAGTCCATAATAGTTTTCAAGCCCTGCCACATCCGACGAGCGTCAGAGCCGGTGTAGTAGGATTCAATCTTAATCCTGTATTGACGCGTTGCTTGTTTGATGGTTCATCTGAGGGCATAGCGAGATTTCTTATAAGCATCCGGATTAGTCTCCCGCTCCTTGAAAGTGGCAGCTCTAGCTTTTAGCTCGATGCGGATGTTGCTTGTAATCCATGGCTTCTGGTTGGGATATGTACGTACAGTCATTGTGGGGATGACGTCATCGACGCACTTATTAATGAGGCCGGTGACTGAGGTGGTGTACTCCACAATGCCATTGGATGAATCCTCTAACATATTCCAGTCTGTGCTAGCCAAACAGTCCTGTAGTGTAGCATCCGCGTCATCTGACCACTTCTGTATTGAGCCAGTCATTGGTACTTCCTGCTTTACTTTTTGTTTGTCAGGAGGATATAATTGTGGTCAGATTTACCAAATGGAGGGCGGGGAGACCTTTGTATGCATCTCTGTGTGTGGAGTAAAGGTTGTCTAGGATTTCTTTCCCCTGGTTGCACATGTGACATGCTGGTAAAAATGTGTTAAAACTGATTTAAGTTTGCCTGCATCCCCGGCCACTAGGAGTGCCGCTTCCTTATAGAGTATTTATTGATGGTTCATATCTTCAATCAGTTTAGAGCATGAATCGACATCCATTCTATTCAAGTGCATCACTTCTGATGGGGTTCAACGGTAAGAGTTATGCTATAGGGTATCGTATAGCTTGGGAGGGGGAGGCTGGATGTATGTATGTGTGTGTGTGTGTGTGTGTGTGTGTGTGTGTGTGTGTGTGTGTGTGTGTGTGTGTGTGTGTAAACAGACATGAGGTGGCATCACTCTAGAGGGAATGCAGCGCTGTCAATCAAAATCTTGACAATAATACCATAATTACCCCCCAGGGTGGTTCAGATGGAGCTTAACTGCGTCCCAAATGGTACCCAACTCCCTATATAGTGCATTGCTTTTGCCTGATGGGCCCTGGTCAAAAGTAGTGCACTATATAGGACAGAGAATGTATTGACAACTCACTAGAACGTGATGTACCTTGGGGGTGCCGGTTCTTGTGCCTCGTTTCATCCCCTTCTGTCTAAAATCATCCTCATCATCACCAATCATGGAAGAGGTACATAGATGATGTCTTTGTGCTCTGAGAAGGAAGTCAGCAGGACCTACACTGTGCTCTGAGAAGGAAATCAGCACGACCTAAACTCTGCTCTGAGAAGGAAGTCAGCAGGAATGAAATCCAAAGTCTGCTGAATAAGAGCTGTGAATGCAGACTGATGAGAGAAAAATAAACTCTCTGGACTTATAGATCATTAAAGAGAACTAGATGGTAACTTGACAAGTTGTGGGGCTATCTAAAGCTCATTAAAAGTATTTGTGGTAAAGTTTTACTTTACTATATAAAGCAAAGCAGTTAAATACATTATAGTCAAAGTTAAATGTAGTAAAATAATTGATCTGATTACTTTGATAGACTACTATGTCAACATTATTACTTTGGATTGTGGGCAGTTAGATCCTAAAAATTTCTAAACTACAGTTGTTGCCTGTGAAAACTGATAGAAGAAAGGTAGGACAAAGAGATATTCTGTCAGGAGATGGGAATAAAAGGTAGGATCATGTGGATAACACTTGTAGGAAAGCAACTCTGATTCAATCATGCTGTGTGTTTCAGATAAATAGATGCACCATTTACTTTTGAAAAATGTTCAGTTTGAATAAAGTATGATTTTAGTTGAATGATGACGTGACCAAGCAGCGTGGTAAGGAAGAACGTGGGAGGAGCTCCTGGATCGCCTGCCCTGGGAGCAGGTAGAAGCAGAGAGGAAGGCGAAGGCAGCAGCTAAAGCAGAGCGGCAGCGTTATGAGGGAACACGGCTAGCAAGGAAGCCCGAGAGGCAGCCCCCAAACAAATTTGGTGGGGGCACACGGGGAGTGTGGCAGAGTCAGGTTGGAGACCTGAGCCAACTCCCCATGGCACGGCGAGCGTCGTACTGGTCAGGCACCGTGTTATGCGGTGGAGCACACGGTGTCTCCAGTAAGCGTTCTTAGCCCGGTGCTCTACATTCCAGCTCCCCGCATCTGCCGGGCTAGGGTGAGCATCCAGCCAGAACAGGTTGTGCTAGCTCTGCGCTCGAGACTGCCAGTGCGCCTCCACGGCCCAGTGTATCCGGTGCCTCGGCCAAGGAAGAAGTCTCCTGTATGTCTGCCCAGCCTGGTGAGTCCTGTGCCTGCTCCCAGAGCCAGGCCTC